>NC_092872.1:655864416-656206400 GCF_028372415.1 Notamacropus eugenii
ATTATGAAAAGAAAATTAAGAGCTTGGTAAAAGTAAAAAAAAAAACAAGCACAAAATACTGAAAAAAAATAACACCTTAAGAAATGGAATTGTCCAAATGAGAAATGAGAAACAAAATCTCAATGATGAAGAAAGTTCCATAAGCAGAAAAATTAGTAATATGAAACAAAAAAGAAACACAAAAGTTCAGTGAAGAAAAAATATTACAATTGGGCAAATGCCAGTATCAAACATGAAAAGGGTTGCATCATCAATGAAGATAAAATCAAAGCACATATTAGAAGCTATTATATGTCAGTAAAGTTGACAATGTAAGTGAAATGGATGAATACTTACAAAAATATAAATTTCACAGAATAACAGGAGAAGTATGAAAACATTTAAAAAACTCTACCTTAGAAAAAGAAATTGAACAATGAGCTCCCTCAAGCAAAAATTTCCTAGAACCAGATGATTTTACACGAGATTTTTCCACACATGAAAATAATTAATTCAATGCTAAAAAAGTGAATTGAAAATATAGTCAAAGAAGGAATACTATCAAATTCCTTCTATGACATAATTAAGATATTGATACTCAAACAAGATAGAACCAAAAAAAAGAGAAACACTAAACCAGTTTCCTTAATGGATATTTACGAAAAAAGTTTAAATAAAATACTAGCATGGAGATTACAACAATATACCAAAAAAATCATGAATTATGACTGAGTGGGATTTATCCTAAGAATGCAGGTTCATTATTACGAAAATTATTGGCATGATTGGCCATATCAATAACAAAAACAATAAAAATTATATTAATGACTACAGGAAAAGGTTTTGACAAAAACAAAACAAAACAAAATATTTTTATTAAAAACTCTAGGAGGAGAAATCAAGATGGCAGAGTAACAACAAGGACTTGCTAGTGCTCTCCCTTTTAATCCCAGTCAAATACCTTTAAAAAATTAATCTAAACCAAGCCTGAAGCTGCAGAATCCATATAATGATGGAGTGAAGCAAATCTCCATCCCAAGAAAGCCTGGAAGGTCACCAGGAAGTGTCTATCATGCAACACTGGGAGCAGAATACAATTCAATATTGGCCACTACAGCACAGATGGGATTTTGGAAGGCCTTGAGGGTGCCTGTGGTGGTTTCCAGACTTCCAAACATCAAGACGCTGAGAACAAATTGGAAGGTCAGTGGAAAAAACCTGTGGGACCTGAGTGAGAGAGTAGAGGGGACAGGCTCCAACCCCAGGGCAGTGGAGTGGGTAGAGAAGCCAGCAGAGGAGAAGCCTGCAGCAGCAGCAGGTGCAGCAGCAGTGACTGTTTCTGGGGCTCTAGGCCCACAGATTGTGGGGAGATTGAGGCGATGACAGTACACTCACCACCACCACCCCTGGAAGAAGAGAACTACCTTGACAAAGAGCTCAAAAGTCAAGTAAATTGATGGGAAAATGAGCACAAACTGGAAAAAGAATCAGACTCTAGCATCCTGCTTTGGTGACAAGGAAGGACAAAATATACAAACAGAAGACAACAAAATCAAAGCTCCTACATCGAAAGTCTCCAAAAAATATGAATTGGTCTCAAGGCATGGAAGAACTCAAAAAGGATTTTGAAAATCAACTAAGAGAAGTAGAGGAAAAATTGGGAAGAGAAATGAGAGTGGTGCAAGAAAATCATGAAAAACGTGTCAACTGCTTGAGAAAGAAGACCCAAAAAAACTGCTGATGAAAATAACACTTAAAAAGAGGCTAACCCAAATGGCTAAAGAGATTCAAAAGGCCAATGAGGAGAAGTGTAGTCTAAAAAGCAGAATTGGCCAGATGGAAAAAGAGGTCCAAAAGCTCACTGAAGAAAATAATTCCTTAATGATTAGAATGGAGCAGAGGGAAGTTAATGACTGAAAAAATGAAGAAATTATAAAACAAAATTGAAGGAATGAAAAAATAGCAGACAATATGAAATATCTCATGGGAAATACAATTGGCCTGGATATCAGACCAAGGAGAGACAATTTAAAAATTATGGAACTTCCTGAAAGTCATGATGAAAAAAAAGAGCCTAGTTATCTTTCAAGAAATTATGAAGGAAAACTGCCCTGATATTGTAGAATCAGAAGGTAAAATTCATATTAAAAGAATACACTGATCACCTCCTAAAAGTGATCTCAAAAGGAAAACTCCTAGGAATACTGTAGCCAAATTCCAGAGCTCCCAGGTGAAGGAGAAAATATTACAGGCAGCCAGAAAGAAACAATTCAAGTATTGTGGAAACACAATAAAAAAAGTACAAAATCTAGCATCTTATGCATTAAGGTATCACAGGACTTGGAATATGATATTCCAGAGGTCTAAGGAGCTAAGATTAAAACCAAGAATCATCTACCCAGAAAAACTGTGTGTAATACTTCAGGGGGAAATGATCATTCAAAGCAATAGAGGGCTTTCAAGCATTTTTGTTGAAACAATCAGAGAAGAATAAAAGATTTGACTTTTAAACACAAGAATCAAGAGAAACATGAAAAAGTAAACAGGAAGGACTTACTAAAGTTGAACTATTCACATTCATACATGGAAATATCGTATTTGTAACTCTTGAGACTTTTTTCAGTATTAGGGTAGTTGGAGGGATCATATACATACAGACATATACATACAGACAGGGCACAAGGTGTGTTGAATTGGTAGGGATGATATCTAAAAATATAAAATTAAAGTATGAGAGATGAATATATTGCAAGGAGAAAGGCAGAAACAGAATGGGGCAAATTATCTCACAAAAAAAGGCAAGAAAGATCTTTTTCCAATGGAGGAGATAAAGGGGAATTTGAGACAGAAAGGGTGAACCTTACTCTCATCAAATTTGACTTAAAGAGGGAATAAAAAAACTCTAGAAAGCATATGAATCAATGTAGCTTTTCTTAAAGTATAGGTAGTATCTATCTAAAACTGAGAGAAAGCATTATCTTTAACAATGATAAACTTCAAAATTTCCCAATAAAATCAGGAATAAAGCAAAAATATATATTATTATCACTAGTATTCAATATTGTATCAGATATGTAATTGTCCATTTGTTCATCCCATCCAACTCTTTGTGAACTTATGGACCATGGCATGCCAGGCCCTTCTATCTTCCACTAGCTTCCAAAGTCGGTATACATTCATGTCCATTACTTCCTTGATACCATCTATTCATGTTGTCCTTTGCTGTCCCCTTCTCTTTTTGCCTTTAATCTTTCTCAACATCAGAGTCTCTTCCAATGGGTCATGCCTTCTCATCATTTGGCCAAAGCATTTAAGCTTCAGTTTCAGTATTTGATCTTCTGAAGAGTATTCTAATCTCTTTGAGTACTGATTGATATGATCTCCTTGCTGTCCAAGGGACTCTCAAAAGATTTCTCTACCATTATAATTCTTTTTTTTTTTTTTTTAATTTTTTAATTTTTTTTAATGTTTAACAATCACTGCCATACAATTGCGATTTTATCCCTCCCCACCCACCCCCCACTACCTCCCTCCCTCCCCACGACTGCATACAATTCTGTATAGATTCTACATATACTTTCCTATTGAGTATATTTTCACTATAGTCATGCTATGTAGTCAGACTAAGATAAATGAAAGAATCCGTATAACAAATCAGAACATGATACACAAACAGATACACATACACAAACATGATCTGCTACATTATGTGAGTGACTTCCATATTTCTCTCTCTGAGTGTGGAAGGCATTTTGCCTTGAGGTCCGCCATTGGGATTTTTTTTTTTTTTCAGAAGTTCTTGTGTTATTACAAAAATCTAAGTCTACCAGAAAAAACTCTCACACACTGTGGTTGTTGCTGTGCATAAAGTTCTCCTGGTTCTGCTCCTTTCACTCAGCATCAGGTCATATAAGTCCTTCCAGGCCTCTCTGAAGTCTTCTTGTTCATCATTTCTTATGGCACAATAGTACTCCATTACATTCATATACCATAATTTATTCAGCCATTCCCCAATTGATGGACATCCCCTTGACTTCCAGTTTTGGGCAACTACATAGAGTGCTGCTATAAATATTTTTGTACATGTGGGACCCTTTCCCATTTTTATGATCTCTTGGGGATATAGTCCTAGTAGCGATATTGCTGGGTCAAAGGGTATGCACATTTTTGTAGCCCTTTGGGCATAGTTCCAAATTGCTCTCCAGAATGGTTGGATGCGCTCACAGCTCCACCAACAATGAATTAGTGTTCCAACTCTCCCACATCCTCTCCAGCATTTATCATTTTCTTGTTCTGTCATGTTTGCCAATCTTATAGGTGTGATGTGGTACCTCAGAGTTGTTTTGATTTGCATCTCTCTAACCAATAGTGATTTAGAGCATTTTTTCATATGATTATAGATAGCTTTAATTTCTTCCTCTGAAAATTGCCTGTTCATATCCTTTGACCATTTATCAATTGGGGAATGACTTGTATGATTATACATTTGGGTCAGTTCTCTATATATTCTAGAAATGAGGCCTTTATCCCCGAGCTTAGCTGTAAAAATTTTTTCCCAATTTACTACATCCCTCCGGATTTTGGTTGCATTGGGTTTGGTTGTGCAAAAACTTCTCAGTTTAATGTACTCAAAGTTATCCATTTTGCATTTCATAATGCATTCTATCTCTCCTTTAGTAAAGAATTCTTCCCTTCTCCATAGATCTGATAAATACACTATTCCTTGCTTCTCCAGTTTATTCATGGTATCAATCTTTATACCTAAATCATGTACCCATTTGGACTTTATTCTTGTGTACGGTGTCAGGTATGGGTCTATGCCTAATTTCCGCCACACTGTTGTCCAGTTTTCCCAGCAATTTTTGTCAAACAATGAGTTCTTATCCCAGAAGCTGGGGTCCTTGGGTTTATCAAACAGAAGGTTGCTATATTCCTTGCCTACTGCATCTTGAGTGCCAAGTCTATTCCACTTGTCTACCTCTCTGTTTCTTAGCCAATACCAAGTGGTTTTGATAATTGCTGCTTTATAGTACAGTTTAAGGTCTGGTAGCGCTAGGCCACCTTCCCAAGCATTTCTTTTCATTAGTCCCTTTGATATTCTGGACCTTTTGTTTTTCCAAATGAATTTTGATATTATTTTATCCAGCTCTAGAAAGTAATTGTCTGATAGTTTAATTGGTATGGCACTAAATAAGTATATTAATTTGGGTAGAATTGTCATTTTTATTATATTAGCACGGCCTACCCATGAGCAACTAATGTTTTTCCACTTACTTAAATCTGACTTTATTTGTGCAAAAAGTGTCTTGTAATTGTGTTCATATAGTCCCTGGGTTTGTTTTGGCAGGTAGACTCCTAAGTATTTTATACTGTCTACCCTAACTTTAAATGGGATTTCTCTTTCTATCTCTTGCTGTTGAACTTTGTTGCTAATATATAGGAATGCAGAGGATTTGTGTGGGTTTATTTTGTACCCTGCAACTTTGCCAAAGTTGTTTATTAATTCAAGTAATTTTTTACTTGAATCTCTGGGATTCTCTAGGTAAATCATCATATCATCTGCAAAGAGTGATAACTTAGTTTCTTCTTTGGCTATTCTAATTCCTTGAATATCTTTATCTTGTCTAATTGCTACAGCTAACATTTCTAGTACCATATTGAATAATAGTGGTGATAATGGACAACCTTGTTTCACCCCTGATCTTATTGGGAATGCATCTAGCTTATCCCCATTGCATATAATGCTTGCTGAAGGTTTTAGATAGATACTGCTTATTATTTTATGGAAAGTTCCCTTTATTCCTACGTTCTCCAATGTTTTTAGTAGGAATGGATGTTGTATTTTGTCAAAAGCTTTTTCTGCATCTATTGAGATAATCATGTGGTTTTTGTTAGCTTTGTTGTTGATGTGGTCGATAATGCTAATAGTTTTCCTAATATTGAACCAGCCCTGTAGTCCTGGTATGAATCCTACCTGATCATAATGTATTAATCTCGTGATAAGATGCTGTATTCGTTTTGCTAAAATCTTATTTAAAATTTTTGCATCTATATTCATTAGGGAAATTGGTCTATAATTTTCTTTCTCTGTTTTGTCTCTTCCTGGTTTGGGTATCAAAACCATATTTGTATCATAGAAAGAATTTGGGAGGACTCCTTCTTCCCCAATTTTCAAGAATAGTGTATGTAGTATTGGAATTAACTGTTCTTTAAATGTTTGATAGAATTCACTTGTGAATCCATCTGGCCCTGGAGATTTTTTCCTAGGGAGTTCATTGATGGCTTGTTCAATTTCTTTTTCTGAGATGGGGTTGTTTAAGTATTCAACTTCCTCTTCTGTTAATCTGGGCAATTTGTATTTTTTAAAATATTCATCCATCTCGTTTAGATTGTCGAATTTGTGGGCATAAAGTTGGGCAAAGTAGTTTCTAATTATTGTTTTAATTTCCTCCTCATTGGAGGTGAGTTCACCCCTTTCATTTTTAATGTTAGTAATTTGGTTTTCTTCTTTCTTTTTTTTGATCAGATTAACCAAAGGTTTATCAATTTTATTAGTTTTTTCATAAAACCAACTATTGGTTTTATTTATTAATTCAATAGTTTTCTTTATTTCAATTTTATTAATCTCTCCTTTGGTTTTCAGTATTTCTAATTTGGTATTTACTTGGGGATTTTCAATTTGTTCTTTTTCTAGCTTTTTCAACTGCAAGCCTAAGTCATTGATCTCCTCTTTCTCTATTTTATTTATGTAAGCATTCAGAGATATAAAACTTCCCCTAATAACTGCTTTTGCAGTGTCCCATAAGTTTTGGTACGTTGTCTCACTATTGTCATTCTCTTGAATGAAGTTGTTGATTGTTTCTATGATTTCTTCTTTAACCCAATCCTTCTTTAGAATTAGATTATTTAGTTTCCAATTGATTTTTGGTTTCTCTTTCCATGGCCTTTTATTACATGTAATTTTTAATGCATTATGATCTGAAAAGGATGCATTGATTATCTCTACCTTTCTGCACTGGATTGTGAGATTTTTATTTCCTAGTACATGGTCAATTTTTGTAAATGTTCCATGTACCGCTGAGGAAAAGGTATATTCCTTTCTATTCCCATTTAATTTTCTCCAAAGATCTATCATATCTACCTTATCCAGAGTTTTATTTACCTCCTTAACCTCTTTCTTGTTTATTTTAAGGTTGGATTTATCTAGTTCAGAGAGGGGGAGGTTGAGGTCCCCCACTAGTATAGTTTTGCTATCAATTTCTTCCTTCAACTCCCCCAACCTCTCCTCTAAGAATCTGGATGCTATACCACTTGGAGCATACATGTTTAGTAATGATATTGCTTCATTGTCTATGGTGCCTTTTAGTAGGATATAGTTTCCATCCTTATCCCTTTTGATTAGATCTATTTCTGCTTTTGCTTTGTCTGAGATTAGGATTGCTACTCCTGCCTTTCTTACATGAGCTGAAGCACAATATATTCTGCTCCATCCTTTGACCTTTATCCTATGTGTATCCCCCCGTTTCAAATGTGTTTCTTGTAAGCAGCATATTGTTGGATTATGGCTTTTAATCCATTCTGCTATCCGTCTCCGTTTTATGGGAGAGTTCATCCCATTCACATTCACAGTTATGATTACAATCTGTGTATTTCCCTCCACCCTCTTTCCCACCATTTGTGCTTTTAACTCTCCCGTCTCCCTTCCCCTCCTCAATAGTATTCACTTTTCTCCCCCTCCTCCTGCAGCCTTCCCCTCCTTCTTTTAGCCCCCCTCCCTTTTAGTCCCCTTTACTCTTATTGCTTCTTTCCTCCCTTTTAGCCACCCTCCCCTTTCTTCCCCCTTCCCCTCCTACTACCTATAGAGCTAGTTAGGATTATCTGCTTAAGGTTATTGTTCCCTCCTTTGAACAAATCAGATGAGAGTACCTCTCAAACAATGCTCATCTCCCTCCCCTCCTTCCCTCTACTATGGTTTTGTACTTCTTCCTGTGATATAATTTGCCATTTTCTGCTTCCCCCTTTACACACCTCCTATTACATTCCCTTCTCATACTTAAATCATATTTTTGCCATGACATCATTTACTTTATGCCCGTTCCCTCTACATATATCCCTTTTATCATAATAGCTGCACAGTTCTCAAGATTAACAGGTATCATCTTCCCTTACAGGGAGGTAAACAGATTGCCCTAATTGAGTTGCAAGTTTTTGTTTTTGTTTTTTCCCCTCTGTTTACCTTTTTATGATTCTCTGGAGACCTGCATTTGAAGATCAAATTGTCTATTGAGTTCTGGTGTTTTGGTCAGGAAGCTCTGGAAATCCCTTATTTCGTTGAATGACTTTCTCCTTGCCTGAAATGTTATGCTGAACTTTGCTGGGTAGTTGATCCTCGGTTGGAGTCCCAACTCCTTTGCCTTATGGAATATTGGGTTCCAATTCTTTCGATCTTTTAATGTAGAAGCTGCAAGGTCCTGTGTGATCCTGACTGTGTGACCTTGATATTTAAATTGTTTCTTTCTGGCTGCTTGTAGTATTTTCTCCTTCACTTGATAGCTCTGGAATTTGGCAACTATATTTCTTGGGGTTTTGAGTTTGGGATCCCTTTCCGGTGGGGAACGGTGGATTCTTTCGATGACTATTTTGCCCTCTGAGTCTAGTACTTCTGGGCAGTTTTCCTTGATGATTTCCTGGAAGATATTGTCCAGACTCTTTTCTTCATCATGGGTTTCTGGCAGGCCAATAATTCTTAGATTTTCTCTCCTGGATCTATTTTCCAGGTCAGTTGTTTTTCCAATTAAATATTTTAGATTTTCTTCTATCTTTTCATTCTTTAGATTTTGTTTGACTGATTCTTGTTGCCTCATTGAGTCATTAGTTTCTACTTGCCCAATTCTAATCTTGATCGTATTGTTTTCTTCAGTTAGCTTTCGCATCTCCTTTTCCATCTGGCCAATTTTTCCCTTTAAGGAGCTATTTTCTCCATTTAATTTTTGTACTTCTTTTTCCATTCGACCAATTTTCCCAGTTAGGTTTTGGGTTTCCTTTTCCATCTGATCAATTTTCCCTATTAGGTTTTGAGTTTCCTTTTCCGTTTGATTAACTCTTCCTTTTAGGGAATTATTCTCTCCAGTTAATTTTTGAACTTCCTTTTCCATTTCTTCAATTTTCTTTTTCAGATTGATGTTCTCATCAGTGAATTCTTTTTTTATGGTTTTAAAATCATTGGCCAGTTTTTCTTTTATATCCTTCTTCAGACGTTCCAGGTAATCTAGTTGTGCTTGCGAGAAATTCATAGTCCCATCTGAGGTTTCAGATGGAAGTACAGTCTCAGCTCTGACCTCTTTGGTGTTTGTGTTTTGGTCCTTATCCCCATAGAAAGATTCTATGGTTTTTTCACTTTTCGTCTGCTTTTTCCGATTCATGATGTTGGCTGAGTGTTGTAGCTTTTGGTTCTTTCAGTCAGAAGATACAGATCTTTTAAGTTGAGTTGATGTTTGTCTAGGCTAAAAGCAGGCTTTTTTTTGTTGTTGTTGTTGTTGTTTCCCAGATCAACCCTGGGCTTAGCTTGATAGGTGTGTGGGAGGTGTGGTCTGGTCTCAGGCTATCTCCTCAGCTGGCCTGAGGCAAAGGCAAGGTCCGGGGGATGGTGATCCCAGCTTCCCTATTGTCTTCCCTTTTCCCCTGGAGGGCTGGGGCACGCCTAGAGGCTAATGCGTGTTCCCGCCCCTCCTGGGGCTCGTCTCCCGGGCTGAGGCTTGCTTGGGTTTCAGTGCGAATTTTTCTCTGCCCTGGGTCGTCTGTCCCTCCAGATAGCCTCCACCACGGTGGGAAGAATCCCCCTTTGCCACCTCTCCAGCCTCTGGTGTTATGAGACCACCCGCCCCCTTCTGCTGCTCCCACTGATCCAGGATCAATCTGGGGAAGAATTTTATGGTTTCCTCACGGTCATCGGGGGGGAGGGGAGAGCACTTACTGATCACTCCGTCATCCCAGCTCCTGGATGTTCAAGTAGTGACCCACTGAAGTCCCGTCTTTAGGCTGAAGATTTCAAAGGCTGTTGCGCTGATATTGTTGGCTCGGCCTGGCTTATCTCCTGCTCCGCTGGTCTCGCCCGCCACTCTCGGGCCCCTCGGGTCGCCTCCGCCCTGCCGCGCGCTGCGCTGTGCGCCGGGCTCTTACCCCCGCGGAACAGATCCCTCCCGTGGACCTTCCAGTCCAGCCTGGGCTCCGAATCTGTCAAAGTCCGTCTCCCACTGGATTCTACACCTCCAAAGTCTGGTCAGACTCTCCCCCCAGATATATCCAGAGGAGTTTTTCCAGGAGCTTAGGTGAGTCTTTGCTTTCACTCCGCCATCTTGGCTCCGCCTCCTACCATTATAATTCTAAAGTGTGGTGATTTAAAGTTTTCTTATTGTCCAACTCTCATAACTATACATTACTACTGGAAAAAACACAGCTCTGACTGTATGGGCCTTTGTCAGCAAGGTTATGTCTCTGCTTTTTAGTATGCTGTCGAGCTTTTCCATAGCTTTCCTTCCAAGGAGCTAGCATCTTTTAATTCTATGACTGTAGTAACCGTTGTCTGCAATGTTCTTTGAGACTAAGTATATAAAATTTCACACTCCTTCCATTTCTTTTCCCTCCATTTTCCAGGAAGTTATAGGACTGGTTGCCATTAACATATTTTTTAAATGTTAAATTTCTATCCAGATTTTATACTGACCTCTTCCACCCTTATCAAGAGGCTTTTTAATCCTTCACTTTCTGCCATAAGAGTGATATCATTTGTGTACCTAAGACTGTGGATATTTCTCTTTGAACCCTTTATTCCAGCTTTTAATTCATCCAGCCTGTCTTGTGTTTAACATTATGGACCTTGCACACTATACCAGTAAGCATGCCAACATAAAGAGGATGGTTTGCTGTCACAGGTTCTTTGATCTGCTTTTCTGAAAGGAAAACAACTTTTGAGGAGTCAACAATCTCTTAAATCAAGAACATGTATCATTCACTTAATTCAGGGTAAAAAGTCAGCACCCTGAAATTCAGAGAAAATATAGAGAAATATAAGTCAACAGACAGAGTTTCTAAACTGTCTGACAGTAAGTAATACATATATCACAAATTAACAGAGAGATGCAACTGCCTGACCATACATACATAGTTACCAAAGAGGGAAGCACTAACATCTTAGTTTTCAAAGCTATGGGTTTCCTTAGGTACTGCCCAGAGTCTTGTTAGGCCAAACAAACACTTCCAATGAGTAAGCCCCAAAATAAAACAACACTTCAGAGTCTTTATATACTTTTTAGAGCCAGAGGACATCACAACCTTTGAGAAGCAGTGCCTCATTAGCAAAACTGCCTTCCTACAAATCTTCTTAGGCCCATTAATGGATGGGGAAGATCTTCTTTAATCACATTATTCAAACAGAAGCACTTGATTATGTTAAAACAAAAACAGCAAAACATTCTACTTTTCTTGCCATTACACATACAAGGTGACAATATAGTACTTTGCCCTACTCCTTTCTTACTCTTAGACTAATCAGTTATTCCATGTTTAGTTCAACCTGTTGATTCTTGATCCACATACAGTTTATTAGGGAGACAGATAAGGATAATGTGGTACTCCCATCTCTTTTAAGACTTTGGACATTTTCTTGTGATCCCCACAGTCAAAGGCTTTAGTACAGTCAATGAAGAAGTAGAATTTTTTTCCTTTATTCTTAGTTAATATTTTACTTTTTTCTAATTATATGTAAAACTGTTTGGACATTCCTTTTCTTTCAAATTTTTAGTCCCAAATTCTCTATTTCCATCAATCCCCCCCCCCCATTGAAAAGGCAAGCAATTTGATATAGGTTCTACATGTGTATCCATGGAAAAACATTTTTACGTGAGTCATTCTGTGAAAGAAAACAAGACAAAGATAATCCTAAGAAAAATAGAGAAAATAAAAAGTATCTTTGATTTGTATTCAGGCTCTACTAGTTCTTTCTCTGGACATGGACAGCATTATTCATCAAAAGTCCTACAGAATTGTCTTGGATCATTATATTGCTGAGAAGACTTAAGTTATTCATAGCAGATCATCATCAGCTTTGCAATTACCATGTACAATGTTCTGGCTCTTCTCATTTCATGTTGCATCAGTTCATGAAAATCTTTCCACGGTTTTCTGAGAAAATCCTGTTTATCATTTCTAAAAGTACAATAATATTCTCTCACAATCATACACAAGTTGTTAAGTAGTTCCTAATTGATGATATCCCATCAATTTCCAAATCTTTACCACCACTAAAAGCTGCTATAAATAATTTTATATACACAGGTCTTTTTCCTTATTTTTTTATCTATTTGGGATACAGAGCTAGGAGTGGTCTTGCTTGGTAAAAAGGTTATGCATGGTTTTATAGCCCTTTGGGCATAGTTTCAAATTGCTCTCCACAACAGTTACAACAGTATACCAATAGTACATTAGTGTTTTAATTTTTCCATATCAGCTCCTTCAGCAATTTTTCATTTTCCTTTTCTGTCACATTAACCAATCTAACAAGCATTAGGTTAGTAGCTCAGAGGTGTTTTAATTTGCATTTCTCTCATAACTAGTGATTTAGAGAATTTTTATATGACTATAGATAGTTGGATTACTTTGAAAACTGCCTGTTTGAATCCTTTGGCCATTTATCAATTGAAGAATGGCTCTTATTTCTATAAATTAGATTCAGTTATCTATATGTTTGAGAAATGAAGTCTTCATAAGAGAAACTCACTGTAAAAATTGTTTTCATGATTACTATGTATTTCTCATTTATCCTACTCTCCCTCTCTTTTTATGCTGTGCATTCTAAAAAGTCCATTCACTTCTGAGTTATAGCTCCCCCAAACTGCCTTCCTTTCTATCAGCTTCGCCCAAGACCCTCCTTCTTGTATTCCCTTCCTTTTCTACTTTCCTGCATGGTAAGATAAATTTCTACACTCAAGTGAATGCGTATATTATTCTCTCTTTGAGTCAATTCCAATGAGAGTACGTTTCATCTGCTCCCTCCCCACTTCCCCCATTATACTCTCCACTACAAAATCTCTTTCAGAACTGTCTTATGTCAGATAATTTATCCAATTCTGCCTCTTGCTTTCACTTTATTACTGTGTATTTTCCTTTTTCATCAATTTATTTTTTTAAGCTAATCATACCATCACATTTAACTCACACCTCTGCTTTCTGTCATTGTATACTCCTTTTAACTGCACTAATAATGAGCGAGTTGGGGGAAGTTATTAATATCATTTTCCTGTGTAGAAGTAAAAAGAGTTTAACCTTAATGAATTCCTTATTATTTCTCCTTCCTGTTTATCTTTTTATGCTTCTTTCCATCTTGTATTTGAAAGTCAAATATTCTATTCAGTTCTTGTATCTCATCAAGGTTGCTTGAAATTCCTCTATTTAATTGAATGTCCATTTTTTCCCCTGAAGGACTATAATCAGTTTTGATTGGTAGGTTGTCCCTACTTAGTTGCATTCCTCTAATTTTTGCCTTCTGGAATATCATTTTCCAAGGCTTTCAAATTTTATGTAGAAGCTATTAAGTCTTGTGTATCCTGACTGTGACTTGAAAATATTTGAATTATTTCTTTTGGCTACTTGAAATATTTTCTCCTTGATCTGGGAGGTTTGGGATTTTGTTAAAATATTCCTGACTGTCATTTTGGAATCTCTTTAAGGGTGTAATTGGTGGATCTTTTTCAATTTCTATTTTACCCTCTAGTTCTAGATGCAATGATATTTTTTCTTTGATAAATTCTTGAAAGATGAAGTCAAGACTTTTTTTTAAATCATAACTTATAGATAGTCCAAAAGTTCTTAGACTATCTCTCCTGATATTTTCCAAGTCAGTTTTTTTCAGTTGAGATATTTCACAATTTCTTCTATTTTTTTACTCAATTTTATTTGATTTTTCTCAATATTTCATAAAGTCATTAGCTTCAACTTGCCCAATTCTAACTTTTAAGGAATTATTTTCTTCAATGAATTCTTACACCATGTTTTCTATTTGCCAAATTCTAAATTTTTAATTTGTCTTTAATTTTTTAATTTAAATTTCTTTTTATTTTATTTATTTGTATTCTTTTATTTATTACTTTTATTTTTGATTTCTTCTACAATGAATTTTTATATAGTTTGTTCCATTTTATCAATTCATCTTTTCAAGACATTCTTTTCTTCACTGAATTTGCATGACTTTTTTTTTTTTTTTTTTACCATTTGGCCTATGTTTTAAGATATTATTTGCTTTCATTTTTTTTTTTTGTGCTTCCTTTACCAAGCCATTGATTGTTTTTTTCATAATTTTATTGTATTGCTCTCCTTCCTCTTCTCAATTTTTCCTCTACTTCTTCTATGTGATCTTAAAATCCTTTTTTATCTCTTCCATGGCCTGAGACCAATGCATATTTTTTCTTTGAGAATTTAGATATAAGATCTTTAACTCTGCTACCTTCTTCTAAGTATGTGTTTTGATCTTCCTCATCATCATATTAACTTTCCATGATCAGAATTTTTTTTCCTGTGGTGCACTCATTTTCCATCCTGTTTCTTGATTTTTAACTCTATGCTAAAATAGGACTCTGTTTCTCAAGTGAAAGAGTCAGTCTCCTAAACCTGAGGGATTTTTTATGCAGCTGCTTCCAGAGGTAATTCTTGGGATCTATAATTGTTGGCTCTTAAGGTGGTATTATCTAGGGAGAGGTGTTTACTACTCACCTGCACTGTGCACTGATTTAGGAGCTACCACAAGCATACTTTTCAACCTTAGAACTATGGCCAGAGTCCCTGCTTCCCTGTGGCCACAAACTCTGTTGTGCAAGTGCTTCTTTTCACACTTGCACTGATAGTTAAGACTGTGACCCAGAACCAGGTTTAGGCAATGCAAAAGTATCATGCACCTGGTGCCAATAAAAGGAGCCCTATAAATCTCCTTCTGATCCATTATCTGATCTCCTTAACCTTTGTGGGTTGAGAGGTCTGAAAACTATCACTACTATCAATGATTCAGTTGATCCAAGGCCTACTCCTGGTTTGCTGAGGCCTGATAGGTGCTGGTGTGGTCTGCACTGGACTGTGTTCCTCTCTTACACTAGCACAAGAGACCTGTCCTTCTAAGACCTTCTAAGTCATCTTGGGCTGGAAAATGGTTTCACTTTATCTTTTTTTGTGAGTTCTGCCACTCTAGAATTTGTTTAGACTCAATATTTGGAGAAGTTTCAGGGAGACCTCAGGTGAGTTCCTGACTTTACTCCACTATATTGGTTCTACTTACAGTAATTATTTTTTTCTGTAACTCCCTTGCTTTCTCCATAATCCAATCAATGTGGACAATTTGGTCCAGTGCCTACACCTCTGAAAACCTGAAAACATTTCTGGTAAATCTCTCTTCACATATTACTGAAGTCTAGCTTGAAGAATCTTAAGCATAACTTTGATGATTTATGAAATGAGCAAAATTCTTCACTAAATCGATCTTTCTTTGGAATTGTCCTTCTTTAGAATTGGGAAATAAATTGATCATTTCTAATATGGTGACTATTGTTGAGTTTTCCAAATTTGTTGACATTCTGAACAAAACCTTTTAAAGGTATTATCTTTTAGAATTTTAAATATCTCAGTTGGAATTCCCTTACCACAACCACCCTTATTGTTAACAATGTTTTGGAAGGCCCATTTGATTTCATTCTCTAATATGTCTGGGTCTAAACCAGCAACCACACCATCATGGTTATCTGTGATTTTAAGATCTTTCTTGAAAAGTTCTTCTGTATGCTATTGCCAGATTTCTTAATCCTTTCTACTTCTGCTAAGTCCCTACCATTTTTGTCTTTTATTATATCCATTTGTGCATGAATCATTACCTTAAATCTCTAATTTTTAAGAAATTTCTTGTATTTCAAAATGTATTATTTTATTTTATTTCTTTTCATTGCTCATTTGAGAAAAACCTTTTTTTTATTTATCTATATTATTCTCTAGAATTCTACAAGCAGTTGTGTATATCTTTCCTTTTCTTCTTTCCCTTTCCCTTTCTTTCTTCAACTATTTCTAATGCTTCATCAGATAGCCATTTTGGATTGTTTTTTGCTTTTGTGAACTGGTCTAATCATTCTCAAGAACAAACTGGAACTATGATCAATGGGTTATACAACTGTGCATACCCTTTGACCCAGAAATATCTCTGTTAGTTCCGTACCCCCCAAAAAGATCAAAACAAAAGTAAAAGACCTTTATGCACAACAAATATTTACACTATCTCTTTGTGTTGTCAAAGAATTAGAATTGAGAGGATGGTATTCCATTGAGAAATGGCTGAACAAGTTGTAGCATGAGGTTGTTATGGAATATTGTTGTGCAGGAAGAAATCACAAAGCAGAGAGTTTCAGAAAAACTGGGGAAGACTGATGCCAAGTGGAGAGAGTAGAACTAGAAGAACCTTGTACACCCTAAGAGCAATATCATAACAATGATCAACTGTAATAGACTTAGCCTCTCTGACAAATATCATATTCCATGACAAGTAAAAAGACCCTATTATGGAAAATATTATCCACTTCCAAAGAGAAAACTGATGAACTTTAAGTATAGATGGAAGTATATTTTTACTTAATTTATTTTTCCTGTGTTTTTATCCTGTGTTGCTAATATGGAGATATATTTTACTTTATTTTATTATTTTTTCCAGCTTTATTTTAGTGGCATGTGGGTACAACCAAAGACAATGGATGATAGCAGTAACTTAAGAGAAGAGACTTGGCAGGGCAAGATTGGAAATAGAATAGAGGAACAAGGGACACATGAGAATAGGATAGTATAGAGTTGAATTGGTTTATCAAAGGGTCATGATGGGGAAAGGAGGATAGTATAGCCAGTACGGGGGTGATGGCCTGTGAAAGAGCTAAGAGATCAAGGAACTGGAAATCATGGTAAGAATAAAGAACAAGGATTGGGTTTGCAAGGCAGAGGGAGAAGTAGAATGACAATAGATTTTGATTAGATAAGAGAATTTCAGAATTCATGAACATGGAAGCAGTAACTTTGTGACCGATGACATAATCAAAGGTATAACCATTTCTGACTATAGGAGACAGGTGGAGGAGTAGGTCATGGGAAATGAGTAAGTTGAGAAACTTGGAAGTTAGAGTGTTTAAGGGTATATCAATATGAAGTTGAAGTCCACTAGTATTAGGGCAGGAATTGAACCAGGCACTGAATTCTTTGAGGAAAGGAGGAATGTCCTGAAGGTCAGTAGAAAAGAGCTACCAAAATTTTGATTGGATGGAAGATATGAATTGAGTGAACCTCAAAGAAGGATAAATTATGATTGATGGTGGTAGAAGGTGAGTTTTGAAGTAGAGATGGGAAATAAAGACTATTCCAACTCCCCTACCAGAACCAGTAAGGAGAGGTTTGGGGGAGGGGAGGAGGAAAGAGAGTGAGTAAAAGTACAACCAGTACTAGCTAGGGTGACCATAAAGGCTGTGTCATCAAGAGAGAGCCAAAATTCAAGGACAGTCAGAAGATGGAGGAGGTGAGAAAGGAAGAGATTTAAGATGAAATTCAGTGTGTTAACTATGGAGCAGGCATTCCAGAGGGCACAGTGGAAGGGTTGGGTAGCTTTAGAGTAGGCTATTATTAGGGTGTGGAGGATGAGAATAAAGAAGGGGTAGTAAAGAATGAAGAAAAGCATTTGAATAATGGCAGCTGAGGAAAGGTTCAGAATCACTGGAACAAGAAAGGTAGAACTCAGTGAGAATGTGTCAATTATTGCCAAATGAGTTCAGGAAAGTGATGAGTTTCACTAGGGATTCAGCTTCAGTATGGTGTCCTCTCAGAGTATTGGGCAGCTGAGGAGAACAGTGGCAAGGGAACTTATAGAAGGGCATTTTCTCTTTTCCTGGGTGGCAGGCCTGATGAGGAGATGAGTGGATGAGGCAGAATAGAATGATATCTCTCTGTCCTCTATAAGCAGGAAGGGTCACATCAGAGTAGAAAAAGACCAGCTTAGGAAATTGGCACATGATGGAATGGTGTCTCTTCAATATCTTTCAATTTTTATCAAATTGTTTTCTTCAGTTAACTTTTGTATCTCCTTTTCCATCTGCCCAATTATTCCTTTTAAGGAATTATTTTCTCTGGTTAGTTTTTGTAGTTCTTTTTCCATTTGTCCAATTTTCCCAGTTAGGTTTTGTGCTTCCTTTTCCTTTGTTCAGTTTTCCTTTTCAAAGAGCTGTTCTCTTCTGTGAATTCTTTTTTCAAACTTTCAAAATCATTGGTGAGTTTTTCTTCTATTTCCTTCTTCAGCTGTTCCAGGAGAGCTGTTTGTGCATGCGAGCAGTTCATAGTCCCTTCTGAATTTTCAGACAGGAGTACAGTTTCAATACTGACCTCTTTGGTATTTGTGTTTTTGTCCTTGTCCTCATATAAAGATTCTATGATCTTTTCCTCTTGCTTTGCTTCTTCTGACTCATGATGATGATGCTTTGTGTATTATGGCCTCTGGTTCTTTCAGCTAGAAGCTAGACAACCTGGTGTTGAGCTGGCTGGTGTGAGAAAGCAAAGGGCAGGTATCTTTATTTTTGTTTTTTGTTTCCCTGGATTAGCCCTGCGGCTAGCTTGTTAAATGTGGGGGAGGGGTGGTCTGGTCATAGGAGATCTCCTCAGCTGAGCTAGAGCAAAGGCAAGCTCAGTGCTTGATGATCCCACTGCTCACACCTGGCTGTGAGCACACCTGGTCCTAGGGTGTTTCCACCCTACCTCACCCCACCCCCCTCCCCTGGGGCTCCTGCCCTTCCAGTTTACCTCTGCCACAGAAAGAAGAATCCCCCTTGGCGATTTTCCTAGCCTGAGGTGCTACGAGGCTGTTTGCCCTTTCTGTTGATCCCACTGATCCAGAATTTTTTCAGGGGAAATATTTTATGGTTCTTTCAAGGTCAACTAGGGGAGAGGGAGAGAGGATTTACCAATCACTCTGCCATTTTGGCTCCCAGAGGTTCAAGTAGGTGACTTACAAACGTTTAATCTGTGGGTTGATAGTCTCAGGAGCTGCTGAAGCTGATACCTGGTGCTCAGCAGCTGTCACTGCTCAGCTCTGTTGGTCTCCCACCCTGGGCTGCCACTCTGCCATTCCACTGAGCTGCCGCTGCCTCAGGTTGCCCCATGGGTTTCCTGCTTATTTGAGCTGGATGCACTGTTCTGTGTGGTGTGGGCTCATCCCCTTGGAACAGCTCCTTCCTTGGACCTTCCAGTCTGTCATGGTCTGTGAATCTGCCACAGTCTCTCTCCTATTGGATTCTGCACCTCCAAAATCTGATCAGATTCTCTTTTTAGAGATATCTGAAGGAGTTTGTCTAAGACCTTAGGTGAGTAGTTGCTCTCATTCTGCCATCTTGGCTCTATGCCCTTCAATACCTTTCAAGCAGCCTGGAGATCAGCATGCTTTCTGTCCCCCTTGTCAATGACATTACCTCCATGTCTTGATCCTCTTCAAGAATGAAGGACAAACAGCAACAACTCTTGAAAATGGCTTCAGGTTTTGGATTCAGTATGGAAATCTATGTTCATGGTAATAGACTGCCACCTCACAGGGTTGTTGTGAGGATCAAATGTTTGATGAGGTTGAGGAGTGATGGGGACCCCAAGATACCAATAGTCTGGGTCATGCTCAAATGAATTCGACTCAAGCCCTCTTAAAGCCAAAGAAAACAAAGTTTATTAAAGATTCACCAAACTGGGTTTCCTCTTAAGGAGCCTAAGCATTTGTGACACTTGTATTCACAAGTGGGCCAGACAGAATCTCAATTAGACAGAGTCTGAGCTGGATTGAATCTGAGCCAAGGAGATATATTTTACATGATTCCACATGCATAACTGATAAAATATATTGCTTGTCTTCTCAGTGTGTGATGAAAGAACTGGAGGGAGAGAAATGTGAACTCAACATCTTTTCTAAATGAATATTAATATAAATAAGTACAATTACTTTAAAAGATAATAATAGGATTCTGACTTGTCCTGGGACAAGAACAATTTAGAATCTATGAAAAAAGAGAAAAAAATAATGTATCTCACATTTGTAGTATTTTGAAGTCTATAAAGCATGTTATATACTTTTCTCATCTCATTGTTATTGTTGTTGTTCACTCTTGTCCAACTCTTTAAGATCTCATTTGGGTTTCTCTTGCCAGAAACGGTGGAGTGGTTTGCTGAGTTCTTCAGATGAGGAACTGAGACAAATAAGATTAAGTTTTTTGTCCAGGGTCACAAAACTCATAATTGTCTGAGAAGAAATTTGAATACCTGAAGATAAATCTTCCTGTTTCCAAGCCCAGTGCTCTATCTACTGCACAACCAGATGTCTTTCTTTTATCTGCTTCATTTCTAAATAGAAAAGTTAAGTGTTCAATTTGGACTTAAAGATGGAGGGAGGTGGGAGGGAATGATGAAAAGTATTATTAACGTAGCCCAAAATGAAATCATAGACACCATTTTACTTTTAATATAATTGACCCGTATCTCACTGGGAGATCATGCAGTGACCACACTTGGAGAAGCATATGTATAAAAACATTTGTATATCCTCTTGCACTCATCACTTTGCTAACAGTTAGTTTTCAAATTTAGTTTGGACATCCACAAGTCAATTTTCTATTACCAGAGTTGGTTATGGAATCAAATGCAAGGGAATAAGTAATACTTTATCCTCTACCTATCATTCATTTTTTGACACTGTTGTTCAAATATCGCATACTTTACATTTTTTTTTAGATTTTATAAAGGAATATTTACTTCAAAAGGTACAATCACAAATATACATATTTTCTTCCCTAGAAAGTGAGGTTTATCCCTCATTTTGAACCATCTCATACTCTGAGGAGGGGAGTGAGATTAGGTTCATATCATAATTAAGTTCCAATAGAGGATAGTTCCAAACTCCAGGATTTCCTAAGATCTCAAGGTTAAGGGTTGTGGGCTTCTCAAACTTCATAGCTGGGCTGGTTAATTGTACTGTCTTGCCAAGAATCCTGATTCTCAGGTCATCATTACTTGATCCCTGGATCCAGCAGGGTTCAGAATTCTGCACCAAAAACCGAGAAAGACACAACAAAAAGAAGAAAAATAAACATCCTCAGGACCATTTCTTGAATCTGTGGTAATAGTGTTCCAGGAGAGGGCCTTGCTCTCTCATCAGTTTAGGTCAAAATAACCATAATTTGGATGAACTCTGATCTCTGCCCACCACCATCACCACTAACATAGATGCAAATGAGAGGAACTTTGTGTTTGCTTATCTTTCTTTTTATATTCACAGGATCTATAACAACATCATTCATAATGTAGGATGTAATAATTGTTTATTGAATTAACTCCGTCAGAAAAATCACAGAATTCCAGAGTTGATAGGTAATCAAATGGCAAGCTAGCCCAACTCATATATGAAAAATGATCTGCTCTGCAGTATTCTCAACAAAGAAGCTTTTTTTATTAATGTTCTAACATAAAGGGGAAATGCATCAAGGGAAAGCTTGCATCTTGTTAATGTTTTTAGAATTTTTGCTTTGTCTTTCATATCTAGCATAAACTTACTTCTCTGTAAGTTGTATCGATTACAATGTATATAGTTCTTCGGAATTCTTCCACATGATAGCCCTTCAACAAAGATCCATTCAAAGGTCAATGAAGAGGTACATAGTATATGTGAGGAATTTACAACATATTAAAAAATAAAGAATTGCTCAAGAAAAGTGATCCAAAGTGATTCATGATTTAGAAAGGGAGAGGGGAAAAGGTAAGCAAGGAGGAATTTATACCATCACTCTCCCAAATCCCATGAATTCTTAAGAAACACCAAATCTGGGGGAGGAGTGAAGATGGCACAGTAGAAAGACACACTTATACAAGGTCCTCCCCACAACCCATAAAATACCTATAGAGAGGGACTTTCAACAAATTCTGGAGCAGCAGAAGTGGAGAACAACAGAGTGGAGGAGATTTCCAGCCCACAGGGACCTGAAAGGCCCACAGAAATGTTGGTTGCAGCAGACGTGGAGCCAAGTGCAGAGCCCAGCCCAGCCTTGGCCAAGTGGTGGCACAGTGTAAAGAGACTCTGGGAGGAGGACACCTGAGGCCTGGAATCTCCAGTCGCAGTAGCAGGTCCTCAGAACTCTTGGCCCACAGGCGCCAAGGTCAGTGACAGGGTTTAATCAGCAGGCCAGGAAAGGAGAAGGGCTTTCCCACAGCTCCAGAAGCAGGCAGCTGCCACACTGCCTGCACAGCAGCCAGTAGGGAAGCTCCATTGTAGGAGCATAAAAACCCGTGGGGGCACTGAAGAGCTGAGTCTTGCCTCCACCCTGGGTGGAGTCCTTCGCCAAGGTGGTATTTGTCTCACACTGAATGGTGGCCCTGCCCACCGAGCTTATCTGAAAATCAGCCCTCAGTGCTGACTTCGGAACTGGAGGCAAGGTGGCTGTGGAGAGGCATCTGCTAAGATTCTGGGCATAAAAATCCCTCTCTCCATCCAGACCAGTACGTGTTTGATTGTACCACCTTGGAGGAACTGAGATCTCACAAATTCCCAGAGTATACCCTACTCTTGACAAAGGACCCAAAAGTCAAGTAACTGGTTGGGAAAATGCTCAAAAAAGGGGAAAAAAATAAGACAATAGAAGGTTACTTTCTTGGTGAACAGATATCTCCTCCTATCCTTTTAGATGAGGAAGAACAATGCTTACCATCAGGGAAAGACATAAAAGCCAAGGCTTCTGTATGCCAAATATCCAAAAGAAGTACTCAGTGGGCTCAGGCCATGAAAGAGCTCAAAAAGGATTTTGAAAATCAAGTTAGAGAGGTGGAAGAAAAACTAGGAAGAGAAATGAGAGAGATGAAAGAAAAGCATGAAAAGCAGGTCCACAACTTGCTAAAGGAGACCCAAAAAATTCTGAAGAAATCACCAAAAAAGGGCAAAAGTATGAAAAAATGGAAGATAATGTGAAATATCTCATTAGAAAAACAACTGACCTGGAAAATAGATCCAAGAGAGACAATTTAAAAATTATGGGACTACCTGAAAGCCATGATCAAAAAAAGAGCCCAAACCTCATCTTTCATGAAATTATCAAGGAAAACTCCCCTGATATTCTAGAACCAGAGGGCAAAATAAATATTCAAGGAATCCACAGAACACTGCCTGAAAGAGATCCAAAAAGAGAAACTCCTAAGAACATTGTAGTCAAATTCCAGAGTTCCCAGGTCAAGCAGAAAATATTGCAAGCAGCTAGAACGAAACAATTGAAGTATTGTGAAAATAATATCAGGATAACATAAGATCTATCAGCTTCTATATTAAGGGATCGAAGGGCATGGAATAGGATATTCCAGAAGTCAAAGGAACTAGGACTAAAACCAAGAATCACCTACCCAGCAAAACTGAGTATAATACTTCAGGGGAAAAAACTGTCTTTCAATGAAACAGAGGACTTTCAAGTATTCTTGATGAAAAGACCAGAGCTGAAAAGAAAATTTGACTTTCAAACACAAGAATGAAGAGAAGCATGAAAAGGTAAACAGTAAAGAGAAGTCACAAGGCACTTACTAAAGTTGAACTGTTTACATTCCTACATGGAAAGACAATATTTGTAACTCTTGAAACTTTTCAGTATCTGGGTAGTTGGTGGGATTACACACACACACATGCACACGCACACACTCATACAGACAGAGTGCGCAGAGTGAATTGAATAGGATGGGATCATATCTTAAAAAAATGAAATTAAGTGGTGAGTGAGAAATATATTGGGAGGAGAAATGGAGAAATGGAATGGGGCAAATTTTCTCTCATAAAAGAAGCAAGCAAAAGACTTTTCTGTGGAGGGAAAAAGAGGAGAGGTGAGAGAAAAACATGAAGCTCACTCTCATCAATTTGACTAAAGGAAGGAATAAAATGAACACTCATTTTGGTATGAAAACCCATCTTACAATACAAGAAAGTGGGGAAGAAGGGGATAAGCAGGGTAGGGGGGAGGATGGAAGGGAGGGCAGTGGGAGGAGGGAGAAATTTGAAGTCAACACTCTTGGAGAGGGACAGGATCCAAAGAGAGAACAGAAGCAATGGGGGACAGGATAGGATGGAGGGAAATATAGTTAGTCTTACACAACATGACTATTATGGAAGTCACCTGCAAAACTACACAGATATGGCCTATATTGAATTGCTTGCTTCCCAAATGGAATGGGTGGGGAGGGAGGGATGAAGAGAAGTTGGAACTCAAAGTTTTAGGAACAACTATCGAGTATTGTTCTTAGTACTAGGAAATAAGAAATACTGGTAATGGGTATAGAAAGTTATCTGGCCCTACAGGACAAAAGAGAAGATGGGGACAAGGAAAGGGCAGGATGTTAGAAGGGAGGGCAGATCAGTGATAGGGGCAATTAGAATGCTCAGCGTTTTGGGGTGGGAGGAGGGGAGAAATGGGGAGAAAATTTGGAACCCAAAATTTTGTGAAAATGAATGTTAAAAGTTAAATGAATGAATGAATGAATGAATGAATGAATGAAGAAAGAAAGAAAGAAACACCAAATCTTAGTTGAAACAGAAACTTTCCTGGAATTTATTGAAAGATATGGATAAATATTTCACTGGTGAACAAAGTATGGATTTGTTGCAATCTCCATCACTGGAAGGAATACGTATATTGAATAAGTCATGTATCCATAGAAGTATTCATGCTTGACATTTGTCTTATTTTTTTACTTCATCTCTCCTTTTTTTTGTTATCAAAACCATATGTTTTGGTGAAAGGATTTTATTTCTCTGTTTTGGGGCTTAGTTGTGCATTTTTCATGAATAATTAGCAAATTTAATTGTAAATCATCCTGTAGAAAGAAGATTTTTGTCCTTCTGTCTGTTGAAATACTATTTAAGAAGAAAAGTTGCACAATTTCTATTTTTATCTTTGGATTGATTGAAATTTTATTTCCTGCTTTGCTATGTTATTCATTTTATATTTTTGATATTAATATATTTCTTTGAATTCCTTGCTTAAAGTAGTATATTATTCAGCATAATAATTTCCATAAATTTCTTCATTTCTTCTATATTCCACGTAAAATTATTCTCATCTTCTCTTTCTTAGAGAATTTTCTTCCTTTAAAAATGTAACTCCTACTAAATTCTTTTTATGATACAAACATGGTAATGATATCAGGAAAAAATAATAATAATAATCAGGAAAAGTCAAAGCAGAGAAAGAAAATTATAAACTAATTTCCCAAATGAATATAGATGCAAAAACTTTAAATAAAATATTAGCAAAAAGATTACAACAAATTATCACAGGAATAATACACTTTGATCAGGTGGTATTTATACCAGGAATGCAGGGCTGACTCAATATTAGGAAATCTATGAGTATAATTGATTGTATCAACAACAAAACTAGCAGAAATCATATGATTATCTCAATAGATGGAGAAAAAGCTTTTGACAGAATGCAACACCCATTTATATTAAAAAAAAAACTTGAGAGAAAAGGAATAAACAGAGATTTCCTTAAAATGATGAGTATCATGTACCTAAAATCATCAGTAAGCATTATATGCAATGGGAATAAACTAGAAGAAGGGATGAAACAAGGATGCTCATTATCACCACTGTTATTCAATATGATACTAGAAACGTTAGCTTTAGTGATAAGGGAAGAAAAATAAGTTGAAGGAATTAGAATAGGCAAAGAAAAAAACTAAGTTATCACTCCTTGCAGACAATATGAAGATATAGTTAGGGAATCCTAGGTAATCAAGTCAAAAAAAGTAACTACTTATAATAATAAGCAAATTTAGCAAAGTGGCTAGATATGAAAGAAGCCCACGTAAATCTTAGGCATTTCTATATATTACCAACAAAGCCCAACAACAAGAAATAGAAAGAGAAATTCCATTTAAAGTAACTGTAGACATTATAAAATATTTGGGAGTCTACCTGCTGAAAGAAACCCAAGGACACACTTGCAGAATACTTTTCATACAAATAAAGTCAGGTCTCAAAAACTGGAAAAATATCAGTTGTCATGGGTAGGCTGAGCTAATATAATAAAAATGACAATTCTACCTAAGTTTATTTACTCATTTAGTGTCATACCAATCAAACTAACAAAAATTATTTTATAGAGCTAGAAAAATGATAACAAAATTCTTCCAGAAGAACAAAAGATTCAATATATCAAGGGAATTAAAGAAAAAAAAAGATGCTAGAGACAGTGGCCTATTTATGTCATATCTTACTTTGTATCATAAAGCAGCAATCATCAAAACTACATGGTACTGGCTAAGACACGGGGCAGATCAGTGAAACATAAGTCACAGAAGTCAATGACTATTATAATCTACTGTTTGATAAACTCAAAGACTCCAAACTCAGATAAGATCTCATTATTTGACAAAAACTGCTAGGAAAACTGGAAAATAGTATGGTAGGAAACTGGGCATCAACCAACAACTAACACTGTATACAAAAATAAAATTTAAATGGGTACATGATTAGATATAAAGGCTGATAAGGCTGATAAGCAAATTGGGAGAGGAAGTGAGTAGTTTATCTGTCAGATTATTGGAGAACAGAGGGATTTATAACAAAATGACAGAGTTAACATGAAGAAATATAAAACAGATAATTTTTATCATATTAAATATAAAACGTTTTGCACAAACATAGGCAATGCAACTAAGATTTGAAGGGAAGCAGAAAACTGAGAAAGCATTTTTACAACCATTGTCTCTGATAAAGGCCTCATTTCTAGAATATATAGCAAACTTTGTCAAATTTATAAGAATACATATCATTCCCCAATTCATAAATTGTCAAAGGATATGAACAAGCAATTTTCAGAAGAAATTAAATATATCTATAGTCATATGAAAAAATGCTCCAAATCACTATTCATTAGATACAAATCAAAACAACTCTGAGGCACCACATTGCACCTATTGGATTGGCTAGCATGATAGAACAGGAAAACTATAAATGTTGGAGAAGATGTGGGAAAATTGGGACATTAAGGCATTATTGGTAGAGAGCCTTTTGGAATTATGCTGAAAGAGCTATAAAAATGTGCATACCCTTTGACCCAGCAATAGCAGGGCTGTATCCTAAAGAGATCATAGAAATAGGAAAAGGACCTACATGTACAAAAATATTTAGAGCAGCTCTTTTAGTGGTGGCCAAGAACTGGAAATCAAGGACATGTCCATCATTTGAGCAATGACTGAACAAGTTGTGGTTTATAAATGTAATGAAGTACCGCAGATGTATAAGGAATGATGAACAGGTAGACTTTAGAAAAACCTGGAAACGCTTATATGAGCTGACGTTGAGTGAAGTGAGAACCAGGAGAACATTGTACACAGTAACAGCGACAATGTGTGATGACTGACTTTGATGGACTTAGCTCTTTTTAGCAATGAAGTTCCTAAAACAATTCCAGAAGACTCATGATAGAAAATACTATCCGCATCCAGAGAAGGAACTCTGGAGTCTGAATGAAGATCAAAGCATACTATTTGCTCTCTTTTTTTTTTTTTTTGTTTTGTTTTGTTTTTCTCATGGTTCCTCCCATTCATTCTAATTCTGTGCAACATGACTTGAAAAAGTAAGTATAATAGGAATGTATAGGTAGAGTCTATATTGGATTGCATACCATATTGTAGAAGTGAAGGGATAGAAGTGGAGAAAATTTAAAATTTAGGGAAATGAATGTTGAAAAAAATTAATTAATTTAAAAAAAGGAATGTTAAAATAAAAAGGAAAAATAACAATAACAATGTTATTATTTTTAATTAACATTATCAGCTCAATATTTTGGTTCCCAGTTTGATTACTTCTTGTTTTTAAATTTTCTCTAGTTCTTTTGTACTTCTGTTAAGATTGTTATCTTGATTTTCTATCCTTTTGTTGTAGTCACACAATCAAGCCTTTAGTTTTTCCTCAATCTGTGTGTGTGTGTGTGTGTGTGTGTGTGTGTGTGTGTGTGTGTGCGTGTAAAGAAAAGGGGGCTATAAGTTTTCTTCTAATGCTTAAAATCACAATATTTAATATTTTGGCAGACTTTCTTACCTTTGGAATTCTTTTTCTTTTTACTTTGTTATTTATTTATTTTAACCACTATTCTTTTTCTTTAAATTTTGAGTTCTAAATTCTTTCCCTTCCTCCCACACTCTTCCCCAAACATTGAGAAGAAAAGTGATATGGTATCTATTATACATATGAAATCATGCAAAACAAATATCTGTATTAGCCATATTTCAAATAAAGAAAGAAAAAATTAAATGTGGAAAGATTATAATTCAATTTGCATTAAGAGTTTATCAGTTCTTTCTCTGGGGATGGATGGCATTATTTAACCAACATTCTTTAGAATTGTTTCAGATCATTGTAGTATTCATCATTACAGCATGGCTATTATTTTGCACAATGATCTCCTTGTTCTTATCACTTCATTTTACATCAATTCATATGGATGTCACCATATTTTTTCTTTTTTTTTCTGAAACCAATCCCCTCTTCATTTCCCATAGCAAAATAATACCCTATTACAACCATATTCCACAACTTTTTCAGCCTTTCCCCAGCTGATAAGCATCCCCTCAATTTTGAATTCTTTGTCAACAACAAAAGGTTGTTATAAACATTTTTGTACTTAAACTTACTTTGTACTATTATTTTTTCTTTGACCTTGTTGGGTTACAGATGTAGTAATGCTATTGCTGAAAAAAAGAGTATGCACAGTTTTGTAGTCCTTTCAGCCTACTTCCAAAACATTCTTCAGAATAATCAGACCAGTTTAGTAATCCACCAACAGTCTATTAGTATAGCCCCTCAACCTCTCCTTAGTGTTGCTGTACTTTTTCAGTTTCAGTCATGTCCCACTCCTTATAGTACCATTTTTGTGTTTTCTTGGTAAAGGTACTGGATTCGTTGGTGTAATGTTAATTTGAATTGGAAAATCTTTCCTGTTCATTAATAGGTCCATTAAGTCATATGGAGTTTGTGGTGGGAGGAGTTTCCTGAATGAGTGGAGCATGAAGAGGAAGAGCTAGAGCAAAGCTGAGAGGAGCTTTGTCTTGAGAGCAGTCAGAGCTAGCACATATATAGGCTCCTGGGTAGCTTGAGTGATTTTGTGATTATTTGTGATTTTTGTTTAAGAGAGGCTGCTTGTGATGAGTGTAATGGACCTGGTTTGTGGGAAGCTTACCAGGGGGAAGGCTTGTGGATGGTGTTGTTCTATGCATTGTTATTGAGTATAGAATTTTCTTTGCTGTGATACATTTGGGTCTGAATAAATGTTTTAGTTGTACCTTCCACGTGGAGAGTCTGTGGTATTTCACAATTCTAAATTGGGTCATGATATTTATGGCTGCTGTGGGCACTGTAAATATTACATTGGTATTACAGTTTTCTATTTCCTTCTCAAGCTCATCTTACAGATAAGGAAACTGAGACAAAGAGGGTTATATGACTTTGCTAGAGTCAAACAGTGAGTAAATTCCTGAGACCAAGTTTTAACTTAGGTCTTCTTGACTCTAGGCCTGACACTTTTACCACTATACCACCTAGCTGCCCCAATTTATCCTTCAAGCATTTTTTATTTCTGATAGATGTGAGGTGATACATCAGTATATTTTTAATTTGCTTTTCTCAAATCAACAGTGATTTATAGTAGTTGTCCATATTACCACAGATAGATTTGATTTCTTCTTCTGAAACTGCCTGCTTATATCCTTTGAACATTTATCAATTGGAGAATGGTTATGACTTTTATAAATTTGACTCAATTCTAGATCCAGGATATATTTGAGAAATGAGGTCTTTATCAGAGAATTTTACTTTGTTTTTTTTATATTACTTCATTACTTATAGTACCTTTAAGGAAAATGTATTTTTGTTGATTATTTCTTTTGATTAGGTCTATTTCTACTTCTGCTCTGTCTGAAATCCTGATTGCTGTCCCTTCTTTATTCATTTCAGCCAAAGCATATTAAATTCTGCTCTAGTCCTTTATTTTTAACTGTGTATATGTCCTTGTCTTTCAAGTGTGTCTTTTTTAAATTAATTTATTTGTTTTCAGTTTTCAACAATCACTTCCATAAGTCTTAAATTTTCTCCCCCTCTCTCTGTCTTCCCTCTCCAAGATGGCATTCAATCTTATATGGGTTCTACACATCCTTATTAAACACATTTTCACATTGGTCATGTTCCATAGAAGAATTAAAACGAATGGGTGAAACCAGGAGAAAAACCAAAACAAAACTAAATGTAGCAAAAAAGAAAACAATCTACTTCATTCTAAGTTCTAATATCATAGTTCTTTCTAGGATCTGTTGAATCAGTCATTAAACCTCATCTTTAGTCTGTCTAAACTTCTGCCTACCCTTTTCTCATTTGTCCTCAGGATATTGGTGATACTTTTTAAAAATTGTTTTATTTTTAATTCATGGAATAAAATAAGCATTTCCATGACATAGTATAGTAAAAGGATGATTGCCCATGAAACTGCATTATATGTTTTTAAAATATCCTTCACATGACCCTGAAATCTTTTTTTGTCATTTTAAATTTTTTATAATTATTTAATTTTTGATTTCAACATTCACTTCCACAAGATGTTGAATTTCATATTCCCCCTGCATCTCCTTCCCCTCCCCAAAATTGAATCCAATCTGATGTAGGTTATACTTATACATTGATATTAAAAATATTTTCATATTATTCATGATTAAAGAATAATTAGAAATAATGGAATGACCCACCAGAAAGAAGAAACTAAGCAAAATAAAAAGAAAGAAAGAAAGAAAGAAAGAAAGAAAGAAAGAAAGAAAGAAAGAAGGAAAGAAAGAAAGGAAGAAAGAAAGAAAGAAAGAAAAGGAGAGTAAGTAGTATTTTTCCATGTGCATTCAGACTCCAAAGTTCCTTCTCTGGATGCAGATGGTATTTTTCCTTTTCTTAAATTAATTTATTTGTTTTCAGTTTTCAACAATCATTTCCATAAGTCCTAAATTTTCTCAACTTCCCTCTATGAGATGACATAAAGTCTTACATGGTTCTACACATACATTCTTATTAAACATATTTTCACATCAGTCATGTTGCATAGAAGAATTAAAATGAATGGGAGAAACCATGAGGAAAAACAAAACAAAACATAACACAAGAGAAAATAGTCTGCTTCATTCTCTGTTCCAATTCCATGGTTCTTTGTCTGCATGTGAATGGCATTTTGCCTCAAGGGTCCTTAGGGAATGTTTTAGGTCCTTGAGTTGCTGTGAAGGGCTAAGTCTAACAGAATAAGTCGTTGTACACTGTGGTTGTTACTGTGTACAATATTTTCCTGGATCTGCTGATTTTCCTCAGCATTAGTTAATATAAGTCCTTCCAGGAATCTCTGAAGTCCTCCTGTTCATCACTTCTTATACCACAATAGTATTCCACTATATTCATATACCACAACGTGTTCAGTCATTCCCCAATGGATGGGCAACGTCTCGAATTCCAGTTCTTGGCCACCACAAAAAGAGTTGTTCTAAATATTTTTGTACTTGTGGGACTTTTTCCCATTTTTATGTTCTCTTTAAGATACAGTCTTAGAAGCAATATCACTAGGTCAAAAAGTATGCACATTTTTATAGCCCTCTAGGGACAGTTCCAAACTGCTCTCCAGACTGGTTGGATCTGCTCAGAGCTCCACCAACAAAGAATTAGTGTTCCAACTCTCCCACATCTTCTCCAACATTTATCTTCTTCCTGTTTTGTCATGTTAGACAATTTGATAGATGTGACGTGGTACGTCAGAGTTTTGATTTGCATCTCTCTAATTAATAATGATTTAGAGAACTTTTTCTTGACTATAGATAGCTTTAATTTCTTCCTTTGAAAACTCTCTGTTCATATCATTTGACCATTTGTCAATTGGGGAATGAAGTGCATTCTTTTAAAGTTGTCTCAGTTCTCTATATATTTTAGAAATGAAGTCTTTATCACAGACACTGGTTGTAAAAATTCTTTCCCAGTTTTCTGCTTCCCTCCTAATCTTGGTTGCATTGGGTTTGTTTGTGCAAAAATTTTCAATTTAATATAATCAAAATTATCCATTTTGCACTTCATAATGGTCTCTATCTCTTTTTTGGTCATAAATTTCTCCATTTTCCATAAAGCTGGCAAGTACACTATTCCTTGCTCCCCTAAATTGTTTATAATATCAGCTTTTATACATAGATCATGTACTCATTTGGACTTTATTCTTGTGTACAGTGTCAGGCATTGGTCTATGACCAGTTTCCACCACACTATTATCTACTTTTCGCAGCACATTTTGTGAACCACTAAGTTATTGTCCCAAAAGCTGAGGTCCTTGCATTTATCAAACAATAGATTGCTATATTCAATGACTACTGTATCTTGAGTAACTAACATTTTCCACTGATCTACCCCTCTGTTGATTAGTACCAAGTGGTTTTGATGATTGCTGCTTTATAATACAATTTGAAATCTGGTAGGGCTGGGCCACCTTCCCTAGCATTTCTTTTAAGTAATTAACTTGACATTCTGAACGCTTTCTTCTTCCAGATGAATTTGGATATTAATTTTCTAGCTCTAGAAAATAATTTTCTGTTAGTTTGTTTGGTATGGCACTTCAAGTGTGTCTTTTACAAATAACATTGTTGGATTCTGATTTCTAATCAACTCTGCTGTCTACTTCCATTTCATGGGTATATCCTATTTACATGCAGTTATGATTACTGAGTTTTTCCTCTATCCTTTTTTCTTCAGTTTCTTACTTCTATCTCTTTATATTTTTCCTCCTTGAAAGTACACCTTGGGTTCCACAAGGGTGGAGGAGCATACAGAGCACAATACAGTGCCTACTGGTCAGCTGTGGCAGGGCTGAGCAGGAAAGCCTCAGAGCAGTCTGAGGAAGCTGAGGCACAGCAGGATAGCAACTCAGGGCAAGAGACCAGCAGAGCTGAGCAAGTGACAGCCATGGAAGGAAGCCCAGGTACCTGCAGCAGCTGTGCCTGAAACTTTCAGCCCACAGATCAAACATCTATGGGTCACCTACTGGAACTTCTGGGAGCCAAAATGGTGGAATGATTGCTAAATGTTCTCTCCCCTTCTCCTTGTTGACCTTGAAAGAAAAATAAAATATTTCCCCAGAAAAATCATGGATTAGTGAAATAAGAAGAAAGGGCAAACAGTCTTGTAGCACCTGAGGCTAGGAAAATAGCCAAGGGGGATTCCTTTTACTGTGGCAGAGGACCGAGCTGCCCCACACAGCCAGAGCTCCATGGGAGTGGAGCCTTGCAGTAGGACTCAGGCATGCCTCAGCACTGCAGGGGAAACAGGAAGATAACAAGGCAGCAAAGATCTCCAAGTAATAAGCTTGCTTTTCCTCTAGCTCAGCTGAGGAGATCTCCCATGACCAGATCACATCTCCCCAACATGTAACAAGCTAGCTACAGGGCTTATCGAGGGAAACACAAACAAAATTCACCTGCCTTTGCTTTCCCACATCAGTCAGCTCAGCACCAAGTTCTTCAGTGTCTTAGCTGAAAGAACCAGAGGCCATAATACACAAAACCTCACCATCATGAGCAAGAAGCAAAGGAGGAAGGAAAAGACAATATAATCTTTCTATCAGGACAAGGACCAAAACATGAATACAAAGAGGTAAGTATTGAGACAGTAGTGCCATCTGAAACTTCAGAAGGGACTATGAACTGCTTGTATGCACAAAGAACACTCCTGGTACAGCTGAAGAAGGAAATAGAAGCAAAAATGGTCAATGATTTTAAAAGTATGAAAAAAGAATTCACTGAAGAGAACATATCTTTGAAAAGAAAAATTGAACACATGGTAAAGGAAGCATAAAACATACCTGGGAAAATTGGATAAGTGGAAAAGGAAGTACAAAAATTAACTGGAGAAAATAAGTCCTTAAAAGGAATAGATGGACAGATGGAAAAGGAGATGTAAAAGTTAATTGAAGAAAACAATTTGATGAAAATTAGAATTGGACAAGTAGAAGCTAATGACTCTATGAGACATCAAGAATCAGTCAAACAAAATCTAAAAAATAAAAAGATGTAAAAGATCAAACTTGAAAAACAACTGACATGGAAAATAGATTCAGGAGAGAAAATTGAAGAATTATTGGCCCACCACAAAGCCATGATGAAAAAAAGAGTCTGGAAAATACCTTCCAAGAAATCATCAAGGAAAACTACCCAGAAGTGCTAGATCCAGAAAGCAAAATAGTCATCGAAAGAATCTGCCGTTTACCTCCCAAAAAGGGATTCCAAACTAAAAACACCAAGAAATATTGTTGCCAAATTCCAAAACTATCAAGCGAAGGAGAAAGTACTACAGGCAACTAGAAAGAAACCATTCAAATATCGAGGAGTTACAGTCAGGGTCGCACAGGATCTCACAGAATCTCACAGATTCCACATTAAAAGATGAAAGTAATTGGAATATTATATTCCACAAGGCAAAGGAGCTGGGACTAAAAGCAAGGATCAATTATCCAGCAAAATTCAGTATAACATTTCAGGAAAGAAGATGGACATTCAATGAAATAAGGAATTTCCAGACCTTCCTGATAAAAAGGGCAGAACTCAATAGAAAATTTGATCTTCAAATGCAGGTTTCCAGAGAGGCATAAAAAGGCATACAAGGGAAAAGAAAACTTATTACTCAATTTGGGAAACTGTTTAACTCCCTATAAGGGAAGATGGTACTCATTAATCTTGAGAATTGTATATCTATCATGAAATATAAAAGGGATATGCAGAGGCAGAGGGAAGAGGTACAAAGTAAACTATGTGATGATAAAAATGTGCCTTAAGCATGGGAAAGGATTATAACAGAAAATGTGAAAAGGAGGAAGAAGAAAATGGTAAATAACATCACATGAAGAAGCACAAAATTATATTACAGTAGACAGAAAGAGGGGAGAGAGATGAGCATTGTTTGAGAGGTACTCTCATCTGATCTGGTTCAAGGAGGGAACAACAAACTTAAATAAGTATATAAATCTAACTATCTCTATAAACAGTAGGAGGTGAAAAGGGAAAGAAAGGGGAGGGGTGGCTAAAATGGAGGGAAGAAACAGTAAGGGTAAAGGGCCGTAAAAGGAAGGGAGGCTGAAAGAAGGAAGGGAAGACTGCGGGAGGTGGCAATAAAAAATTAAGGGAGAAGTAAAAGCACGATTGGGGGGAAAGAGGAGAGACAGAAAGACACATATAGTAATCATAATTGTGAGTGTGAAAGGGATAAATAATCCCAGAAAATGGAGATGGAAAGCAGAATGGATTAAAAGCCATAATCTAACTATGTTGTTTACAAGAAACACATTTGAAATGAGGGGATACCCACAGGGTAAAAGTAAAAGGTTGGAGCAGAATATATTCTGCTTCAGCTGATGTAAGAAAAGCAGGGCTAGCAAGCCTAATCTCAGACAAAGCAAAAACAGAAATAGATCTAATCAAAAGAGATAAGGAAGGAAACTATATTCTGCTAAAGAACACCATAGACAACAAAGCAATTTCATTACTAAAATATATGCTCTAAGTGGTATAGCATTCAAATTCTTAGAGGAGAAGTTAAGGGAGTTACAAGAAGAAAGAGACAGCACAACTACATTAGTGGGGGACCTCATCTCCCCTTCTCAGAACTTGAAAAATCTAACCTTAAAATAAACAAGGAAGAAGCAAAGGAGGTGAATAAAATTCTGGATAAGGTAGATATGGGGAGATTTGAATGGGGATAGAAAGGAATATACCTTTTTCTCAGCAGTACATGGCACATATACAAAAATTGACCATGTACTAGGGCATAAAAACCTCACAATCCAGTGCAGAAAGGCAGAGATAGTCAATGCATTATTCTCACATCATAATGCAATAAACATTGTATGTAATAAAAGGTCATGTAATGATAGACCAAAAATTAATTGGAAACTAAATAATCTAATACCAAAGAAGGAGAGGGTTAAACAGCAAATTTTAGAAACAATCAACAACTTCATTCAAGAGGAAGACAGTAATGAGACAACTTACTAAATCTTTTGGGATACTGCAAAAGCAGTTCTTAGGGGAAGCTTTGTATCTTTGAATGCCTACATGAATTGAATAGAGAAAGAGGAGATCGATAAATTGGGCATGCAGCTGAAAAAGCTTGAAAAAGAACAAATTGAAAATTCCCAAGGTAACACCAAATTAGAAATACGGAAAACCAAAGGAGAGATTAATAAAATTGAAATTAAGATAACTATTGAAATAATAAATAAAGCATAGAGCTTGCTTTATGAAAAAACCAATAAAATTGATAAACCTTTCGTCAATTTTATTAAAAAATTAAGGAAGAAAACCAAATTACCAATATCAAAAATGAAAGGGGTGAACTCACTTCCAATGAGGAGAAAATTAAAACAATAATTAGAAATTACCTTACTCAACTTTATGCCCACAAATTCCACAATCTAAATGAGATGGAAGATTATTTTGAAAAATATAACTACCCAGATTAAGACAAGAGGAAGTTGAATACTTAAACAACACCATCTCAGAAAAAGAAGTTTAACAAGCCATTGATGAACTCCCTAGGAAAAAATCTCCAGGGCCAGATGGATTTACAAATTCTATAAAATATTTAAAGAACAGTTAATTCTAATGCTGTATAGACTGTTTGGGAAAATTGGGGAAGAAGAAGTCCTCCCAAACTCTTTTTATGATACAATTATGGTTTTGATACCTAAACCAGGTAGAGACAAAACAGAGAAAGAAAATTATAGACCCATTTCTCTAATGAATATAGATGCTAAAATTTTAAATAAGATTTTATCAAAAAGAATACAGCAGATTATCATGAGAATAATACAATATTATCAGGTAGCATTCATACTAGGAATACAGGGCTGGTTCAATATTAGGAAAACTATTAGTATTATTGATCATATCAACAACAAACCTAACAGAAAGCACATGATTATCTCAATAGATGCAGAAAAAACTTCTGACAAAATGTGACATCCATTCCTATTAAAAACACTGGAGAGCACAGGAATAAAGGGAATTTTCCACTAAATAATAATCAGTATCTATCTAAAACCTTGAGCAAACATTATATGCAATGGAAATAAGCTAGATGCATTTTCCATAAGATCAGGGGAGAAACAAGGACATCCATTATCACCATTATTGTTCAATATGGTGCTAGAAATGTTAGCTATACCAATTAGAGAAGATAAAGAAATTGAAGGAATTAAAATAGGCAAAGAAGAAACTAAGTTATCACTCTTTGCAGATCATATGATGATATACTTAGATAATCCCAGAAAATCAAGCTAAAAACTACTTGATATAATAAAGAACTTTGGCAAAGTTACAGGTTACAAAATAAACCCACACAAATCTGCATTTCTATATATTACTAACAAAGTCCAATAGCAAAAGAAAAAGAAACCCCATTTAAAGCTATGGTAGACACTATAAAATATTTACGATTCTACCTGCCAAAACAAATCCAGGGACTATATGAACACAATTACAAGACACCTTTTGCACAAATAAAGTCAGATCTAAGTAAGTGGAGAAACATCAGTTGCTCGTGGGTAGGCCAAGCCAATTCTACTTAAATTAATTTACTTATTTAGTGCCATACCAATCAAAGTATCTGACAATTATTTCCTGGAGCTGGAAAAAATAATATCATAATTCATCCAGAAGGACAAAAGGTCCAGAATAGAAAGGAAATTAATGAAAAGAAATACTAGAGAAGGTGATCTAGCTCTACCAGATCTCACATTGTGTTATAAAGCATCAATTATGAAAAGTGCTTGGTATTGCTTAAGAAACAGAAGGGTAGACAAGTGGAATAAGCTTGGTACTCAAGATATAGTAGGCAATGAATGTAGCAATGTCCTGTTTGATAAACCCAAGGACCTTAACTTCTGGGATAAGAACTCACTATTTCACAAGAATTGCTTGGAAAACTGGGTAATAGTGTGGCAGAACTAGGCATAGACCAATGCCTGAAACTGTATACAAGAATGAAGTCCAAATGGGTACATGATCTAGGGATAAAGGTTGATACTACGAAGAAATTGGTGGAGCAAGGAATAGTGTATTTATCAGATTTATGGAGAAGGGAAGAATTTCTGACTAAAGAAGAGATAGAAAGCATTATGAAGCATAAGATGGATAATTTTGATTACATTAAACTTAAAAGTTTTTGCACAACCAGAAAGAGATAGAAAGCATTATGAAGCATAAGATGGATAATTTTGATTACATTAAACTGAAAAGTTTTTGCACAACCAAACCCAGTGCATCCAAGATTCAGAGAGAAGCAGAAAACTGGAAAAGAATTTTGCAGTTAGTGTCAGTATTAAAGACTGTATTTGGAACTATGACTAAAGGGCTACAAAAATATGCATACCCTTTGACTCAGTAATATCGCTTCTAGGACTGTATCCCCAAGATATCAAAAAATGAGAAAGGGTCTCACATATACAAAAATATTTATAGAAACACTCTTTGTGGTGGCCAAAAACTGGAAATCAAAGGGATTCCCATCAATCGGCAGTGGCTGAATATGGTATATGAATGTAATGGAATACTGTTGTGCTATAAGAAAAGATGAACAGAAAGATTTCAGAGAGGCCTGGAAAGACTTATATGATATGATGGTGAGTGAAAGGGGCAGAACCAGGGTAACTTTGTGCACAGCAATGACTATAGTATGTGAGAGTTTTTTTGATTGACTTGGAACTTAATTGTAATGCAAGGACTTAAAAAAATTCCCAATGATCTTTTAAGGCAAAGTGCCTTCCACGTCCAGAGAAAGAACTATGGAATTCAACTACAGAATGCACCAGATCAAAATGTCACTATGACATTTTGGTTTGTTATATGACTTCTCCCATCCATTTTAATTCTTTTACACAGCATGAATATAGTGAAAATGTATTTAATAGGAATGTACGTGAAAAATCTATGTGAAATTGTATGCCATCTCAGAGAGGGAGGGAGGAAGTAGGGGGAAAAAAATCTAAGTTATATGGTTGTGATTGCAGAACACCAAAATCAATTAAATAGATAAAAAAATTTTAAAAAATTAAAAAAACATTAAGATTAAGAAAATTTCTATTCCCCAAGTAATCATGTGGCTGATGGATGAAAAGACAAACCTGGCAATTACAAAGCTGAATGTAAATTAACTGAGCTCTACAATTAAAAAAAAATATTAAATCCACCCTGCTTTTAATCAGTATTTCCCTTAATCTGCCCTCCCTTTTATCATTCCCTTTCCCTTTTCATTTTTCTCTTCCTTATTTCCCTGTTTGAAAAGTTACATTTCTATACTCAACTGATATGTGTTTGTATTCTTTCCTGTTGAACCAATTTTAACAAGAATGAAGTTAAAGCATTGTCCATCCCCACTGTTTTCCACTACACTGCAGAAGTTCTTCCTTGTGTGCTTGTATGTGAGAAAATATTCACATTCTGTCTCTTCCTTTCCCTTTTTTCCAGTGCATTCCTCTATCTTGCTAATTTAACTTTTTGTAGATCGTTCCTACATAATCAATTTCCATCCATGCCCTCTATCTATGTAAATTCCTTTTAACTATCATAGCAATGATAAAGTTCTTAAGATTCATATGTATCATCTTCTTGTATAGGAATATAAGCAGTTTAAATTTATTGAGACCTTTACAATTACTTTTTCATGTTTACTTTTTTATACTTCTCTTGCCTCTCATATTTTAATGTCAAATTTTCTATTCAGCTCTGGTCTCTTCATCAGAATGCTTGAAAGTTCTCTGTTTTGTTAAATATTCATTTTTCTCTAGAAAAGCTGTACTTATTTTTACTGAGTAAGTTATTATTGGTTGTAATTTTAGTTCCTTTGCCTTCCACAATATCATATTCCAAATCTGCCACTCCATTAACATGGAAGTTGCTTAATCTTGTGTGATCCTGACTGTGACTTCTCAGTAATTTGAACTGTCCCTTTCTGGCTTCTAGAAGCATTCTCTTTGTCTTGGGAGCTCTGAATTTTGTCTGTGAAATTCATGGGAGCTTTCATTTTGGGACCTTTTTCAGAGGTAATTGTTTGATTCTTTCCATTTCTATTTTATTTTTGTAGATCATTCCGACATGATCAATTTCCATCCATGCCCTCTATCTATGTAAGTTCCTTTTAACTGTCATATCATTCTTTTGATTTTGTTTGATTGTTTCTTGATGTTTCCACTTGCCCAATTCTAAGTTTCAAGAAATTATTTTTTTCATTGAGCTCTTCTATCTCCTTTTCTATTTGACCAATTCTATTTTTCTTTTATTAATTTTATAAATTTCCATGATCTGCAATTTTATTTCAACTCATTCACATAGATCTTATTATTTATCTCTCACTATATTTTATAACTCTGCATAGGATCACTGATTCACAGAATTTCAGAATGAGAAAGTTCATTTGTAGAAATCTAATTCAACTTATACATGAAAAACATTATTTTCAGCAAAACCATGAGTAATCAAGATTTTTCTTGAAGATCTCCACTGAAGAAAAACCTTTTACCTTGAGAAGAAGCTCATTTCATCTTTGCATAACTTTAATTAAGTCTTTCTTTACATCAAGCCAAACTCTTTCTAGTTCTTTCTGCTAAAGACAAATAGGACATTTGTAATCCTCCCTTAACATACCACTTCAGATATTTGAACATAGCAACTGTACCATCATCTATCATCCACTCTCTTTAGCCAGCTAAAAATCCTACTTTCTTTATCTGGCCTCTCTGAAAAATAATATTCTTGAGTGTCTTAGTCATTTAATTTTATCTTTTTTCTTTTAGATCTTCTTCAGGTTACCTTCCTGAAATGAGACATCCATAACTGAACAAAATGTTCCAGATATAGTCTGAGTACAGACAGAATTCAATAAGAGTATAGCTTCCATAATGTTGGAATATATGCCTCCATCAATGTAGCCAAAGAATTTGGGTTCCTTCTTGGCTATTATATAATACTTCTTACTCTTGTTTCCCTTATATTCACTAAAATTTCAATTTTTTTTTCTGGCAAGCTAGTGTATATTTATGCTTTATTCATCTTACACTGGTGAAGTATATTTTTAAAATCCACATATAAATCACATCTGCTCCAATCAAAATTGATAAACCTCAAATCAATTTGGCCCCAAATTCAACCTTGTCAGTGCCATTTAAAATTGTAACTGTTATCCAATGTGTTAGGTATCCCTTCCAACCTTGTGATAATGGAAAATTAGATTAGTAAGCAACTTTGATCATTTTCCAGGTCATTAAGACATTTTTAAAATAGTACTCAGGAAAGTACAAACCCTATGGGACTCCACTGGAGTCCACTTCTTAGCTGACCTAAAAACTTTAATGATTGCTTTTTAGGTCAAGTACTACCAGTTGCTTCCAAATCCATTGAATTTTAATATAAATTAACAAGCATATCTTCATTTTCCAATAAGAGCAGAATTAAAGAATACATCAACTGTACACCAAAGACTCTTATGACCTTTGATTTTTCATGAAGGAATAGTACAAATTGGTACCAATGGTAAAACTATAGTTTTTCATTGATTACTACGCTCAACTTATATTATAAATACATTCTAAAATTATGCTGTACCAATAACAGAAAACATGAAATACATGTTAATGTGGTGATGATCATAGCTATAATGATGATGATGTCAACAATAACATTTTGTATTAGGAGAAAAACAAACTTTTATTTTCTTTATGAAATTTCACATCAGAATACTTTTTGTCTCATAGGTGAGAAATAGTCTTTCATGATACATACAATTTTCATTGCTATTTGAGAAGATTTTTCATCATTTCCTATAATATTAATTATTTAAAGTTGAAATTCCCGGAAATCTACAATTATTTAACAGTCTTCCTTAGTGACTTAAAATTGGCGGTTTTGTCTCTTAGACCTCTGTGCATTAAAGATATCTATACTTTTGCTCATTTTCTCTGACGTTATTTCTATGTTTTGCTGAAGTATGATATTCAAGATTTATGTTTATTTCTTTTTGTGCTTTTCCCACTGAGAAACTTTCAATTTTCAGATTATCATGTAGTATGAAAGAATGTTTAGTAGTCATTGTTGCTGTTTTGTATACATCTAAAGTGTTGTTTGTGTGATTTTTTTTTCTTCTAACCCTTCCTAATATTTCTTCACTACATTTCTTCCCTACGTTGTCTCACTCTGTCTCTCTCATGGCCTACTCTGGAATAAAAGTTGATGTATTAATATTCTCCATTTCTTGTACTAAATGATCATTTCCCTTTACGTGGTATTTTAAAGCTCTAATTCCATTTCTTAACTTTTCTCTTGATTCTTTTATTAATATTTCAACCATTTTGGTATTTCTAGCAAGTTTTTCCCATCTCATTCCTTGAATTATTTATATTATTTATGTATTATTTATATTATATTATGTATCTTATTTATATATTATTATTGATCATTTATTTTATTATTTATATATATTAAATTATATTTATTTATATTATTTATATATTATTTATTTATATTTTTATATTATTTATATATATTAAATATAATTACTATGTAATTAGTACATATGTAATATATGCATAATTACTAGAATTATGTAATTTTAGTAATTATGCCATCATTATTCACTTTTATGGAAATTTATACTTGAATTATTTTATTTCATAATATTTCTTCATAATATCATGACTTTGTCTTTGCTTACTTATGTCCTCAGTCTCTGCGGTATTTTTGATGGATTTAGTTTATGAGGATTTCACTCTGATTTACTCCTATTGATGTTTGGCTTTGTTTAATACTCATTTTGGTATTTTGTTTTTAGATTGTCAATAAACATTATTAAGTTCTCACTCTGTGGCAGGCACTGGGGACATAAAGAAAAGCAAAAACCTAAACCTTGACCTTATGGAGTACATATTCTAATGTGCAGATAACAAAAAAAATCACCAAAATTTTCTATCTCATGCAAATGGAAATTAATAACAGAGGAAGGTCAGTAGCTGGGGGAAGAGGAGCAGATACTGGGAAATTACTCTTGGTAGTATTTAAACTGAGTCTTGAAGGATGCTGGAGAAGATAAGGTATGGAGTTAAAGAAGGAGAGTATTACAGATGTGGAAGAGAGCAAGTACAAATTCATCTCTCAGGCAAATGTTTTTATAAGTCACTGCTTGTGATTTCGCACAAAAAAGTTTAGATCAGTATATTGATAATGTATTTTTGCTTAATTTGAAGACCTTTTCCACCCATGAATAGGCCCATGAGACCTGCTCAAATTATGAGGAAGCCTAAGTCACATGTGGTGGAAGGAGCTTTCTGAACAAGCAGAACAGGAAGGGTGGGGCAGAACCAGGGGGGAATGAAAGCAGTTAGAGTGGAGGACAGAGAAGACACAGGTAGGAAGCCAACTAGGATTAGGATTGTTTGCTTGTGGGGAGATACAGGCACTTAGCCAGGATGGGGGTGGGAGTAGGAGGGGAAATTTTGGGAATGATATTATCCCTACAGTGATAATGTGCAATGACTTCTTAGTTACTATGATGGATTTGGCTTTCTGGTGTTGAGATTTGACTATCTGGTGTGTGAATAAATATTTTTCTTCTGCCTCCTATATAGAGAGTCTGTTACACTTTGCAATTGAGAACTATGCTGGGATATTCATAGTCGCTGTCAGTGCTCTGAATATTGTCTTGACAATAGAGTCACTTTCTGATTATCCCATCATTCTTGGGTATTTTCCCCTTTTCATACTTCTCTTGATTCTTGTGTTTGAAAGTCAAATTTTCTATTCAGTTCTGGTCTTTTCATCAAAAATGTTTGAAAATCCTCTATTTCATTGAATGACCATTTTTTTCTCCTGAAGTATTATACTCAGCTTTGCTGGGTAAGTGATTCTTGGTTTTAATCCTAGCTCCTTTGACTTGTGGAATACCATATTCCAAGCCCTTCAATCCCTTAACGTAGAAGCTGTTAGATCTTGTGTTATCCCAATTTAATTTCCACAATACTTGAATTTTTTGTTTCTGTCTGCTTGAAATATTTTTTTCCTTGATGTAGTACCTCTGGAATTTGGCTACAACATTCCTAGGAGTTTTTTCTTTTAGGATCTCTTTCAGGAGGTAATCAGGGGATTTTTCAATATTGATTTTACCCTCTGGTTCTAACATATCAGGAGAGATTTTCTTGATAATTTCATGAAAGGTGATGTCTAGGCTCTTTTTTTCATCATGGCTTTCAGGTAATCCCATAATTATTGAATTGTCTCTCCTGGATCTGTTTTCCAGGTCTGTTGTTTTTCCAATGAGATATTTCACATTGTCTTCTATTTTTTTCATTGTTAAGGTTTTGTTTTGCAATTTCTTGGTTTCTGATAAAGTCAATAGCTTTCATCTGCTCCATTCTAATTTTTAAAGAACTCTTTTCTTCTGTGAGCTTTTGAACCTCCCTTTCCATTTGGCTAATTCTGCTTTTTAAAGCATTCTTATCATTGACTTTTTGAACCTCTTTGGCCATTTGAGTTAATCAATTTTAAAGGTGGTATTTCTTCAGCATTATTTGGGTCTCCTTTAGGAAGCTATTGACTTGTTTTTCATTATTTTCTTGCATCACTCTCATTTCTCTTCCCAATTTTTCCTCCACCTCTATTACTTGATTTTCAAAATCCTTTTTGAGCTCTTCCATGACCTGAGACCATTGCATATTTATTTTGGAGGTTTTGGATGCAGAAGCCTTGACTTTTAGGTCTTCCTCTGATGGTGCATATTGTTCTTCCTTATCTGAAAGGATGGAAGAAAACACCTGTTTACCAAAAAGTAACCTTCTATAGTCTTACTTTTTTCCATTTTGGGGGCATTTTCCCAGCCAGTTACTTGACTTTTCCATCCTTTTTCAAGTGGAGGGTATACTCTAGGGACCTGTAATTTCTCAGTTCCTCCATTGTGGAGGAGTTTACTCCTCTCTTGGCCTGGGCTCTGGTCTGGAACCAACCACAAGCTTTTTTGCCCAGTATCTGAGAGTAGAATTCCCTCTCCAGAGCCTTTCCCAACTCCACCACACCAGTCAGCAGTCCTCCCTACCTCAGGGCCCCCACTCAGGGCTGAGATTCAGATTGTCTGCTCGATTCTCCCAGGGTCTTCAGGCCAAGCCCTCCAAATGGATGCTGCCACTGCCTGGGGCTGGGGCCAGACTTTGCCTTCTCACCCAAGTGAAAGAGCTTTCTCACTGACATTTGAAGCTGTCTGTGGCGTTTTGTGGGTTGAGAAATCTGGGAACCATAGCTGCTGCCTAAAGATCCTGCCCCCTGAGGCCTGCTCAAGTCCTAATTGAGCCATGCCACATGGCTAAGGTTGAACTGTGCTCTACACCTGGAGTGATAGACCTTTTCTGCTGGCCTTCCAGCGTGTCTTGGGCTAGAAATCTCTTTCACTCTGTCTTTTTGTGGCTTCTCCTGCTCTAGAATTTGTTTAGAGTCATTTTTTTTTACAGATATTTTATGGGCTGTGTGGGGGAGAGCTTCTACAGGTCTGTCCTTCTATTCCACCATCTTGGCTCCACCCTCACCATGGTATTTTGAAGGTAGGAAGGGGATTTTGATTTAGACATAATTAGTCACTCAGTCATCATAGCAGATCTCTTTTTAATAGGTAGAAATATTTAAATTTAATTGAAATTCATATGTAGTAAACTTAAATGGAGTCTTTGAACCTAGGAAGAGCACTTTCATTCATTTAGTAAAAATAACGGATTTATAATTTAACATGCATTCAAATCCCAGTTATTATTTTTAAGAACTGTACAATATTTTTCAAGTTGCTTGAGCTTTCCTAGCTTCAGAACTCAGCAGTCCTACCCCACCCCAAAAGAAAAGTTTTGTGCTATAAGATCTCCATTGTTGCTTTCAGTCTTGTCACATTGAACCATTTAATGATTACAGGCAAAGCTTGAAGTGTTTGATGTAATTCAGCTTTGCCCCAAGATAATTCCAGAGAGCCATAAGAATGTTAATGACTTCAGTTCTTGGAGACCATATGTTAGATTAAAGATAGCCTCCCCTGGTTAGAGGAGCACAAGTAACTCCTTTTTCTGACTACAAATATTTAAATAATTGGCAAATAATTGCTGCTCAACTTCTACAAAGATTTGGAGAGAATTTGGAGGCAATGTACACACACATGCATTTTAAGTGTATCATATCTGAATAAATATATATTTCATCTTTTTATATTTAAATATGTGATATGTGAATAAACATATACTTCATCTATATATGCATGTATACATATTATACCTGTAATGTGTGTATGTGTACACATACTTACATATGTATTTTCACTTTAAATATATTGTATATAGGTATGTACATATATGTGTTATATAAATGTATACTTTATATGTATGCATAAGCATATGTGTATATATTACACATGTGTACTTGCCTATGTATATTATATACATATATGTATATGTGTGTGCATATATTTTCATTTTAAATATATGTGTATATACTTTTATATATGTATACATATATGTAAATATGTCTGTGGGAAAGAAGAAGGAAGGAAGGAAGGAAAGAAGGAAGGAAGGAAGGAAGGAAGGAAGGAAGGAAGGAAGGAAGGAAGGAAGGAAGGAAGGAAGGAAGAAGGAAGGAAGGAAGAAAGAGAGGAAAGGAGGGAGGGAGGGAAGGAGGAAGGAAAAGAAAGAAGGAAAGAAGTTTGGTCATTGCAAACACTGCTCACTCAGAAAATGATGGATGAGCTGGATTTGAATCAAGGAACTTCAGTGAAGAAAAGAAAGCCATTCCTTCAGTATAATCACATGGTTTACTGAAGACTATATTTTATAGGACTGATTTTTCTACTCTGGGGCCAGTAGTTGGATGAACACAATTGATGTTCTCAATATTAATAATGAGATCTAAGCAAAAAGCTCCATCACCATATTTACCCAGAAGCTACTTCTGGATCTACAAATTACCTTCATACTCCAGCTCCGGAGATCTATTGAGAAAAAAAGCCCTGTAGAGGAATATCACTTTCCTGAGATATAGCAGACATGAAATACAGAGCAAGTTTATTCATAATACTTGGGGATTGATCATTTAAGGTTTTATTAAGAAGTCCTTAACTCTTCCAGCATCCAGAGTTGTTACTCTGAATAACCTTCTCCATAATACTGAGAAATGATTGGCCAGTATCAGTATAAATGAATTATCTTTGAGTTCCTGACTGAGTCCTTTCAGTTAAAACTAATGGAAAAGGTCTCAGATGAACAAAGTGGTGGATGCACTTCATTAACTAGAGTAAATAGTCAGTTAACAACCAAACCCTTGTGAAAGAGTAATCAGCTTATTCTTCTCACCATAGATTTTTATTATTCTCAGTTCAATTAAAGAATTACTAACTCAGCTCTGTGGGCTCAGATATGATGATGTGATTGGGCAGAAGAAATTCTGTCATGCAGCAACTTGTAATCATCTTCAAATCAATACATTATATCATCAAAGTTTGAGAAGTCTAGTCTCCATGGTTTTTACATGTCACCACTCTCAATGAAGTTCCTCTGTGGTTTTTTCTTTGGTAATGACAGTGCTGTCAAGTTTTAGAATCATCTCTGTATTATTTCAAAAATGATAATTCCTGATTTTCTATAAAAGGCTTTTTATTACATTATGCAAAGAAAAATCTCATTATTCCTTTGCAGTTGGGGCCATTAAATTTCCTACTTGCCTTCTTTCAAATATATTGAATCTCCTGTCAGCTTTTGGAACAATTTTTGTGAAGAAAACCTTTTCCTGTTAAGGTTCAAGTTTCCTTAGAATAGTGGTTTTTTTAAAAAAAGGCTAGATTTTAATTTTTTTTTTCCTTTTCAAACTTTTACTTTAAATTGGGCAACAGGCTGGTCTTCTACATATTGTTTCAACTCAACTCTTTTCTTCTCTACTCTCAGCTTTACCTATTTATATGTTGAATGCCTAATCTGACTGTTACTTAAATTTCAGAAAAATAGTACTTAAAAGAAAGAGGAGGAAAATTACTACAAATCCAATTTGCCTGTCCCTTAGTTACTCCTTAGTCCCACAATACTTCTTTTCCATTACCATATACCTTCATTTTCTGTCTCACAAGTAACATCTTAAATGACAAACTGCCTACAAAACCTAAAACAAGTTTTAGCTCTATAGTTTGAAAATTTATCGACATGAATGACAAAGTAGTCATGGATGTCATATTTATTATTTTTGAAGAAAGGAAGAGATAATGATGCAATCATATTATTGATTTTTCATATTCAAGGAGAATTTAGTGAAGGACACTTTTATGGAGTGATATTACTTTTTATTCCCTAGCTAGTAAAAATAACTAGGATGGTCCACCTATTTCATCCTCAACATATTGCATTTTTTTTGCCTTGTCTTAATTCAAATTTATTCAGTCCGGTCTTTTCAAGTCAATCCAGTTCAATGAATATTTTTGATCAATTACTATTTGAAGGTACTGATGCTCACCATAATTCCCTATGATTGTATATATCTGATTAATTAATCAATGAAATAATTTATAGTCTATCTACTCTATACTCCTTTGTATTCAACCTGAAGATTGAAGTCAATTGCTCCATAACTGAACTTCCAAATGAAGAAGAGGTTTTGAGGGCCATTAGGTTCCTTTCACGTGGCAAAGCACCTGGTGCTGATTCTATTCCAGGTGAGATTTATAAGGTAGGGGGACATTGCTCACACAAAAACTGACTGAAATTTTCCAGGTTATATGGCAAGAGGAGGTTATCCCCCAGGAGTTCAAGGATGCCTCCACTGTCCATCTTCATAAGGGTAAAGGGAATAGATTGTCCAGAAACAATCACAGGGGCAACTCTCTCTTAGTCATTGCTGCCAAAATTCTTGCTAGAGTGCTTCTTAGTAGGCTGATCCTTCACTTGGAAGATGGTCATGTACCTGAGAGCCAGTGTGGCTTCAGAAAGGGCTGAGGAGCAGTCTGTGGTGTTTGCTGCCCAACAACTCCAGAAGAAATGTCAGAAGCAGAACAAAGGTCTATACACAACGTTTGTAGACCTGACCAAAGCCTTTAACACTGTTAGTCATGAGGGCTTATGGAAAATTATGTCAAAATTTGGTTGCCCAGAGAAGTTCATCAATATTGTGCATTAATTTTATGATTGCATTTTTGCCCACATGTGATGCTTTACTATTTGACCTTGTAAAATTTCTTTTAGACTTTGTTTTTGCTAATTTTTGTCAAGAAGATTAAAAATAAGGAAAATCAGCAATGACAAAATCCTCCCACAAATAAACTCAAATCATGTAGTTAGAGATTTTAGATAATCATACATAGAGTGGTTCACTGAGGTAAACATAATCAAATGCACAGTGGAATCAGGCTGGCTTAACGGCAACCAAAATAAAGTAGAGTTAAAGAAGAGTAACAAACTGAATGTGTCAACAGCATGGCATTAGGAAAGCATTCACAAGTGCCACCCTGAGTTTTATTGCAAAAAGTAAGGTAGTTATTTCACTTGACTCAGTCTGGCAAGCCTTCAATTTGTAAACACACCTCCAAGTAGGGCACTGTAATTCAAATAAACCCTTTGGAATGAAGCCACAATAGTATGGAAACAAAGAGATTTGATAAATGATAACTCTAAGAAATGGTGCAGTTTCTCTAAAAGAATACTAGGTTTTGAGGATTTATCCCAAGTGCATGAAAATGTCCTTAGCAGGGTCCGTGATGCTCCCCACCTCTCTATATACAAAATGAACTACAAACTACATAAATTAGTGGGTTTTTTTTTGTTTTGGTTTTTAGGAATTATTATAGTTAAGCTATGTTGATGATATGTTAGTTTACAAAATAACCTACTCTGATTAGGGCTTAAAAATCATTTGCCTCAATACAAATACTGCCTTCAGCCCTGTGTGATTCGGGCTGATTTCCAGGATTGAGTGGGGAGTGGAAAATGCAAATCTTGGGATTGTGTAATGGAGAGGAAACTTTAGGCTTAAATTCTCCAGTGTTTTACTTTCCCATGTTGTCAGAAGGTCATGAGCTCATGGTGCAACAGGTTAAATCCCCCTACACATTTAAGGATTTATTTGCTTCCCATTTGTTAGCTTTTGTGTGTCAAGATTAAGAAATAAGGGCCTCATATGTATCATGGTCATCACTTAGGAGACCTAGTCCTACCATGGGTTAGATCAAGTTCTTCTCTTAGCTTACTTCAAAATTATATATATTTCAAAGTTAGCTTACTTCAAAATTCAAAATTATTATATTCAAAATTATATATTTCATTAGTGAAAACTAATTTTACCTAGGGGTCTTATTATTAGTTTGCCTTTCTTACTGGTGGAACTCTTGAAATATCAAGATCATCAGAGTAGAATTTACACAGAACAAAACTCTTCTAATCAACTGTAGGATTAGGCTTGTGAGTAGCCCCTTTATTCCCTGCCTAGGAAAGAAGGAACGAAAAAGGCAAGGAAGGAAGGAGCAAGGGAGGGAAAGAGAGGAAGAGGGAGAGAGAAGGGAAAGAAAAGAAGTACCAGAGCTAGCTTCTTTCCTCTCACCTGCCGTGTGAATGCGTCTTCATCTTCCCAACAGACAACAAAATCTCTTTTCAGATTTCTACCTGCTGCCATCAGACATATTTTTATTGACTAGCTTATTTTTCTATAACCTAAGTAAAGGACACAGATTCACGAATAATAACAAGAATGGAAAGCAATTAAAGAACAAATCATTTATGAAGAAACACCCACCTAAGCTGATATAGAATAGAGCTGGCTTCTTCCCCTAAACTCTGCTGTCAGTCACAATGTGGAAAACAGGAAGAAACTGTGTGCCAGTTTAGCAGAGATAAGGGCTCTGGGGTAATTCCCCTTTAACAGCCCAAAAAGGGTCAATGTAATTGGGAGATGGAGGAAGCAAAGCTTTCCAGAGGTACTCTAGAGTTTCATCACCATTCTTCATCAGACCTCATCGGGAGGAAGGATCATCCATCAACTTTCCATTCCTATTTTCTACCTGCATGCTCATGAAGGAAGGATCCTGGAGTCATAGCCTAGATATCAGAAACATTGCTCAAAGTTGCCCTCCAAAAATTTCTCTGAGTAAGAAGATAATTTCAGGTCCAGTATCCCAGGACGCCTCTAAAAAACTGTCAAAAAATAAAACAGGTTCAAAGATGTCACCAAAGAGGAGAATTCCAAGCTGGCATCTAATAAAGGCTCTAATCTTTGTAGTGGTACTTACAATAAAATGAGATCATAAGTTCATAAACTTAGAGCTGGAAAGAAAGGAAACAAGCATTTATTAAGTTTTGACCATGAACCAGCCATTCTACTGTCACACACACACATACACACACACATATATACACATATTGATACATATTTGAGTACTTATATGTGTAATACATACACATAAAGAGATGTATTACTACCATTATAATATTAATATAATATACAATTGCTACTGCTATACTCGTTTTAGAGTTTTTGAAGACTGAGGCAGAGTTTAAGAAATTGCTTCTGGTCAAACAACAAGAGTTTCAAGCTAGATTTTAACTAAGGTTTTCTTAACTCCATGTCTAATATTCAATTGCCACCTAATTGCCTCTGGAAGAAGATCTTAATATCATGTAGATAAGGAAACTGAGACCAAAAGATGATAAATAATATGAAAGTCGGTCATAGATATGAAAAAAATGACAGGCGAGATTAATATCCATTCACTATATCCCACCCATGCTATGTTTCCCCTCACCCTACCTAATGACCCACCCTTTTGTGGCACTTGATTAATGATTTCCTTTTGTAGCTAGTTCTTCGGTTAATTCAGATAGTACTTAACTCCTCTTGACATTATGTTATATGTAGTCTTTGTTGTTGTTTACAAATTAGTTAACTGTGGAAGATCTTCCCAACATGAAAGACCTTTTTCTTTAGTTCTTTTAGTACCTTGGGGGTACCAATTATTTGTTCATCCCAACTGACATCCCAAATTATTGCCTGTCTGCAATGTCATTCCAATATACACATATTAATGGTCTGATTCTACAAGCCACTGATGTAGCTGTATGTTAACATCTATACAACATGTTTGACTCTTCTCCTCTGATATTTCCTAGCAATAATAATATCATGAAGACTGATGTATAACATTTTACTTCCACCCTTAGCAACGTGAATAAAGGAATCTCTAAAGGAACTTACTGGTTGGTGAAACTAAACAATTAAGTACCAGAATCCATTTGAAACAGCATGCTTGTTGTTCACCTCCATGACTTGGCCGTTTGCCTAAATGAAACAACATATTCATTCAGGCAAAAAAGAAAACAAAACTGAGTTTACTGAGGAACCATAGAAGCATGACAGCATATATATTATTGCAATTATTTTTTGCTCTGTGTGTGTGTGTGTGTGTGTGTGAAACAAAACACAGACACAAACACACACACAAGATAAAAACAAAAACAAAAACTTCCTTCCTTGCCAGAGTTTCACAGATCAATTTCCTGTTCCTAGGCCACTGTTTGCTATTGTCACAAGCTGGCAGGCTATGAGGAAAAGGAATGAAACAGGAGTTGAAAAACAAGGGATTTCTTTTTCTCCTCCCCTCTCCTTTCCTGATTAGTGACAGCTTCCTTTTCTGTCAGAACCAGGTGCTGCCCATACAAAATAAGAACTCAGTGAAATAAAGATGCAGCTTTATTCCAGCTAATATGTATTTAAAGGAGTAGAACAAGGCTTAATACATTCCCAATTTGCTAGAGATTGACAGTGGAAAGTCTCATAATAATTGTTATATTTCTTACTTTCTTCTATGAATAGTTTCTTCTTCTTTAAATAGGATCCAACAAGCTAAAAAATATCCCAAGGCATTATCAGTTTAAAAAAAATACTTTTAATTCTAAAGAGGAAGTAAAACTCAAGGTTTATAATAACCGGAAGTACTGCCTTCTTTTTCACTTTCTGAATTCCATTTCTGAAAACTGCATAAAATATTGTCTAGGCAATTGTACAACCTTTATTCCTACTCCAGATGTCTACTTTAGCTCCTTTATCATGTTGGTGGTTTGTGGGTAAAGGTCAAAACAAAACCAATGGTCATCATCGTCATCATCATCATCATCATCATGATAATCAATTAGAATTTTAACATTTGCAAAGTGCTATATAAATATAAATTTACATTTATTCTACACTATATCATAACTGGAGTATTTTATCCTTATCCAGCTTTCAATTTTTTTCAGGTACCTATGTTACTGAGGTTCCAAGAAGAAAGATTTTGAAAATGACATTGCCTATTCTCTCTATTACTCTTATCTATTCTGCTTGCATCTCTACTTTCCTAGGTTGCATTAGTTTTAGAATCTTCTACACATTTTGCATAGAGTACCTAGACAGCACCCACAAAATAGTTATTTAAGAAGGATATTTAATGAAGACTCAGAAATATAAAATTTAGGGGAAATTAATCAGTATTAAAAACAAAAAAAATTAATAGAAATTGAACTACCTAGCATATGAACTATCAGGAAAGACTATTACATAACAAATGGGTATACAATTTCATTCACAATTATTGCCATACAACAAATATAGATTCATTAAAGGATGTAAGATTCAAAATTGTTCCTGGAAAGAATTCAATTGTTTAATACCTTTCCTAGACCCAATGAGGGCATACCTAGATACCTACAGAGAATTCTGAATGCCTCTTAGGGAGAGAGAAAAAGAAAAGCATCAAAAAATAAAACTACTTATTGCTTCTTTATCAGAAGAGTAAGCTTTTATCCACTATTATTCATTATTGAAATTAGGGCTTCTCTATATTGTGTCTTTCAGAAGAGGACAAAGGCCATATTACAAAAGAATCTTCCATATCATATAAGATTACATATCATATATATCATAGTATATGTAACATTCTTCATAATATTCCCAAGAATCTGATTCTATTATTATGACTGAGAAAAAGGGCAAAAATGGACTAATAATAGCTAGCATTTATATAGTGAGAACAATATGCCAAGCATTGTCCTAAGAGCTATATCAATATTGTCCCATTTGATCTTCACAATCTCAGAAGTTAGAGGTTATTATTATCCCAATTTTATAATTGAGGAACTGAGGCAGAGGTTAAGAAGCTTATACAAATTTACACAGTTATGACATATCTGAAGATTTTAACTCAGGTCTTCCTACCTCTAGGCTCATAGCTCTATCTACAGAACCACCTAGCTACATCAAGTTCAATGTTAAAGATTTTAGAAGAGCTGTCTTGTGCTCTTCCACTATCTCCAATTAGATTACTTCACAAAATTCCTTATCTTGTACTGTCTACTCCTATGGTGAGTCAATACCTTCTCAACATTCCAACTTCTTCTAGTCAAGATGTGAGTTCTAAATAAGAACTATTCCTTAAAGAAATCTCCCTTTTGGGTCCTGATTTATTCAATACCGTTATTTTTTTAATAGAGATAGCTACCATAGTTAGGTAACTGAGTGGATAGAGTGCTGAGTCTGGAGTCTGGAGTTCAAATCTGACATCAGACACTTACTAGCTATGTGACCCTGGACAAGTCACTTAATTCTATTTGCCTCAGTTTCCTCACCTGAAAAATATGCTGGAGAAGGAAACGGCAAATGACTCCAATATCTTTGCAAAGAAAACCACGAATGATGTCATAAAGAGTTGGACACAACTTATAGATTAAACAACAATGAATAAAACCATAGTAATAATAGAAAGTCACCCTTTAGATCCTGCGGCATCTTTGATTACAGTGTATGCAATGATCACAGTGGTTCACCCTAAGTTGGGGAAGGAATGGAAAATACATTTTTTTACTAATTAAACATAGAGAAGATGTGATCTACCAACTACCACCAGCAAGGACCATATGACTATGGAGGCTTCACAGTTATTTGTAAAATTTTCATTTCTCTTCCAAATTTCCTAGTTCTAGTCTTTGACATTTACTGGTGTTTGCACAGAAAAGATAATAGCAAAATGTCCTAAGTCTTACTTCACAATTACATTTTTCATTTCAATGACAAGTTTGTAGTTGTTTCTTACTTTCCCTATGATTACTTCAGGCCATAGCTCTCTGAGGACGCAAATAATAGAATGTTAGATCTGGAAGATACTGTAAAGAAGATCTAATTCAGCATCCATTTTGTAGGTGAGCAAACTATACTTGGAAAAATACAATAACTAACATGCCCTGGGTAAGACAGATAATATGAAGCAAAGCACTATATGAATCTAGGTCTTCTCACTTCAAGACTTTCCACTAAACTTACCAATAGATATATTTCAAAGTATCTACTATATACAATGTAATATGCTAAGGGGTCTGTACTTGAGGTATGACCATAAATTATGGAGACTAGGCTATTTTTGAAAATCAAAATACAAAACATTTCATCATTTCACACCACCTCTGCCATTAACATTCAGTGCCTTAAGACATTTGGCTATATTTCTGTTAAATATCAGAAGAATACTGCAAAGATGAGTAGAAAGTAAGAGATATGAGTGGAATAGGGTATATCTCTGTAAGGCAAACTTTACAAAGGAAGCTAAAATTGAAATAGGTATGTAGTGTGAGTATGATTTAAATAGCTGGCCAAAGGACATCCTCTAGGAAAAAACAATGTGAGCAAACACTAATAGGAATATATAAAGTATTTTCAGGAAATTGATTAGTTTGGCTCAGAGAGATCACTGTTGAATAACCATGGGAGATAAGACTAGAATCAATGGTTTTTGAGAACTGTAAATGCCAGAGTAAGGAATTTGAGCTGTTTCTTATACACAAGGTGAAAGCATTGGAGATTTTGTGATAAAAAATGAATATACATGGAAGAGATGTAGTTACTGAGTAGATAACAGAATCTTACTGAATTTCTCCAGGTAGTTAAAGTAACTGATTTCCAGAAAACAAATTTGCTAATTTTTGCAAAGATTTTCTGAGGACAATGAAGATAAATGATTATATTATACATTATAGGAGTAGGGAAAAGTATCTGGTTTTGTTCTGCATAGCACACATGTATGTCTGTATGTACATACACATATGGATGTATTGTACGTATTTCTGTGTATGTTTTTAGTGGAAAAATGCTGTGGTTATTAGACATCAGATGTCATGATGTTTTGGTTCTTTTCTGGGCTTCATCAATATTCAGTTGTTTTACTTTGGATAACTGATGTCTCAGTGCTTTTTCTATAAAATGGAGATAATGCTATGATACATGAATACCTCAAATTAAGTAATGTTTATGAAGTACTTTGAAAAGTAGAAAATCTTATAAAATTAAATTTATTCATATCATCTTTATTACTAATAGTCTGTACTGAAAATTCTCAGATAAATCCGAATAGCAGGATTGTTAATTTTGTCTTGAAGATTTAGTCAGTGGATCAAGAGTTCTGGCAGGTTCTATAGCTTGTGAAAACTTCAAATTCAGTCCTGAAAGTAGATTATATTTACTCCCCAAAGGCTCAAAGTAGGTGAATTTCAAAGAGATCAATATCAATGTTTAAACATTGGGTGTAGACAAAATAATTCAAACAGAAATATTCACTTAGATATAGAGATGGAAAACTGCCTTGTCAAAGTGAGTGGTCAGAGCTGTGAAATCACTAATCCTTGAGAAAATTGTCACTGTGGTAAACAAAATTAAAATAATATAATGGTGCTCACATATCATGTTACCATTAACAAGGGATCATGGTTTAGTTTTTCAGTATACTTGCCTTTATTTTATTCCTAATAGGTTAAAGATACTATTGATGATTGTGGTCTTTTAATGGTGTTAGAGGGTCATGAATTTAGAGAACATAGGGACCTTTAAAGGTGATCAAGTCAAATCTCTTGATTTTAAAGATGAGGAAACTGAGTCCCAAAGCAGTTATGACTAATTAAGAGAGTGATAGATGATAGGTATTTCTGGTCAGTATTCCAATGCCGTGAGCAGTGATGTTGTTTCTTCAATCCCTTCAGCTCCCATATATCAGTGGCATTCTTATGAAATCTTTGGAATCTTCTGGGATACTTTAAGATGTGTGTCTCATTTACTCTTTGTGGGTGATTTATTCAGGTACAAATAAAAGAATTGATATGGGTTGTTCTGTATGTTTGCCTGAAGAATAAATATATGGTTATCAAAAGGTTATATATGTTCATTGTTTAACTTGGCAGCCTTGAGATTGGTTCTTGTTTGCTTGAAAAAGAGTTGCTTTGTTTTGTTTTACTGGTGTTCTGGAAGAGATTCTTCTCTGGAAAAAGAACTGTTTTGATCATCTATCAGGGAGTTTTCTACATCATTAAAGTTCCCCCCCCCCAAAAAAAAAAAAACTATGGAGATGCTAGATCCAGTTTTATTCTTGTTTTATTTTCCTTCTACGTTAAATACACTGTATTTAAATGTGTGGTTTTGGTATCTTCATTTTCTCCTATAGGCTAAATTCTCCCTGCTCATAGAGAACCATCCCATACTTTTTTTATAAAGAGGAACATGGAAAAAATCAACCAATATATAGAAAAATGTGGTACTTGATACAATATTCCAAACCTCTGAATTCCCACCGTTGCAAAGGAGCAAAGGGAAATATCTCCTCATATTTTCTCTTTCAGGCTATTTTATTCTTTATCATTTTGAACATTCAGTTTCAATTATTTGTGAGTTTCAAAAGCAAGAAAGAAAGAGTGAGGAAAGAAGGAAAGGAAGAAGGAAGGAAGGAAGGAAGAAAAAGAGAGTGAGGAAAGGAAAGGAGGAAGAAAGGAAGAAGGGAAGGGAAAAGACTGGAAGAAAACTAAAGGAGAAGAAAGTAGGGTAAGGCAGGTGACAGTAAGAAAAAGAAATGAAGAAAAATAAGCTGGTCGTAGCTTTTATTCTACTGCACATGACATCCTCAATAATATGTCTGTGATTTGGCTTCCTACTCCCAAAGTACTTTTGGAAATCCCACTGTTACATTTGGGTTCTTTTTTTCACTTATAGGAATGAATTGAGCTGAGTCATCCACATGCTCACACCTACTGCCCATTGCTCACAAAGTGAAAGTCAGCTGCCAGGAGATGTGCTGTATTTAGCAAATATCTGACACCAGAAAAAATATAGATGACTTTTAAATATTTGACGCTAAAGACAATTGCTCATTTTGTTTCAGATCCTAGATCATCACTGTTGGAAAGAAAGGAAGGTTTAAATAATTAAAAGAATATATTTGAATTTAAAATTTGAGTTTCTTCCATGCATTAAGGCTTTCTGAAAAGCTAATAAACAGATATATAGTCATGGGAGAAGAAATCTTGTTTTTGGAGTGGGAAGGACGTTAATTTGATCATTTATCATCCATCTCTAGTGATCCTACTCTCATATGTTGTATGATAGAGGAGGCTGCCTTCCTCCATATATAGCAATGCTTAGCTTTCTTATTGGTAACATTTGTAACCCTTCTAGAAACAGATTCTGACAAGCTGAAGCTTAATGGGATACTGGCTATTCATTTCTTTCAAGTGTTTTATGTATACATTATTTACAGCTCATTGTATGTGTTAACAAATCCAATAAGACAACATTGCTGGTGGCATAGTTGAGTTGTTTCACCACAAATCAATAATAATTAAGATGAATCTGTTATCTTTCAATAGATTATATTCATCCAATAGACTGAGAGGCAGGGAGAAGATAAAATATTAACTTTGACAGCAGGAAGATGATAGAGCTCATGTAGCAATACTTTACTTAATATCCATTTTGAAAGACAATTGTTGAAATGTGCTTAGCATTTTAATGATTGCATTTTGACTCCATTTACATTTTGAAGAAAGGAATTTGGACTTTGGAAAGGAAATGAAGTCTCCCTTCTCCAGGCATCACCTTCTGCTATATTGACACAATAAATCACTCAAGCTAGGGGCCAGGGAAACCTCCTCATTAGGTATTTATAATTCTTATGGCTGTTCCCTTTCTTTGTGGAGCCAGAGACAAAGCGGATGTCAAGTATACAAACACATGGAATGAATATGTATTTCTATCCAAATGTAAAAGGGGTCTCGGCCCCTAAAAGAAACCATCTCATCACAACTCTATAAACAGGGAGGTAATTCAGTTGTCATTTTACAAATATAGATACCCCCATAAATATATATGGGGGGGGGTGTATGTGTTTTCAAAGGGATCAAAACTCATCTTGGTTTCCTTCAATCTCAGTGTGTTTGGTGAAGGGTTGATGTGCGATGGTCTAATCTTCCAGGTTTAATCCAAGCTGCTATGACAGGCTGGTGTTTGATGAATCAATGGATTACTATAGGACAACTCTATATTTTTAATAGTATTTTTTCAATTACATGTAAAAAAGTTTTCAACATTCATTTTTATAAGATTTTGAATTCCAAACATTTTTCTTCTTTCTTTCCTTCCCTCCACGCTCCTCAAGACAGCAAGCAATCTGATATAGGTTATATATATGTAATCATATTAAACATATTGCCACATTAGTCATGTTGTGAAAGAAGAATCAGAACACAAGGGAAAAACCAAGAGAAAGAAAAAAACAACAAAAAGGTGAAAAAAAGTATGCTTTGATCCGTATTCAGATTTAATTGTTCTTTCATTGGATGTGGATAGTATTTTCCATCATGAGGCTTTGGGACTTGTCTTAGATCACTGTATTGCTGAGAAAAGTTGAGTCTATGAAAATTGATCATCACATAATGTGGCTGTTACTGTGTACAATATTATCCTGGTTCTGTTCACCTCACTCAACATCAGTTCATGTATGTCTTTCCAAATTTTTTCTGAAATCTGCCTGATCATCTTTTCTTATAGCATAATAGTATTCCACTATATTCATGTACCACAATTTGTTCAGGCTATCCCCAATTGATGGAGGCCTCCCTCTGTTTTCAATTCTTGGCCACCACAAAAAGCTGCTAGAAATATTTTTATTTACAGGTGGGTCCTTTTTCCTTTCTTATTGATCACTTTAGAAAATACACTTAGTAATAGTTATTGCTGGATCAAAGGGTATGCACAATTGTATAACCCTATGAGCATAGTTCCAAATTGCTCTTCAGAATGTTTGAGTCAGTGCACTACTCCAACAATAATGCATTAGTGTTCCAATTTTCCCACATCTTCTCCAACACCCATCATTTTGTTTTCTGTCACTTTAAGGGCAACTTGTTAGTGTAACACTTGTTAGTATACAAATTGGGTTTATATTGCTTTTTATTCATTTGATTATTTTTGCTTTCTCCTCCAAGTAAACACATCTCTATTTGGTTACAAATATGAAAATTTTGCAGGGGGATACACTATACATTTTTCTGATGTAATTATTCTGATCACATCAATATGCATATTACTTCCTCACAGTATTTCAAAATGTTCTGAAGGCAGGGAAAGTTTTTGTTATCTTTTTTTTTTTTCTATCTTCTGTCTAACACCATGTCTTCCCAATAATAGGCACATAATAAATGATTGGTGGATTGGATATCCCAATGCATGACTCCCAAAAGTAACAACAGACTCTAATCCAATCAAAGATTTCTCAGTCAAGACCTTTCTTCCTTCTTTCTAAGTAGTGACTTTTGCATTTTTTTCTGAGACTAAATCTTCTAGCTTTCTTCTTTTTTAAGGTCAGCCTCACTAAGAATTTCAAATGATTTCTGTAAAATATTTCCTCAAGTATTTAGATCAATTTTTACTTTGGTTCAAATATGCATTCTAAACTCTCCTGACTACCACTTGTTTTTTCAGGTAGGCACTTTCATTAGTCAAAACCTTTTTAAATAATAGAATATACCATTTAAGGAAAGAACGTTGCCTCTGGAATCCAAAAACCTAGGTTCAAATTGAATTTCTGGCATTTATCACCTACATGATCTTGGACAAATCACTTACCTTCCTTAAGCTTTACTTCCTGCATCTTTAAAATGTAGGAGTTGCAGGAAACAAACTCTGGAGACACTTAGACTAGTTATGTCAAACTCATAGAAATAAATACTGGCAGGAACGTAACAACATAGAAAAACAACAAATTAACATCTTATTGTATTCTGTTTTATATACGTTGTTAAACATTTTAATCTGACTCTAGCCACAAAGGATGAGCTTGACACCTCTCACTTGGAGGTCTAGAATGGTTATCTTATAGTAAGTTCTGTTCCTCAGCTTTCCCATGAAGAAGAAAGACATAAATCTACCTACCTCCTAAGGCAGGAGAAGTCCACATCATAAAGCTTAAATTTGTTTCAGGATTTTAAGGGTCTGCCTGGTCATATTTCAAAAAAGTAAACAATAAGGAGTGCTTTCTGTAATACCGCATTCTTCGAATATGTGTGAATGTTTAAGGATGTTATACACTAAGGTTTTTTCCCTAGAATTCAAAGTAGACAAATTCAGTTTTAAGAAAGGAATTCTAAGAATTTTGAGTTCCCTGAGGAACTCACTGAAAAAGATGTAAGTTTTTGTATGGGAATGAAAGATGAACTAGATTGGGACCTTAATGATAAAAGACCTGAAAATAATGCAAAAACATAAAACAACTATATCTGTAGTTTTGGAACTGCAAGTACTATTAGAAAAGGCAACATAGTGTAGGGGAAAGGACCTAATTTTGAGTCAGAAAATCTAAACATTCAAGTTACATCTCTAATGTTTTTTTTTTTTTACTTGTGAGGGTACAATAAGTCTCCCTTCCTTCACCTATTAAATAAGTGGATTATCCAAGATGATCTCTGAGTTTCCTTCTAGTTGCAAAGTGACTTGATTCATATTTTCCAGGTGAGGAAACTGAGACTCAAAAAGACTCACAAGTACATAACTAATTAATAGTCAATCCAGGACTTAAAATCATAGAGGTACAGTGAGCTGAGAATTAAACGAGATGACATATGTCAAGTGCCTTACAAACTTTCAAGTGTATGAAGTTCGGTTGTTATCATATTGACATCAACATCAACTTCCCGTTGAATTGTTAACTTTATTTTTTAAGCCAGGTTCCATTCCTTTCTTTAGGCTCCTCACATAGCAAGAATGAGTCACCACCATGGGGGGCTAAGGTACCAGATCTCGGTATGAAAGTAAATATTCTTGCCTGTGAGGAAGGAGCCATGAAGAGAGGATTAAATTTGGAAGCTGGAACTTTTGGCAACTTTACCACTTTGCCTTGGGCTGGCCCTCTGGATAGCTGATGAGTTTGCTGCTTTAAGCTTCAAGACGTGCTGGTTTCAAGCACTGCAGTAAATTTTAAATTTATACCTTCCCATGCACGTGTATAGGCTCATTGAGGATTCAATAATGCATAACACAGCAATGTATTATTTATTTCTGAGACTGTCACGTGCCCAATGCAGCTCAAGAATGTATGCTAGATCAGTGAAGTAGCAGCTGAAAAACAAGAGAGTTGTTTTAAGTATATTAAGGTATTTAGGAAGCCATCTGGTATAGTATAAAAAGAACTAGACTGGGAATGAGGAATCCTGGTGTCCAGGCACCCCAAACCTTGTTATCTCTGTCCTGGCATTAACTAGCTGTATTAACTCAAGAAAATCAATTATGTCAGAATATTATTATATTAAATGTCAGTTGTCCTAAATCAAGGGTTCTTTATCTTTGCTAAGTGAACTTTTCTCCCTCATTTTGATAATTATGTTTCCTTTTTAATACAATTCATTTTACATATATATATATATACATATATATATATTTTAAATCAAGCTGAAAAGTAGTCAAGACAGCTCACAAAACTTTCACCAAGCATGCCATTGACAAAAATAACAAAACGGGATTGGTTGATCTCTATGTTACCACTTTTCTACAAAAAAAATCTATGATTTCAGACATGTTTTTTAAAGAATTATTAGCTTAGCTTTAAGCAAAAAGAAAATGATGAGTTTAGCTTTAAGTAATACTACTGGTCATTGAGGATGCTAGGCATCTGGGAGTTGGATATACATGGACATTTTGTCTGGGCCAGTTCTCAGGTTCACACAGGCCTTGGGGCACAGTGATACAACTTTACAATCCCCCCAAAGATGAAGGAGGATGAAAGTCATTGAATTTGAAGTCTGTGGGGAATTTTCAAGGTGGATCTAGGACATCATACCCAGCTAGGGTTCTTATACTCTACTTTCCCAGTTTAAGCTATGTTACAATTGGCTTGTGGTTCCTCAATTAAGACCAGAGGTCATTGTGATACAGAGCAAGCAGTCTACAGCTTTCCTTTTCATAACTGATGAATAAGAACAGGTATTCTTGAAGAGTTCCCACTGTTTTTTGTCTCCAGCTCTTTTCCTCTGCCTCAGCTCCCTGTTTAAAGGACGATTGAGGAGCCTCTTTGGAACAGTTGTTTCTTTAAGCAGTATTGTTTAGGGTTTTAATTTTATGTATGTGACTTTATATTAAAAGTTAGCACCATTTGGATATGTGCCAATTCTGCTTACTGGGATACATTCAGGAGCCTGAGAAAAAAAATAAGAAACTCAAAGGTAAGCAGATTTAAATTATTCTGCATTTGTAAATCTAACTTAACAGTGCCAGAGCAATCTAGCTGAGGATTCCCAAGTCACATATTTAACTGAGGTGAGAGTACATTAGAGAAAGAGAGAAAATAATCAGCTAAATTCCTTTGAGATGTGAGATGGTAAAAAAAATAAAAAAATAAAATAAACATATATAAAAGCAAATAAACCAAAACCCAAAACACACAGTGGTTAAGTGCACCAGCTGGAGGCTCTTCTGTGTCCTCAGCCTTTCTTAGTGCATTGAATTTGAAAGAAAGCCATACTTTGGTAGGGAGGGGTATACGTTCCTTGGCCATGGTGTCTCAAGCTCAGGACATGACTGATACTGGGAATGTCCTGCTCATTTTTTAAACTTAAGATAAATGTACAGCAGCTCATACAAACATATCAGTTATTCTTTATGCTCTTAACAATTGTGTTTTTGCTCATCCATCTCTGTTTCTGTGTATACATTTGAGGGATGAAGTGTAGGGAAAGTGTAGGGAAAGGATTCCTGGAACTGGGATCATAAAGCACCAGACTTTGATCCCTTCTTTCCACACTTTGTCCTGCTTCCATGAGGAAATCACTTAATGTCTCTGAATCTCAGTTTCCTTTGCAGTAAAATGTGAATACAAAATAACTTTAGTATCTACTTACACAATATAATAAGTGAAATGCTTTGCAAAACTTAAAGTTTTATACTTCTATCAGTTATTATTATTCCTGATTCTACTAAGGGATAGGCAGGGTATAGCTCCAAAGTACCATTAACTAAGGACAATTAATCACCAGGGAGTTAGAGAAGATTACAGCTGAGGAAAAGAGATGCCCATAATGTCAAATCAAGTCAAGAAGTGTCAACCTAGAGAGGGCAACCTAGAAGCTATGTTAGGTAAAATCCGTGACAAGGAATGTCAAATCCTTGAAACCAGACAAAAACCATCAGAGAAGAAAGCACAAAAAGCTTAACTTTCAAATGGGGAAATTAGTGCTGTACCTCAGGGGAATCCATGACAAAAACAATAGTGGGTAGTGGCAAAATGGTGGTACATGATTTACCTCACCAAGCTTGTGTGTTTGTGATGCTTCTTCCTTATCCAGTATTTTGGAATGCCTATAGTGTAATAGGATGCAGATAACCACAGAGCAATTCATATGTTGTTCTTGAAGCTCTGCTTTATTTGCTTTGCCTATTACTTCTAACATGTCATCAAATGACTTGACTTCTATACCTTGATTTTATTTGTGTGTGTGTATATATATATATATATATATATATATATATACATATATATACATGCATATGCATGCCTAATAATATTGTTCCATTATGTTTATTCATAATAGCTTGTTTAGTCATTTCCTAGATTTTGACTGAAAGTTCACAAGAATCTTAAACTCAACACAAACAAAACACAACACATAATTTTCCATTCTAAGCCCACACTACTACTTAAACTCATTTTTTCCTATGAAAGACGCCATCATTCCTTAAGTCATCCAGGTTTACAACCTCAAAATTATCTCTGACATGTCCTTCTTACTCTTACTCATCTCTCATATCCAATCAATTTCCAAACCTTTGTCTCACCTTGGTCCTCAAAGTGTTGAAACAATTCTTTTACACTTCCCTAATCAATCCACCTTGGACAGTAGGTATCAGAGTAGATAGAGTACCAGGTCTAGAAGAGAAGAAGACCTGAATTCAAATCCAGCCTCAGACACTTATTAGCTGTGTTACCCTAGGCAAGTCATTTAAAGCTGTTTCTCCTAGTTTCTTTACCTGGAAAATAAGCTGGAGAAGGACATAGCAATGAATACCAGTAACTTTGCTGAGCCTACCCAAAATGGGGCATGAATAGTCAGAAACTACTGAAACAACTGACAAACAATAATTAACTCACCACAATCACTTTTCCAAATCTTTTCTCCCCTTCTCAAAAGGTGCCCCCTCCCTAACCCTATTCATCTGGGAACTTTGTCTCATATTTCACTGAAAAAATCAGGCTATTCCCCTAGAATTCCTTTTACCTCATGTAATTTCATCCAGATTCTTTCTTCCACTACATGTCCCTTCATCTTTGGCTTATCTGAAGAGGTAGCTCTACTTCTTATCACAAACAAGTGGTACCACTCTACCTTGTCTTCTCTAATTGATTGCTCCCTCTATCATCCCCATTTTCTCACCAGTCTTCCATTTCCCTATGTACTGGCTGCTTCTTTGCTGCCTACCATGCCCATGTATTTCCCATTTTCAAAAAAAACCTTCATTTGATCTGTCCCCACTAGCTATCATCCTGTAGCTCTCCTTCCTTTCATGATAAAGTCAAACTCCTTGAGAAAGCCATTTATAACCGATGCCTCGAATTTCTTTTCTCTCCCCCTCTCATTCTTTCTGCAGTTTGACTTTCAATCTCGCCATTCTACTCAGACTGCTCTCTCCAAAGTTATTGAATATCCCATAACCACTTTCCTCAGTTGAGTAATCCCTGAGTTCTCTGTAACCTTTTAGTCTGACAGCATCCTCTTTCTCACTGATATTCCTTATCTCTAGGTCTTTGTGGCAATGTTCTCTTCTGAGACATTATCTCCTAACCTTGGCAATTTTACTGAAATGTCCACTGAGATTATCCAATTCTCCATTTTTACCTCCTGATTTCATTGGCTTCCTTTAAATCCTCAATAAAATCTTACCTGTTACAAGGAAGACGTTTTTCTCAAACCCTTTGCTTTCCCTCTTGTGATTATGTCCAGTATAGCCTGTCTAAATCTTGATTGTTCATACATTGTTTACATATTATATGCCCTATTACATGGTGAGTCTGATGAGAGTAGGACCTATTTTTTACTCCCTTTTTTGTTTCTGTAAGCCTTAGCATAGAGCATAGTGCATGGCACATAGCAGATATTTAGTAAATACTTTTTGACTCTTTACCTCATTCAGTCAATGAACTATTACTGTGCTAAGTAATGGAGATATAAAGAAAGCCAAGAAAATCCTGACCAATGGAAGACAGTATATAAACAATGTACAAACAAGCTATGTACAAGATAAACAGGAAATATTTAACAGACGGAAGTGGCTGGAATTCAGAAAAAAAAATGAGAAAGCTTCCAGGAGAGAGTTAAATTTTAGCTAATACTTAGAGGAAGCCAGGGAAGCCTGGAGGCAGAAGTGAGAAGGGAAGAATTCCAAGCATGGGAGACAGACAAGGAAAATGCCTGAGTCAGAGAGAAAGAATCCTATGGAAACAAATAGCAAGGACGACACTGTCTCTGGATCAAAGAATATGTAGGTAAAGTATAAGGTATAAGAGGCTTAGGGAGATAAGGAGGTAGGAGGAACTAGTTTGTGAAGGGCTTTGAACACTAGAGAATTTCATATTTGATGCTGGAGGTGATTGGGAGTCACTGGAGTTTACTAAGTGAACGAGTAACATTGGCAGACCTATATTTTGAAAAAATCACTTTGGTGGTTGAATATAGGATGGATTGCAGTAGGGAGAGACATATGACAGGCAGCAAAATGAGCAGGCCATCACAATTCCCCAGGCATGAGGGGATGAGGGCCTGTAACAGGGTGATGGCAGTAACCAAGGAAGAGGGAGAAGACATTTGAGGGATTTTGCTATGACTATCAAATCTCTCTGCTTCAAAATATCCACATGGCTACCTCCTTAATTCAGTCTGTCATTATTTCTCTCCTCTACTACTGCAATAGCCTCCAACACTGTTTCTTAACCTCTAAATGCTCCCCCTCTCTGAAGACCTCTCTATTCTCAGTAGCCACATTGATATAGCACAATATCATCTTCAATTTTTCTCTTTTTGACTCTTAGATAAAACATAGAACCCTATCTATAAAACCCATCACAACCTCAAATTCAACCTATCTTTCCAGGTTAATTCTTATTATACCCCCTCACACATTCTACATTTCAGACAAATGTGACTTCTTGTTCTTCCCTACAAAATGGCATTTGATATCCCATTCCAGTGCCTTTGCTAAGGAATTTGTTCTCCAAACTGGAAAATTGCTCTACCTTTCTATAATCCCCAAATTCCCTCAAGACTTAAGAACCATTTCCTATAAGAGGACTAAGTTGATGTTCTTTTTTTTAGTCACCACCCCTAAGAAAAACCTTTTAAAACATAATTTTGTATTCATTTTACATTGATCTTTTTATGCTCATGATGTTTCCAAAAGGACTCATTAATTTTACATTTATATCTCTAGTACCTAATATGGTACCTTACACCTGATAGATAATTAAGAAATGCTTGTTGAATAAGTGAATGAGCTCTGTAAAGACATCACTTAGAACTGCTTGTGAATTCATTAAAAATAGCTCAGACTAGGCAAGTAGGTCTCTAGGTTAAGTGAGGAATTTGTCGATAACTTACTTTTTATTGTATTTTATTTTAATTTATAAATAAAATTTCACTAAATTTTTTTTCAGCCTGTAAAGAGATATAAAATGATTGGGATGATAGAAAGAATGTCAACGATGTATTTATGCCTGGGACTTTGTAGTTGACTGAAGTGTGAGTAGCTAATTATCTTATTTGATCTCTTACCACAACCTTGTGAGTTAGGTGCTATTATTATCCCCATTTAACAGTTGAGAAATCTGAGAGAACAAGAGGTTACATAACTGCTTCAGGTACACACAGCTATTAAGTCTCTGAGTTGTTGTTGAGTCATTTTCAGTCATGCCCAACTCTTTGACTGCATTTGGGCAGAGACACTGGAGGGGTTTGCCATTTCTTTCTCCACCTCATTTTATAGATGAGGAACTAAGCCAAACAGGGGTTAAGTGACTTGGCCAGGGTCACCCAGCTAGTAAGTGTCTGAGAAAAGATTTTAACTCATGAAGATGAGTCTTTACTGACTCCAGATCTGAGGCTCTATTCACTAAGCTACTTACCTGCCCTAGCTGTCTAAAACCAAGATTTAATTGAGGTCTTCATGCTTCTAGACATAGTGCTGTATCTACTGTGCCACCAACTACCTTCTAAATATTAAATTGTATCAAAAAGAGACATGCTATCATGAAAAGAATATTTAACTGGGAGGCATGGGATCTGAATTTAAATGCTACTTCTGTGATTTTGAGTAGATTACTTAATTTGGCCTCAGTTCATCTGTAAAATGAGGTTGTTGGATGGCTGAACTCTGGTATGCCATCTAGATCCAGAATGATCTTCTGAGTATATTGTTTATTAATAAACACAATTACCTTGATTCAAAAAATCTAAAGGAACAAGTTTATATCTCTTTTCAGTCTATTTGTTTTAACCTGGAGACCACTTAATAATATATATTGAGGTCTTTCACAGATATTTAAGAGAAAAGAAAGCTACATTGCAACTGAGTGAATTTGTGACTCTTCATAATCATAAAAAACACATTTTTATTTGTCTTAACTTTAAACCAACTTTCTTTGTAACTAGATTTAGAAAATCCAATGTCTGCTACCTGTGGGCATATTGATTATTGGATTCTCTGTTTCACTTCAATATTAGTGCTGTCCTTTGAACTGGTAAAGTAAGGAACATGGGGCATTATAGTTCCATTTCCTTGTCGCTGAAGCAGACTTAATGATAGTCCTGCTAAATACCACCCAGAGTCATTATAAGGTGTAATTAATGCCTCTAAAATTGGGACAAAAGGTTATGTTTAAGTGCAAAAGATTAACTTATTGGTGCTATTTTTACCTTTTTTATTGCTTTTGCTTTCTTGGTGGGTGCAAGGAAGGTGAGAAATACACCTTAAAAAGGCTTTTCAGTACTACTGAATATAAACTACTCAAAACAACTCAGGTTTATTTTCTGTTCCTCTTTTATTTTTCCACACCTTTGGTGACCCAGAACTATGAAGGAGCACACAGTAGGAAAGAAAAGGAAAGCTTTCATATCTTCTTCTTTTCATTCAATATCTTAAAGTACATGATTTAAAAAGCTTAAATTGAAACTTTTGGGTGTGGAAATCATTCTATGCTATTTTACACTGAAGTAATGTAGTCCCTGGTGTCTGATATACCTCTCAGTAGTTGATTCAGATCATTGTTTTTGGGAAGTGCAATGGTCATGACATAGATTTGTGAAACGCTTTAAGTAAAGGTCCCTGTATCTTCTTCTTTACTTGTGTTAGATATTTTAAGACAATTTATGTACTATGAATTGGTTAATGAATAAACTACAAGCTAGAGATATCTGTCTCTGCCAAATATCACGATTCTATCTCTTTAAAGCATCCTGAATTAACAATAAGAGTAGAATAATTCATCTGCTTGGTATGTCTTCTATTAAAAATTGATTTTAAAGACCCCAAATCTTGCTATTTTTTTCTCTCTCTGTCTTTCTCTGTCTATCTCCTTTCTTTCTCTCTCTCCCTCTGTTTCCCTTCTTTCCTCCCATTTCTTCTTCTTTTAAGATAAAATCAGTAGAGGGAATCATGTTTTCCTATAGGCAGCTGTGTTTGCAAGCTATAATAATAACATATGGCAAATGTGAAAATAATCAGGTTCATATGTTTATACAAAGGGAAAAGTGATATAGTTTCCTTTGTATTTCTTGGAGTAGATAGTATTAGCTATAATAAAATTGAAAGAAATATAGACTATTAGTCAAAAGACCTGGCTGCATAGAAAAATAATATATACATCAGAATGAAAACTTAGCTATCATCTGCTCTAAACATTTCATATTTTAGAACAAAATAATTTGTACCAGATCACGCAATTAATTAATCAACAATCATTTAGAAAGTTCATACTATGAACCAGTTACCATGCTAAGGACTAGGGATACAAAATTAGAGTAAAAATAATCTCTGCCTTCAAGGCATTTCCATTCTAATGGCAAAGACAAAATATATACAAATCTATCAAGATAAAACTAGAAGAGATGGCATTAGCATCCTGGAGGAATAAAAAGGGACTCCTGAAGAAGTTGAAGCTTCATATGAATTTTTAAGAAATCCAGGAATTCTATACTCACTAACAAAGAATTAGAGAGTAGGAGCTATATGAAGAACTCTATTTCATCAGGGATAAACATAAAGAAGCTATATGACAAAGAAAGAAATGGGCTGTTAGTAAATTGGGAAGAGGAACAGTATGATATGTTGATATCCAAGAAAATGATCTAGAGGAAGAGGTCCCATTGAGTGGACAGCTTCCCCCACAAATTTAGGAAATATAAAGAGGATATGAACAAGAGCAACATGGAATGAGAAAACATGGGTGGTTTTCATATATACACTCCTAGTAAATATACCTATATCAATATAACCCCATATCCATCAAACAACTAAGGAGAGAACAAATTGGTTTTACCATTAGTTTATATGTAAAACACTCAGGCATTAGCAGACACCTGTATGTATGTATGTGCAGTATAAATACACATATATACATGTATAAAGGAATGTACATGTGCATGTTTGTATTCCCTTACAACGATTAAATCAGAAGGAATGACCCATTGTTAAAAGAGGAGGGAAGGAAGGAAGGAAAGAAGGAAGGAAGGAAGGAAAGAAAGAAGAAAGAAAACATACCAGACAGGACGGTGGTGTTACCATAGTTACCAGGCCTGAAGTCAGAAAGACTCATCTTCCTGCTGTGTGACCCTGGGCAAGTCCCTTAACCCTATTTGTCTAATTTCCTCATCTGTAAAATGAACTGGAGATGGAACTGGTAAAGCACTCAAGTACCTTTGGCAAGAAAACCTCAAATTTAGTTATGAAGAGTTGAACACAAATGAAAATTATTGAGCAGCAGAATATATACTAGCCACTGTGCTAAGTATTTTATAAATATTATGTCATTTGCTATTATTGATCCTACTTTTCAGTTGAGGAGAAAAGGAAAGTTTAAGTGACTTGTCCAGAATCACACAGCAAATGAAAGCCTGTTTTGAACTTAGGTCTTCCTGGCTCCATGGCCAGCACTCTATTGAAAAATAGCCACCTATGTATGCTTTGCAACCTTGGGCAAATTATGTAAACTCTGCAGGCATCATGTTTTCCTGTATCTTAAATAAGAGAATGGCAATAAATAATGTACCTTATGCCACTTTTATTTCTAAGATACTGTATGTTTAGAAATAGACTAATCAAGGACCTTGAGTATATTGAGTATTTACCCAGTCACCTATAAGCCAGTCCTCACTTTTTTTGTGTTTGCAGTGGTTACATGTCAATCATTTAAGCCATTCTAAGTGCTATTTTATATACTAGTGACATACAAGCTCTCTTTCTAATTCTCTTTATTTGAAACATGGTGTGGATATCTTCATAGCCTTCATTAATGATCCTTTGGATTTATGATTGTTTGTTGAGTTATTTCAGTTGTGTCCAATTCCTCGTGACCTTATTTGGCTTTTTCTTGGCAAAGATACTGGTTTGCCAAGTCTTTCTCCAGCTCATTTTATGAATGAAAATTGAGGGAAAAAGGATAAAGTGATGAGCCCAGAGTTGCATACATAGTAAGTGTCTGAGGTCAATTTTGAACTCAGGTCTTCCTGACTCCAGGACTAGTGTTCTATTCACTGTGTCACCTAGTTGCCTTGGATTCATGCTATTTTATGTAAAAGAAAAAATAAGCCTATAAAGTTATTTCCAACTTGCTTTTGATAATGATATTATGTTCATTTTTCTATGTTTATGACATCAAAAATGACAAAAGCTTATTCTTTTGAATCAGCCTCCACCTAGATTTCATTTTATTTTTGTACATCTGGGATATTGGTCTACATTATATCACATCTGTTTTCCAAAAACTTTTTTGCTGGATCCACTGTTCACTGAACACTTTTCTCAACTAATTGTGAATATGAATGATTAAGTATTTGAAATCTTAAATTCCACAAAATATTTTATAAGTAAATTATTGTCTCTCATTACAAGATTCTCCACAATATTATCTCCTCTTGCTCAAAATTGTTTGAAAGGTTACAAAATAAAAATGGAAAGAAAAAATGTTGTTGTCCTCTTCTCCAGAGCCATCTGTGACCAAGTTAGAAAGAGATCAAAGGACAGCTTCTCCATGGAAGATTTTGTGCTTCTGTTTAACATGGCTGTAAGTAAAACAGAAGAATTTATTTTTACTCATTCACAATTCTGGAGTATACATGGTATCCTAAGAGTTATACAAAAACAGACATAATCACAATTGAGGATTATTGAACTTTGAACTTGAGAGAGGAGACAAGTAGTACCTTGAAAATGTTTACTAATATTGAATAAAATATTTTCTGGAAAACCAAATATGAATGGTGCAGGGCTGTCCAAAAGTGAGTACTGAGCCATTCAGTAGTGAGGAAATTTTTGGATATACTTCACAGAAAACTCTCCTAGATACAGAGATTACCAAGAAGGGATTCATGAGTATGAAAGCAGAAAAATAAAACAGTAGGAGAGGATACAAAGCCATTTTAATAAAAATAGACAGAGGAAAGGAAAGAGAGAGAAGGAGAGAGGGGGAGAGAGAAAGAGAGAGAGAATAAGAATAAGAATAACGAAGAAAGACAAAAGCAAAAAGGCCAGGATTCTTGACATGGTTTGATGGTATGATGGAAGTAAAATTTAAGGGTGATTCAGGGTCAAGACCATTGACAGTAACATAGTGGCTGGGACAGTAAAATTTCTAGAGATAACTTTGTCAGCATTTTATTTTTAAATTGAGTTTTAATAGAAGGTCTCCATTATTCTGGGCAAGTGCCTCAGCTCATCATTGCATAATAGAGAAAAAGTGAGTTCTCAAAAAGCAGCAGGAAAAAGGCAACATCTGTCACTTTTTACTTGATGTTTCAATATAGGCCCAGGAAACAGACGGAAGCACAGAGCACCTGCGTTTCTCAGAACATTCTAAACTGTCTCATTTTTTCATCTAAAGCCCATCACTTTCTATTTCTAACCCTTCATCGGATCAGGATTTATCATTATTATTGTCTTCATGATTGCTATTATGTATCATTAGACCCTCCATCACCAACAAGAGCTCATTATAGCTTCATTTTCCTCCCAAGACTTCAACTCTTTCTAAAAGGTAAATGTTTATTATTGCTTCAGAGGTAGACAGCACAGAGTTCTATTCAGGAACTCTTCCAGACTTCCAATCACTCTCTACGCATTCCCTACTGGCTTCTATAAAGCAGATAAAGATTAACAATACAGATTTAAGCAGGAAATAATAACGTTCCTTAAGTTTATACTTAAATGCTTGAATACTACTTGTTCAAAGTAGATCCTGTGCATATGAACTTGAGTTGAAAGCAGCTCCACAAAGTACTGTGATTTAAAATCACCTGACTTACACTTCAACTCTGAAGGATGTAATAAAGAAATGAAATAGATTGTTGAAATGGGGAAAGAAGCAATGTTAGAAAACCATGCCCATACATGGAGTTTCAAGCCTTCTTTTAGGTGTCTACCAATAGAAGGGATTGTCTATTCCTTTAATAAATAAATAAATAATAGAAAAAATAATCTTCACAAAATTAAACAGTTGTGAAATGGTATACGAGTGGCGTTAACTTCTAAGAGTTTTTTTTAAAGAATTTCAATAAATTGATGAGTTATTTGAACTCTAGTGTTCTACAAGATATTTCCAGATCAGCTTGTTAACCATCAAATCATTCCAGCTATTCTGACATTTCATTCACATGTTTTTTGTAGATGATCATAATATGTAGATGTAGAAGTACTAGAGTGGACTTCTATTTCAGCCTTCTTTTGCCATTTTAAACACGTTATTTCTTATGGTATGTCATTATTCTAGTCACTGGATGCAGATGACTCAGGAGGAAAAAGTGAGGCTGGTGACCTTGCACAGCCCTCTCTCACTCAGAACAAAGTCAAGTGCAAGTCACGTCATCATTTCTCTGATGGCATGATCTTCTTTGGAAATGAAGGATGAACACAACAATGACAGCAACAACAATATTCACATACCAAAATTTCTTCAACTATCTCAAATCTTCTAAAAGGCAACTGAAAAACATTGCCTTAGTTACTTGATCACTTTATTTCCTTTTAATTCCCTCTTCACAACTTAAATTTTATTTTGCTGGTGACTACTGCAGTTTGATAGAGCATCAGGCCTCAAGTCAGGGAGACCTGGGTTCACATCAGGCCTCAGACACTTACTATCTTTGTGACCTTGGGCAAGTCATTTAATCCTGCTTGTCTCAGTTTTCTCATGTGTCAAAATAAGCTAGAGAAGGAAATGGCAAACCACTCCAGTATCTTCGGAAGAAAATGCCAAATTGGGTCATAAAGAGTTATACATGACTGAAATGACTGAACAATAACAACAACAACACTCTTTTCTTGGGGTTATCCTCCCTCTTAATACTTATTTATTCTCTCCATAGTGGAGTGTTTGTATTAGGCTGCCAAAATTGAAATTAAGATAAATAGAGGTACAAAGTTCTGAGAACATTCAATTTAGTGGTAAGGATAGCCAATTACTCAATAATAGTTCTCTTGGATCTTCACTTAAAAGACCAAGAGGTAAGGTCTACTATATCCTTCATATGGCTTTGAGAAATGCAAGAGACTAAAGAACAATAGGAAGCCTCACAAATTGAGAACAATATAACTGGATGGAAGTCTGGAATTCAAGTCTAGCAACAATTCGTGTTTCCATCTCCTTACTATGGAAAGTTCATTGGTGGTGTCCACCTGCATGGCTGGTGAGTGTCACAGTAATAACACAACAACACAATAATAACACAAAAAACAGATTTTTTTTTTGAAAGACAGCCAGTGTTGAAGTAGCAGACTTCCTGGAGCCTACCTGTGTCTTTGTAGCACAAATGCAGTATTCACAATGCCTACGATGGCCATGAATATTCCAGCACAGTTCTTAATAATGAAATACAACTGACCCTCTACATGGAAGACAGAATCAAAACATTTATTCAAACACCAGAAAGCCAGATCCCAACACCAGACAGCCAAATCCATCATAGTAACAAGGACATCTACATACAATAACAATACAGATGGCAACACTAGCTCCAAGTCTTGCCTCTATTAGACTTCCCATATACCAGCTCCCATAAACAAATAAAAAACAGGCTCCCTTAAGCAAAATTGCAGACAACCTTTCCCTCTCACTCTAGTTGCTGCCTTTTCCAGCTCTGATGACTCTCTGACCAACTTCTTGTCAGCTGAGCTCCACACTTCCTGCTCCACCCTTCCTACACCACCTATTCAGAAAGTTTTTTCCCACCACAGACTCATGTACCTCAGGCTTCCATATGACTCAAGTAGGTCACATGGGCTTATTAAAGAATGGTAAAGATTTTCTCATTAAGAAGCAAAATTACATTGAGAATAACCAAAAATGTGTTATCAATACAGTCAAACAAGACCTATTAATGAGATAACAGATTTCTATTTATTATACATGGGTATGCAAGGCTCATTAGTAAAATAACAGGTATCACTGTTTCAGAAAAGAAAACTAAATTTCTGAACTCCTGGATTTCTTCACTTAACTTAAAGAAAAATAAACATGGCTAAGGCAGTTAACAGAATAAAATCAATTACAGAATGGGACCAAATATAAAGTAGTAAATCAATATTTAATTTTCTCAAGGTCATCACACAGCTCCTTACAATTGCTTAAACAAACTTGTGGTAAGCTTGTGTTTGCATTTAAAAGCTGATATTTATTCATATTATATTTAAAAGAAACACGGAAATTTTCAATTTTACGAAAAGTCTATTATTGTTATTGTTTTTTTTTCCTTTTGTTTATAGGATGATGTTTAGCTTTGAGGATACATATTTCTGACTATAAACCTGGTTCTTTTCTCTCTTAGATCTTGCTTTTATGCCAAGATGTACTTTGGTTTGTGATAGAATTTGCCAGGCCTTTTGTGCTCCTTTCTCTCCCTCTTCAAATGTTTCATATTTACACCCAATGTCTTGCCTGTTTATGGGATGACTGTCCTAAAATCTGCTCATCAACTAGTAAGTCACTGCCTACTACATCATAAGTTAGTAAATATTTAGTTTTCTCTCTCCTACTTCTTTGTAATTCTTCTGATGTGAGAGCTTTGAATTTGGAGTATGAATCCCTAATATTTTAATCTTCTGGTTGGGTTCCTTTGGCCTATACCCTAATTCTAAAAATCTGTGTAATTTTTATTTATGATTTCTTGAAATAAGGTATCAATGAGTTTCTTTTTTTTTATATCATGGTTTTCAGGGAGTCCAGTATTCTCAATTTATTTTCCTTGAACCTATTTTCCGGGACAATTTATTTTTTAATACTTGATATTTTACATTTTTTCTATGACTTCGTTCTTTTAATTTTCTTCTAATATTTCTTGTTGTCTGTTGGAGTCATTGATTTTATTTAGCTTATCCTAGTTTTCAGGGTACTGCTTTCTTAGTTAAGGTTTAGCATTTTCTCCTTTATGTCATTTGTTCCATTTCCAAATCTTTGCTCGTGAAATTTTATTTCATTTATATCTACTTCATTTCTTTCAAGTGTTCTTGTAGTTCTGATGGAAAATATTTTCCCCCTTTGGAATCTCTGTTAGGAATATTACAGAGTCACTAGCTTGATCTTTTTGAGGGATTTTTAGATTTGCAATTATTTAAAACTGCTTTATATTTCTTTTTTTTCATGCACTCATCTCTCAAGCTCTAATGTCTGAATTTTGGTTTCTGTAAAGGTCAGATTCTGTCCCCTGCTGCACTTTTGGGTGGGGTGATTGAACCTGCTTCATATCCCCAGGAATCCTCTGGGTTTATTACACTGGCTTCTGGCTCCCTAAATTAGGCACTCCCTTTGATTTTTGAAGTTTAGAGTACTGGATCTTTAAGGCTCTCTCTGGCATATCATGAGAGAGCATTGAGAGAGAGAGAGAGAGAGAGAGAGAGAGAGAGAGAGAGAGAGAGAGAGAGAGAGAGAGAGAGAGAGAGAGAGAGAGAGAGAGATATTAAGGATTTACAATTCTCCATGAATTTTGCTAAGCACTCATAATAAAAATAAAAACAAATGATAGGTGGTCCTTGCCCTCAAGAATCATATATTTTAGTGTAGAAGAGACTCCATAAAATGGAGCTAAAAAATCTTGGCAGTAAAGAAGACCTGACCTTTGAAGGGTTATGATCTATACGTAGTCCCAGGAGTCATGGGCTGAACTGACTTTGAGTGAAGTTGGTTGAATTGAGGGCTTACTCAGATGTACATTTTGGTTCAAATTCACAAATCAGGTGAAGAGTATTGCAGACTGCAGAGTCCCTTAGCCCAGATCTGTCTTGATATAAGTTCTGCAACATCCAGCACCATGCTGGTTGCTACTGGCCCTATGTAATCACTGCCCACTGTTCTTCCCCTAGGCTTCCACAATCCCAACCCTTTGGCTTTCTGAATATTCCAGGGCACTCTCAAGGGATTACTGTGTTTTGCTCCCTCCATGCAGAACCTTTCAACCTATATGTGCCCTGTTGCTAGTCATGTTGGCATTAGTATTTTTTGAGGGCTCTCTCCTTTTCTCTGGGTTGCAAGATGATTTTTGTACATTTCAGGAGTGGATAAAGTTGACTGCTATTGTTTCTAATTAGATTTTTTGTTACTGAATTTTGTGAGAATTGTGTTTTAGTAGAAGAGAAATAAGGGAGTTGGGCAGCCTGCCTCCCTTTCAGGTAGCCATCTTTTCAGGGAGCCCCCATGTTCTTTACACTATACTAGGATACCTTTACATTATTTAGATGCAACATAAATTTAAGCTGTTTTTGATATTCCCTAATGAAAAACATGTAATTTCTACCACCCTTTCACCTTGATTCAATTCCTGTACATATCTGTTCCCAATCACTACTCCACTGGTACCTATCAACCATTATCAATCACTGTATTCATTTCCAATAAAATTGTAATTTATATGAATGCATATTATCGTATGTTAGTTATTAAAAAGTCTAAAAAACATACCACTTAAAACCAAGCAGTTTTAGCCTAATGGAGAACCTTTATGTAATAACATTATAAAAATAATTCTGTCCTGATTTTTTTTAATTTTCTTTCAGTTGGGATTTCATTTTATGCAACTTAGCTCAGTGTCTCAAATTAAAACATTAATAACTGCCTGTGATTGTTTAGCCACATGAACTCTTTCATAATGAGTGTATTCATTAAGGAAAGTCATCTGCATATTGTGACCTAATCACAACATTCCTGGGAGAAAGAACAGAATCTCATTTTGGAAATGAAATCTGTGATCACCCCTGCTATGCCTCCAACTGATGTCAGCATTTCTGGGATAAGACCCTGGTCATGGTCTGAGATAAGACTTAACAGATCATTGTCTGCCACAAATTGGAATGTGAGAATTGGAATAGATAATTTCTCAAGTCTCTTTCAACTTGAAAACAGCCAGTCATAAAGTATTATGTATTTAATCTGTGCCAGGCACTGTAGTAACTGCTTCATATACAGAGAAGGGAAAAAAGGGGGGTGGAGACAAGATGGCAGAGTAAAGACTTGACTTCTCCTGAACTGTCCCAAATCCCCCTCCAAACAATGTTAAAGTAGCATCTAAAAGCTAATTTTGAAATAGGAGTGCCAACATAAGAATGGTGTAAAACAATTTTCCAGACCGAGTTAACTTAGAAATTTGGCAAGTTATATATCAGCCCAGAATAGGAGTCCAGTGAAAGTGAATGAGAGAGAACTGCATAACCCTAGAGAAATGCAGGAACCTGTCCTGATATTATCCACCCACAGATTAAATGTCTGTAAGTCATCTACTTAAACTTCCAGGAATCAAGATGGCAGAGTGATTGGTAAATGCTGTCCCCCTCCCCTTATTCACCTTGAAAAACCCAGAGAATATTTTCCCAGGAAAAATCCTGGAGCAGTGGGATTGGCTGATGGGGTAAACAATCTCTTCACCAGTGAGGCTAGGAAAATTGCAAAGGTGAGTTCCTCTTGCTGTGGCTGAGGGGAACCAGTGCAAGACCAGAATTGTCCCATAAAGCCCCACTTTAGCAAAGCAGGAGGAGGTCCTGAGACCCAGGGGGGTGTGGAGTCCATAGTCTCCAATAGTAGGACCCCAAGTGTGCCTCACCTCAGTAAGGAGAATCTGGAAGACACTAGCACAGATAGGGAGTTTGCCTAAGCACTACCTCAAGAGATTGGACCTCTTGTGGCCAGAACACACTTTAGCCAGACCACCCCTTCCCCACACTTAACACAGATACCTCCAGGGTTACTGTGGAAAACTCAGAAAGATTTAACTTAGCTTATGCTTTGGCACAGCAGGGAGCTCAGTATCAAGTAAGCTGTAGCATTTTAGCTTCTTTTGAAAAAAACAAAGGCCACAATACACAAAGTCTCAAGTTCTAAGTACAGGAACTGTGGGACACAGCCCCCTGTGCCCCAGAAGCAGAGATCCATTTTAAAATCCAGGAAAAGGCTGATCATCATGAGCAAAAAGCAAATCAGAAAAGAAAAGACCATGGAATTTTTCTATGGGGACAAGGATACATGAATACTGAAGAAGTCAGCATTGAGATTCTACTCCTATCTGAAACTTCAGAAGAGAATATGAACTGGTCTCAAACCCAAAAAGCATTCATGGAAGAGTTGAAGAAGGATTTTAAAAGCCAAATTAGGTAAGTCTTTCAATCCCTTAATGGAGATGCTGCTAGGCCTTTTGCTATCCTGATTGTATTTCCACAATACTTGAATTGTTTCTTTCTAGCTGCTTGTAACATTTTCTCCTTGACCTGGGAACTAGAATTTGGCTACAATATTCCTAGGAACTTGTCTTTTTGTGTCTCTTTCAGGAGGTGATCAGTGGATTCTTTCAATATTTTACCCTCTAGTTCTAGAATATCAGGGAAGTTTTCCTTGATAATTTTCATGAAAGAGGATGTCTAAGCTGTTTTGTTGATCATGGCTTTCAGGTAGTCTCATAATTTTTAAATTGTCTCTCCTGGATCTATTTTCCAGGTCAGTTGTTTTTCCAGTGACATATTTCACAGTATCTTCTATTTTTTCATTCTTTTGGTTTTGTTTTGTAATTTCTTGGTTTCTCATAAAGTCATTAGCTTCCATCTGTTCCATTCTAATTTCTAAAGAACTGTTTTCTTCAGTGAGCTTTTGAGCCTCCTTTTCCATTTGGCTAATTCTGCTTTTTAAATCATTTGTCTCCTCATTGTTTTTTTGTTAGACCTTTTTATCAATTGAATTAGCCTATTTTAAAAGGTGTTATTTCCTTCAGCATTTTTTGGGTCTCCTTTTGCAAGCTGTTGCCTCGTTTTTCATGATTTTCTTGCATGGCTCTCATTTCTCTTCCCAGTTTTCCCTCCACCTCTCTTACTTGATTTTCAAAGTCTTTTTTGAGCTCTTCCATGGCCTAGGATCATTGCATATTTATTTTGGAAGTTTTGAATGCAGAAGCCTTGACTTTTACGTCATCCCCTGATGGTAAACATTGTTCTTCCTCATCTGAAAGGATGAGAGAGAATACCTGTTCACCAAGAAAGTAACCTTCTATAGAGTTTTTTTTTTTCCTTTTTGGAGGGCGTTTTCCCAACCAGTTACTTGACTTTTGGATCCTTTGTCAAGAATAGGATATATTCTGGGAGCCTATAAGTTCTCAGTTCCTCCAAAGTGGTACAATCAAGGGAGAGGAATTTAATCCCTGGTTTGGCTAGTGGCTGAGATTCAAATCAGCTAAAGCTTCAGGGGATTTAGGTGGGGGCAAAGCCCCCACTCACTGTGAGATTCAGATCAGCAGCTCAATTTCCTCTGGGGCTTTATCCAACAATGGAAGCCTTCCTCTGCCTGCCCTGGCCAGTGTAGTCATGACTTGCTGCTGCTGCCACCACTGGGGCCACTGCCTAGAGCCTGGGCTGGGGGAGAACCCTGCTCCCTTGTCACCAAGGTATAAAAGCTCTTTCCCTGACCTTTGAAGCTGCCTTTGGTGCCTGTGGGTTGAAGGATCTGTGAAATGCAGCTGCTCCTGGGGATTCTGCCCCTGAGGCCTGCACCCATTCTCCTCCTGGTGCTACACTGCCAAGGTTGGGCTGGGCTCTGCTCCATGTCTCTGTGCAACAGACCTTTCCCATCCATCTTTCAGGTCACCCTGGGCTGGAAACTTCCTTTACTCCATCGTTCTGTGGCTTCTGCTGCTCTAGAATTTGTTGACAGTCTCTCTTTACAGGTATTTTATGGGCTGTGGGGGAAGAGATCGAGTATGTGCATCTTTCTACAGCACCATCTTGGCTCTACCCTCCAAGGAAGATTGGATAAATGGAAAAAGAAGCATAAAATGTAACTGGGAAAATTAGACAAATTGAAAAGGAAGTACAAAAACTAACAGGAAGAAATAACTCCTTAAAAGGAACAATTAGACAGATGGAAAAGGAAATGCAAAAGTTAACAGAAGAAAACAATCAATTAAAAATTAAAATTTGGTAAGTAGAACCTAATGACTCTATAAGACATCAAGAACAAGTCAAATACAATCTAAAGAATGAAAATATAAACATCTCGTTGGAAAAACAACTGACCTGGAAAACAGATTCAGGAGTGACAATCTAAGAATTATTGCATACCAGAAAACCAGGATAAAAAAAAGAGCCTGGACAAATCTTTCAAGAAATCACCATGGAAAACTGCCTAGAGGTCCTAGATTCAGAAGGAAAAATAATCATGGAAAGAATCCACTCTTCACTTCCTGAAAAAACACCAAGGAGTATTGTTGCCAAATTCCAGAAGCATCTAGTGAAGGAGAAAATACTGCAGCCAGAAAGAAGCAATTCAAATATCAAGGAGCTACAGTCAGGATCACACAGGATCTTGCAGGTTCTATATTAGAATATCTGAGGGATTAGAATATGATATTCCTTAAGGAAAAGAAACTGGGACTACAACCAAGGATGAGTTACCCAGCAAAATTGAGCATAATATTTCAGACAAGGAGAGTGACATTCAGTGAAATAAGGGATATACAGACCTTCCTAACGAAAAGGCCAGGGCTTGATAGAAAATTTGATCTTCAAACACAAGTCTCGAGAGAAGCATAAAAAGGAAAACAGGGGAAAAATATATTATTCAATAGGGACAAATTATTTATATCCATAAGGGAAGATATACTTGTTAATCTTGAGAATTGTATATTTATTATGATACATAAATGGGATATACATAGATAGAGGGAGAGTATAAATTAAATGATGTGATGATAAAAATGTGATTTAAGGGTGCAAAGAGACTGTAACGGAAGATGTGAAAAGGAGGAGGCAGAAAAAGGTAAATTACATCACAGGATGAGACAAAAAACATATTAAAGCAGAGCGAAACAGGAGAGGGAGATGAGGATTATTTGAGATTAACTCTCATGTGACTTCGTTCAAGGAGGGAACAACAAACTCAGTTAAGTGTAGAAATCTAACTAGCTCTATATGCAGGAGGACAAGAAAGGGAAAAGAAAAGGGAGGGGAGGCTAAAAGGGAGGGAAATAGTAAAGAAAAAAGAGAGTAAAGGGGAGGGGTGCTGAAAGATGAGAGGGAAAACTGAGGGAGACAATAGTCAAAAATTAAAACTATTATGGAGGGAAAGGGAGAAGGGAGAGCTGAAAGCATAAATGGAGGAAAGAAGGATGGAGGGAAAGACACAGATAGTAATCATAACTATGAATTGGATGAACTCTCCCATAAAATGGAGGTGGATAGCAAAATGGATTAAAAACCATAATCCAATAATATGCTGTTTACAAGAAACACATTTGAAATGGGGATACACACAGGGTAAAGGTAAAAGGTTGGAGGAGAATATATTGAGCTTCAGCTGATGCAAAAAAAAAAAAAAAAAGCAAGAATAGCAATCCTAATCTGAGACAAAGAAAAGGCAGAAATAGATCTAATCAAAAGAGATAAGGAAGGGAACTACATCCAGTTAAAAGATACTGTAGAAAATGAAACAATATGATTACTAAACATATATGCTTCAAGTAGTATAGCATCCAAATTCTTAGAGGAGAAGTTAAAAGAGTTACAGAAAGAGACAACAAAACTATATGAATGGGGGACCTCAATCTCCCCCTCTCTGAACTTGATAAATCTAACCTCAAAGTAAGCAAAAAAGAAGTTAAGAAGGTGACTAAAACTCTACATAAGGTAGATATACTAGATATATGGAGAAAATTGAATGGGGATACAAAGAAATATACCTTTTTATAAGTGATTCATGGCACATATACAAAAATTGACCATGTACTAGGGGAAAAAAGCCTCACAATCTAATGCAGAAAGGCTGAGATAGTCAATATACCCTTCTCTGATCATAATGCAATAAAAATTATATGTAATAAAAGGTCATGGAAAGATAAACTAAAATTAACTGGAAACTAAATCATCCAATTCTAAAGAATGAGTGGGTTAGGCAAGAAACCATAGAAACAATCAACAACTTCATTCAAGAGAATGACAAAAATGAGACAACTACCAAAATTTATGGGATATTGCAAAAGCAGTTTTTAAGGGAAATTTTGTGTCATTGAATATCTACATGAAGAAAATAAGAGAAAGACAAGATCAATGAATTGGGCATGCAGCTGAAAAAGCTAGAGAAAGAACTGATTGAAAATTCTCAAGTAAATACCAAATTAGAAATATTGAAAACCAATGAAGAGATTAATAAATATAAAATTTAATAATATGAAATTGATTACATATTAATTTAATATATAATAAATAATTCAAAATATAATATAAAAATGACAATTCCACCTAAATTAATTTATTTATTCAGTGAGATACCAATCAAACTACCAGATAATTATTTTCTAGAGCTAGAAAAATATCACAATATATCTGGAAGGACAAAAGGTCCAGAATATCAAGGGAACTAATGAAATGTAATGCTAGGGAAGGTGGCCTAGCCCGATGAGGTCTCAAATCACATTATAAAGCAGCAATCATGAAAAACACTTGATGTTTGCTAAGAAATAGAGGTGGTAGACCAGTGGAATAGGTTAGGTACTCTAGAGACAATAGTTCATGAATATAGCAATCTACAGTTTGATAAACCCAAGGACTTCAGTCTCTGGGATAAGAACTCACTGTTTGTTAAAAATTGCTAGGAAAAGCTGGATAACAGTGTGATGGAAACTGCCCATAGACCAATGCCTGACACATTGATAATGTGTCCCAGAATACAGTCCAAATGGATACATGATCAAGGTATAAAGACTGATACTATAAAAAAATTAGGGGAGCAAGGAAGACTGTATTTGTCAGATTTATGTTAATAAACAAGAGATAGAGAATATTATGAAGTACGAAATGAATAATTTTGATTACATTAAATTGGAAAGTTTTTACACACACTACCCCAATGCAACCAACATTAAGAAGGAAGCAGAAAACTGGGAAAGAATTTTTGCAACTAGTTTCTGTGATAGAGTCTTCATTTCTAAAATATATGGAGAACTTAGTCAAATGTAGAGCAATACAAGTCATTACCCCATTGATAAATGGTCAAAGGATATGAATAGGGAGTTTTTCAGAGGAAGAAATTAAAACTATCTATAGTCATGAAAAATGCTCTAAATCACTACTGATTAGAGAGATTCATATCAAAACAACTCTGAGGTACCACATCACACCCATCAGATTGGCTAACATGACAAAACAGAAAGATGATAAATGTTGGAGAGGATGTGGGAGAGTTGGAACAGTAATTCAGTGTTGGTGGACTGTGAGCTGATCTGGAAAGCAATTTGGAACTATGCCCAAAGGGTTACAAAAATGTGCATATCCTTTGACCCAGCTATATTGCTTCTAAGACTGTATTCCACAGAGATCTAAAAAGGCAAAAAGGTAACATATGTACAAAAATTTTTATAGCAGCTCTTTTTGTGGTGGCCAAAAATTGGAAATCAAGGGGATGCTCATCAAATGGGGAATGGCTGAACAAGTTGTAATACATGAATGTAATGGAATACTATTATGACATAATAAATGAGGAACAGGGACACTTCAGAGAGGCCTAGAAGGACTTATAGGAACTGATGCTGAGTAAAGGAGCAGAACCAGGAGAACTTTGTACACAGGAACAACCACAGTGTGCAAGGGATTTTTCTGGTGGACTTAGCACTTCACAGCAATGCAAGGACCTAAAAATATCCCCAAAGGACTCTTGGGGCAAAATGCCTTCCACATCCAGAGAAAGAACTATGGAACTGGATCATGGAATGAAGCAGACCATTTTCTCTTGTGTTATGCTTTGTTTTGTTTCCATGGTTTCTCCCATTCATTTTAATTCTTCTATGCAACAGGACTAATAAGAATGTATGTGTAAAACCTATATAAGATTGCACACTGTCTCAGGGAGGGAGGGTGAAGGGAAGAGGAGAAGTATGGGAAGTGAGGGGTAAAAATCTAAGATATGTGGAAATGATTGTAGAAAACTGAAAACAAATAAATTAATTTTAAAAAGAGAATATAATCAAGCCCAAGGCCCTGGTGAGGTATCATCACCACCACCACCAAAGACACAATTGCAGGTATTTCAGCCTAGGATGTAGCTCCTAGAGAAGAAACAGTCCATCACCAAGCTTGATTCAAGACTTCAGGACCCAGTAGATCCTACTCCATAGAGGGAAAGGGGGCTCTGTGGCCAGAGTCAAAGATGGAAAAGAACAAGCATTTATTAAGCTCCTTCTGTGCCAGACACCTGCTAAGCACTTTGCAAATATTATTTCATTTGATCCTCACAACATCCTTTAGGGGTAGGTGCCATTATTTTTAATATAATGAAGGATTGTTGTAGCATTAATCTCCTATAACCTAAACACCCTGTCAATTTTAAGACCTCATGGTCACTATTATTTGTAATTCAAATGACAACTTAAAATGAATTCTCACTATACAACAGTGATACTATAATACCATGTGTTATTCAGTCAAAAGTCATCAAACAGTTTTTCTCATATTTACTAAAATGAAAAAAAAAAGTTAGCTATCATTGTTCTTTCATCCTTATCAATTAAATTTGCTATACATGGAAAAAGAGAAAGGCATTGCAATATCAGTACTCTTGCTTAGTTCAATTTAATTTTGGATGTGAGTCATAATCAATAGCTTGTCACACAGAAAGTCTCACCATGAGCCACAGGCTATCAGAGCCAGATTCAGGTATACCTAGTGAGAAAATGTCTTGTTTGCCATGTTGGGGAAAATAAACCAAGACAGTCTTACTGTCACCTTTGCAAGATCATTCCTCAGCTTTCCCAGAGACAGACATGCACCTGTAGCAGTCCTCAAACTTGAAGAGTACAGGGCATTTCCCTTGAATAATGAACTAATGGCCTGTTGAGAGGTCAGGCACTTATACCTGAAATCAAAACTGAGAAAAGCATCTGATTAAAGTCTCAAGAGACTTTTCCTCAAACAGTCAAATTTCACTAATTACTGCTTTGGACTAGGTTATTGTCATCATATTATCAAGACTTGAATAACTCCACAAAGGATTTCTAAATTGACAGACATTTTTATGGTTTATTAGCTCCTAAGGGGAAAATAAAATCTTTAAATTTAAGGTCTGTTGTTATTAGGTAGGCTTAAAGATGTCACTTCAATAATTTTCAGAAGTGATGGGCAAAGATCTTGCCAGATGAAACTTTTTTTTTTTAAATAAGGTTTTCCATCTTGATTTAGTTTCTTAGAATCCAGTTTTACTTTAGCGGTAGGACTGATAAGATCTCATAACGTTTGTTGAGTAGAAAGTCTAAGGGGCTTAAAACCTGTATACAGTTTGCATGCCCACAACAATTTATCATAATTAATCATTTTAAATAATGAACATATCATTCAATAATTAGCACAAATTGTTTAGAAAAAACTGGACAGCCCGATGCATAATGAAAAGATAAGTTGCCTCTCCAGTAGTATTGCTCAATACTTTAGAGAAAATTTTATGTAACCCCATGTATTGTGAAACATGAAACGATGTCTTAAATTTGGGTGACATCAGTTTCAAATGAACACATTTCCACATTGCTCTACTAAAAGTTAATTAATTTTAGAACCTTAAAGTAACTCAGTAACAAGGTAACAATTATGTAATCCTCATCACATGACAGATACTGTTAAGTACTTGTAGTAACAAAATGCTATTCACAGCACGTACAGCTGCCATTAATATGTTGGCACAATTTTGATTCATGAAACACAGCAGATTCTTCACATGTAAGACAGAACCAAAGCATTTATTCAGACACCAGAAAGCCAAATACATCATAGTATCAAAGAAATCCGTCAGAGTAATGAATAAGTCTATATAGATAATCAGACCTTCCCACAAACACTCACAGGCCTAGCTGTCTGCATTTCTCTCTTCAGTTCTGACTGATCTGATGGATTTCCTCTCAGCTCTGATCCAGCTCCACCTCTTTCTGTTCTACCCCTTCAGCAAGCTCCTCCCATCACATGTGACTTAGTCTTCCATTTGATTTAAGCAGGTTACATGGGATGGGAAATGGATGGGAAATATCTTCAAATTTAAATTACCATTACATGTGGCCTCAAGATCTTTTGTATCCATTACATAAGTTGGTTGGGCAACTGTTGTCAACAGAACTGTCATAGGGATAACAGAAAATATGCATACAAAACAATATCTTAGGCAACTGTTGTCAATAGAACTTTACAACAATATGAGGTATCACAAAAAATGAACACACAAAATAATATCTTAGGGTAGGGCTTGAGCAAAAGGACCCTGTCTTTCCCCTCTTGCACAAATGTAGCTCAAAATCCCTTGGAGTAAGGGGCAAAGTTCTATTCTTCCATAGCTACATTCTGCTGAAATTGGACATAGAACTGTCCCTGCCCAAAGAGTTTCCATTTGAAAGGTCAGTTCTTTAACTGGCATCTAGAGCTTGGTCATCACCAAAGTCCAGGGGTGACAGAGCACATTGGACAGAGAGTGACATCCAGCATAAGTGATCAGGCATCTGCAGGAGGATACTAAGCCTGCAGAAAATATATCTGATAAACAAGGTGAACAGACAAAAAGAAACAAGGAAAGAATAACCAGAAACAGCATAGGTATAGGGTCAACCATGCTTCTGGAGTCTATGAACTCACTATCATAGCCTCATTAACTGTTGTTTACTGTACTCTAATTTGCTATTTTGGGGTCACTACTCTGACTTAGAGGTATACCTTCTTTAATCTGAACTGGGGCCTGGCCAGTTTCCAATTCTCACTGCAGGTGTGATGAACTTGAATGCAATGTTTCAGGAAGAACTGTAGGGGTCATTCTTATTTCTCTGATTAGTCTAATATCAAGCCCCTTTTCTCAATACATTTCTGTATGGTTCATTAGTTGGAATGCTATCTATTCTTTCCAAAATCTATGCCTATTCTCAATAGAGCAGAAAATAATTCTTTTTTTGTCAGTCTATTCTGACTTTGAATCTGCTATTTACTCTTCTCTCTTGAATTTTATCTTTCACTGATTCTCACCATCCAAAACACCAGTGATTCCCCCATTCTTTGAGTGAACTGACTCAAAATATCTGTGACTATCTGCTGAGTAAAATACCCAATTACCTTCCCAAACACTGTGTGCCCCCACCCCCAATTCTCCTGCTCTATTGGGTGAAATTCAGCTTCCTCATTTAACTTTGTTTCATTCTCATCTCAAACATCCTCCTGGCAGGTGTTTGGGCCCTAATCAAGCCCAGCCTGTGCAAGGGTTGCATTCACCTTTTGCATCTTTTTGTGAGCTAAACTAACTACTTTTTTTCCTGCCACCTGAGGCTTTCTAGCTTGCTCTTCTAAAGGAGAGTTTGAATGCTGAAGTATAAAAAGCTTCTAATGCAAACCAGCTAACTCCCATTCCATCTTGAACTTTCTCTTCCAGCAGCTTGTCTCTGCTTTAACACATAAGTCAATAACTTGTTAGCAAGACCCATTGTCTCCTACATACTCCTGCCAGTTCATTCTCTGATTCCATTGGTAGTCCTTTCAAACATCTTTCTAAATCTCTGGATCCTCTCTTCTGTAGCCTTGGTTCTCAATTTTCACAAATCCCTGTGCTTTTAGCCTATATGCTTGCTAAGGAGGAATAAAGTAAATCTTCTCACCACAGGATATCCATTTCTTCCTCTAAAGACTTTCTGTTTCCAAATAGATATCTGTTCTTTCACAATCCCATACTCATCACCATTTGTAGCACTAGTGCTGTATTTATTGCACTTACAGCACCTATGAAGAGGCTGGCACAATTCTGAATCACAAAATACAACAAATGCTCCACATGAAAGACAGAACCAAATTATTCAGATACTAGAAAACCCAATCCCAATACCAGAAAGCCAAATTCGTCATAGTAACCAAAAAGTCAGTACACATTAGCACTGCAGGGGACAAAGCCATTCCCATCCCCCGCTGAGGCCTTCCCACAAACAAACACTCACAAGATTTTGCTGTGCCTGTCTGCCTGGGTCCTCTCCCCTCTTCCCCCAACCACTCTCACCAACTTCCTCCCAATACTGTTCCACCTTTATTGTTCCACCTATTCAGCAAGCTCCTCCCACCACATGTGACTTAGGCTTCCATGTGATTTAAGCCCATCACATGGGCCTATTAACAAATGGAAAAGATCTTTCCATTTAAAATTCCCATTATAATATTTTATACTTATAGGAAGGGGAAAGCACTATCTGTCTGAATCCCTCTTTTAGGATTCCAACAAAACCTTTCAGCATCTGTTCTCTATTTTTAAATAAGAAAGATACAAGAAGGACCTGGAGAATCATTTCTACAAAATGAAATAGTGAAAACTTTAGGTGATAAAGTTAATAACCAAGTAAAAGTACATGTTTTCTCATCCTTTTGGGAGGAACTTTTTTTTTTTAATACTTGCAATGTTTAGTGTGTTTAGGAGTTAAACTGTTCTTTGGGGCCATTAGAACTGGTTACAATCACATTGTTTTTAATAATTGACAGTCTAATAGATAGACCAATATATCTAGCACGAATGCAAAGTTTAAGATCCCTCCTACTTTGTAACTGTAGAGTGTCATAGATTTCACTAAGTATGATGACTTCAGAGAAAATGTAGTCTCTCTTCTCAGAGTTATGCTAGAGTAGCATTCATCCACCTGTGTCAAAACTTAGCAATGATCAGAGGAATTGGCAAGAGTCCAGTTATGGCACAGGAGCCTCACAGAAATTAGTAACTTAAAGGCTCTCTGCTACCCCTCTCACAACAGTAAGTATTTATTTCTCTTTACTTTATTACATACTCTAAATAATATGTTTAACAGGTGTGTTTACATTTAAAATGTTTTCTTTACTCCATTTATAAGCAATTGTATAAAAAAAACTTTCATTTTGGTGCTGGTACTTAAATGTGTATTAAAATCCATAAGCATTTTTTCTTTAACTGTGAAAGATGTTAGTTCTTAATTGTTTCCTCCTTTTTACTAAGTTTGTGGCATTTTCTAATACTCTGGATTATGAAATTATTGTATATGATTAAGCTGATGGAGGTTTTAGGTTTGTCTTTCATAAAAAGGGAGTTAATTATCTAATAATTGCAAAATAAAAGAAATCTTTATCAAACTAATTTAATATTGAATTTCAATAAATCAAAAATAACTGTATAATCAGTAATGTTAACAATTTAACATCTCATTTTTCACAAGGACCATTAACTTCCAAGATCTCAAATTTTAAAGCCCATGATTAGTAATCAGTGTTTGTTTTGATTTTAAAAAGAAAATCAATTCATGTTGAAAAGTGATGGTGACACTACAATTGTTGAGATGTAATTGTGAGCATCAAATTGGTTCTAGTCAAAATAACTAAATGTAAATTAAACAACTATATCTTTTGACAGTAAACATACAAATTCTTTGACATTTTAAGAGACTGATATAGTTTTGATATATATTCCCTAATGACTTCATGCCACTCTCACCAGTTCTTTAATAGTAAAGCAGATTATATGCATTTAATAAAATTTGCCTCTGACAAATGATCATCAGTGATTTGCATTAGGAATATCTCCTGATTTTTAACATAATTTCTTGATCTAAAGTATCTACTTTTTATTTTTAAAAACCCCACAATTATGATTCATAAGGTAAAGTTAGAAGGATTTGCACTTAAAAGGAAAAAAAAATTCTGATGGAGACTTTCTAAAGGACTCAAGGTGAAACTTTTTTCTCTGTTTCCTTCTAAATCACTCCTCAGTAACTCTTACCCTAATTTGTTGTAGCCTTCATAGAAAAACATCAAATATTATTCACTTTTCCATTGCTTTCTGATTTTAAAACAAGATTTTTCTCCTTCTGAGAATATTATGGGATTCACCTTCAATCTGGGAATCCTATGTAGGGGCTAAGAACAGGTCTTCTTTGATGTCTTCAGGATGTTATTTTTTATACATCAGCAAGCAGCATAAGGGTAAATAAATTCCAATATTACTTACTACTGTTCTTTTGAATTTTCCTGTTCAGTCTATTAATTTTAAAAAATCATCTTTCCATTTTGCAATAAAGTTGTCATTCTCTTTAACTACAGTTTTGAAGTATATCTGAAAAACTGAAACTACTTTGGGAAAGTGGACTTGAGTGGAGATCTAATTTCACTCTTTAATTCTCCATCATATTAAATTGATGTTAAATGGCAAATGTAATATTTTCTATGTAACCTAGGCTATCAATTTTTGTTGTCATCAAACTTTACAAACTTTATTGGTACCCCTCAAACCCCATCAAAATACTTATAGTGTTCAAATAATAATTTAGAAATTTCTAATAAATTACCCTTTTTATAACAAGTTAATTTTTAATTATTTTTAATCTCTCTTGATCATCTCTATGATCTCCAACATGGCCAATGTTGGGAGAATAGAGAGAAAAGAGAACATCTTTTCAGAGGTTCATTTTTTACATTTTTCAGTTGGCTAATCAGACCAAAGGAAAAAGCAAAATTGAATTATCAGAATATAGAACAAAACCAATGATTGGAAATACCTGCTGGCATAAATTAGCACTAAGCACATATAGAAAACAAAAGCAACCCACTTCCAACTCCTTTTACTACCATGCTGTAAATTTCTATTTATATCCTTCCCCAAACCAATTTTTATTCTTATTAATGTAAGTCCGTCTTATTCTTTTAGCAATCTCCAGTAAAATGCTTGCTTTTGAGGAAATAAAAGTATACTGATTCCGTGATTTTTCTTGACATTCTTAGTTTCTCCAAGATGCAATAATAAAAATGTCAAAGTAGTTCATCAACTGAATCCTATCATCTTTCAAGAAATTATCCAAAAAAAAAAAAACTTCTCTGATATCCCAGATTCATAGGGTCAAATGGACATTGAAAGAATTCAACAATCACCTCCTGAAAGAGATCACAAAATGAAAATTTTCAGTAATACTATAGCCAAATTCCAGTGCTACCAGGTGAAGAAAAATATTGCAAGTAGCCATAAAGAACAATTCAAATATTGTGGAACTATACTCAGGATAACACAAAATTTTAACAACTTCTACATTAAAGTACTGAAGAGTTTGGAATATGATATTCCAAAAAGCAAAGGAGCTAGGCCTACAAATTAGAATCACTTATTAGGCAAAACATTTTTTTTTCAGGAAAAAAAGGATATTTAACGAAATTGAGGCAATTGAAGCATTTCTGATGAGACCACAGCTGAATAGAAAAATTGATTTTAAAGTACAAGAATAAAGGGAAGCATAAAAAGATAAACAAAAAAGAGAAATCAGAACGGATACGAAAAGGTAAAACTATTTGCATTCCTACATGAGAAGATGATATTTGTAACTCCTAAGAACTTTTATCATTATTGGGCAGTTAGAAAGAGTATACATAGGCAGAGGACATAGCTAAATTCATGCTATGATATAATGATATCCAAATAATAAAATTAAGATGTGAGAAAAGGAGATACACTGGGAGACAGGGGGAGAGGCATAAAAAAACTTTTACAGTAAATGGGTAGATGTGAGCATTGATTCTTGAAACTTCTGTCATCAAAAGTGGCTCAAAGAAGGAATAATATATACACACAGTTGAGTACAGACATCTGTCTTACTCTACAGGGAAGTAAAAATGTAGGGGAATGTGAAAAGGGGGGATAAGAAAAAGAAGACTGGATTGGGGGAGGCAGTGGTCAGAAGCAGAGCAGTTTTTAGAAAGAACAGGGTGAATGGAGAGGGAAGGATAATGGAGGTGGGGGAAAGTAGAATGGAGGGAAATACCTTGTCTTCAGCTATCCTCTTTTCTTTTTGCCTTCAATTGTTCTCAACATCAAGGTGTTTTCCAATAAGTCCTATGTTCTCATTTTATGGTCAAAGTATTTAAGCTTTAACTTCAGTATTTGATCTTCCATGAAATTATGTAAGTATTGACTGATTTGACCTCCTCGTTGTCCAAGGAACTCACAAAAGTATTCTTCAGCACCACAGTTCAAAATCATTGATTGTATTGTGCTCAGTATTTCTTACAGTCCAAATCTCACAGTCATACATTGTTGCTGGAAAAAATCATAGTTGGATTGTACAGATTATTGTCAATATGGTGATGCCTCTGCTTTTTACTATACTGTAGAGATTTTTTAAAGCTTGCATGCCAAGGATAAGCATCTTTTAATTTCATAACTGCAGATGCTATCTGCAGTGAGCTTAAAGCCCAATAATATAAAATCTGCCACTGCTTCCATTTCTTCTCCCTTTATTTGCCAGGAGGTGATAGAATCAGTTGCCTAGATCTTAAGTTTTGTTTTTTGTTGTTTTTGTTGTTTACGTTAAGCTTCCATCCAGCTTTAACACTCCCTTCTTTTGCCACCATTAAGAGATTTCTTGGGCAGACATTAAATGATAGGGGCTCCATCAAGGAGTTGAAAAGTAGTTTTCCTATATAAAAGAGTATAGGAGATAGAGTAAGATACAGTGAAGTAAGAAGGTGGCAGGTTATGATAAACATTTAAAGTAAAAAAAAAAAGGTTGCTGTTTCATCTTAGAGGTCATAGGCAGACTTTGGAGCTTATTGAATGAGGAAGGGACATAGTCAGACCTTCCCTTATGGAAAATAATTTTTAGTACTTTTATAGAGTAGACATTGGCATGAAGGGAGATTTGAGACAGAGATACCAATTATAAGATTATTACAATAATAGAGGAGACAAGTGATGAGGGTTTGAACTAAGATTCTGGTGGTGAGAATAGAGTAAAGGGGTGCAAGAAAAGTGGTGGTAAAAAGATGTGGCAGCTTATTGAATATATGATGAGAAAAAGCAGTACATTGGAATAAATAAAGAAGTCTAGAAGTAAGACAGATATGGTGAGAAAGATATAGTCAGTTTTGCACGTGTTTATTCTGCAACACCTCTGTGTTTGAAATGTCTGGGTGGGACTTTGTCATTTGAGACTGAATGTCATGATTGAGCTTCGACATGGATATAGAGTTCTATAATCTACATTTATAAATGTGACATTTGAATTGAGGAGATCTGGTAGTATGTGTAAACTGTGTGTGTGTGTGTGTGTGTGTGTGTGTGTGCGAGAGAGAGAGAGAGAGAGAGAGAGAGAGAGAGAGAGAGAGAGAGAGAGAGAGAGAGAGAGAGAGAGAGAGAATAGTGAGAGAATAGTGAGAAGTGACAAGGACTCAGGATAGAACTTTAGGAGAAGACACAATTAGAGAGTATGATATGCATAAAGTGGCTGAAAAAGCACAGGCAGTCATGTAGAAGGAATACCAGGTAAGGGCAGAGTCACAAAAATTCAGAAAGGAGATAAATTATTCAAATGTCTAGTACAAAAAAACTGGAAAAGAAGAATTAGACCAAACAACATACCATTAGATTTGAAAATTAAAAGATTATTGGTAACTTTGGAGTTAGTTTCAATTACATGGTGAAATTTGAGGACAGAAAACAAAATTTGTGAAGTCACTGAGGGCAGAGGAAATAGTTTAAAAAAGAGCAGCATTTTCAAGGTTTGGCTCAGAAAGAGAGATATGTACAAAATGGTAACTTGAGGTAATAATGTTAGCTAGTGGTTAAGCATCTAGGTCAGGCAATGATACATGTATTCCAACTAGAGTCAGGAAATCTGAGTCAAAATCCTGCCTCAGACACTCTGGTATTGGCAAGGAGGATGTAGAACTCATTATCAAGAGCTAAGGAAGAAGAATAGAGTGGGACATGTTATCAAGGGTTTTGATATGAGGACAAGATGGGAGTATTGGGTTCACGGTGAATAGGCTTAATTTTATCAGTAAAGTAAGATGCAAAGTCTTCTTTCAGGAGACAGTGAAGGGGATTGGTGGTAATAGGAAGCTTCAGTACATAAGAGAGGCTTCAATGGGGAAAGAAAAAAAGGAAATAACCATTTGTATGTCTATTACGTGCCAGGCACTATGCTGTGCACTTTACAAATATTGTACTTTGTCTTACAACAAGACTACAATTCTACAATTGAGGAAATTGAGGCAAACAGAGCTTAAATGACTTGCCTTGCATCAGATAATTAGTAAATGCCTATTGCTGGATTTGAGTTCAAGCCTTTCAGACTGCAGATCTGGTACTCTACTGATTGCACCATTTAGCCACTAATGAGAGTGAGATGAGGGAATGAATTATGAATGAAAGAGTTGTCTTGCTGACTGAGGTCCCAGATGATATTGGATAATTAGGTATTTATACTGTACCTGGTCAGCAAGTACCAACATCCAACCTCAGTCACCAGAATGTGAGCAGACCCAGAAGAGGATGGTGAAAGTAATCCAGGGCAGTGACTTGGGAAAAGATGAGCAGAGATAAAAGAAAGGGAGAAAAACTGATGGCAATTTAAAATTGAATTCATAGATTATATTTTTGATTTTGAGAAGGGAGAAAAATGAATTTAGAACAGAGTCAATCTCCTGAGAAAGTATTGATAGGTGGATAGATTGGAGGTCATGATGAAAGTGAAATATAGGTTTAGGAAGGGAGAAGAAAAGTGGAATGATAAAAAATTATAGCCAGGTCAAATAATATCATAGCTGTTGGCAAAGGAAATGGAACACTTATGTATAATGGGAAGACAAAGGATTAGATCAAGGATCCAAACTGCTATGCCTTCTTTAAGTGAAAAAATCTAAGAGATAAGTCAAGAGGATCATATTCATTTTATTTACTGATTTTTGGATAAAATTTTGAAAAGGCAAAATTAACCTGTAGCTTGTCTTCTGCCTCCCAGGTGAAAACTAATCAAAGTACTATTTATTCTGTCTGAAACAAACTAGACTACCAGGTTCATTGTGACTACACTCATTTACCCCTTTTTACCCATGTGGGTGTTGATAAGACTTTCTGCATAAAGATAAACAGTGCAGTGTTCAGGGAGATTAGAAGGTGTACGTGTCAGTAGCCACATTATAAAAGTGGGAGCCAAAGTTGGGAGTCCAGAATTCTACCCATTGCACCACCTAACAGGCCTATATTTTTTGTTGGGGGAACAGTTGATCATTATCGCATCCTCAGATTTTCCTTTCATTTCATCAAGTGAAAAGGAGACACAGTTCCTTTCTTTAGTATAGAACCTAGGTTCTCAAGGCAAAGGTGATAGAAGGGGATGTCCCTAATGTAAGTATCAATAAGAGACAGGGGGGATCAAGGTGGAATTCCAGGGCTTAGATATCCAATTCACCACTAAAAACAAGGGGATTGTATGGAGATAAGGATATGAGTCTGTGCCATAATGATACAGGTAGCTGGCAAAAGGGAAAGGGTTTTAAGAAAAGCACCCAAAAATTCCACCTCCCCCCCCAAAACAAAAGGTTTGACTTTCAAAACTTTACACACTGGAGACCAAAGCAGATTATAATGCAAAGAAGTAATGAATAAAGTCAAAATGGGGCAAAGGAGACGCTCTGATAGAAAAATAGAATTAAGAATTTTGTGAGTAGAGTAAATAGCTTATTATTAATGCAGTCAATACCATGAAACACAAACACAGACGGAACCTAGAGACAACAGTGTGAGGGTGGAGACTTCCCAAATCATTCTTTACATTTTGGGTTTTAGGAGAAAAACAAAGGGGGTGAGTCTTAGGGTCAGATAGTAGGAAACTTAGTAGGTACAATGACTATTCTTGGTAGAAAAACATTTTTTTTTTTAATTTCTCAGCTCATGATGGGAGCTATAACACAGGCCTGTCCTGTCCATTTCTAGAAACATGCCAAACAGGGAGGCAACTCACCAACTGTAAGCAGGCCTACATTTGAAGTTTCAGAAAGAACAGAAACCAAATGGATATTACTATTTGACTTTACTCACAACCTCATACCCAAAGAGGTACAAATGTCGCATAAGGAAATTAAAGAGTTGGAAGGTTAGCAAATATGAGAGATCATCAACATAACATTGATTTCTCCTAAGAAAAGAGTAGACTTGGGAAGATGAAGATAGTGGGCAAGATGTTGAAGGGGTTGGAAAACAATGGGCACAATGTTTTGCATAGGATAAAAAATTTTACTTAAGAAATTTGTTCTGTGAAGTTTGGATTCAGTCAGAGGGCTGTACTTGAGGACTTCCACATGTGACCTGGAGGCTACAGGTTCTCCACCCCTGTCTGACACGCATGGAGTAGAGTGGGGAAGATGGGGATGAGAATAGGGTGCAGGTACTGAAGCTAGACTATAAATATCCTTCCTATAGCATGGGGTTTAGGAGCACAATGCCCCCACAATCTGATAAATCTTCATACGAATTTTTGGTCCTTTTTGTAACAGAGAAGAAATCTAAATTATCATGTTAAAAGACAAAATATGTTGATATTATACAATACTGTACATATATTTAATGCATTTTTGAGTTTCTAAACATTTTCTGCATCATCTCCTGACCTTTGTGTGTCATCTGTGGTTTCCACAAAACTGCCCCCTGCAAATTCCCATTTAATTTCTTATGCTGGCACACGAAACATTGAAACCACAATGGGGCAAGCTGTGATGTGAAAGCGATAACTGTAGTTCTAGGTGGCTGATAATTGAGTAGTACAGGAATAGAGAGATTTCTAATGATTTCTTTAGTGTTAAGTCATCCATTTTGAGCCTTTAAACCTTAAAACATTTACAGGAGGAGCAGAAGTAGCAACAAGAAGAGGAAGAACAGCAGGAAGAAGGGGAAGAGGAAGAAAGGAGAAAATTTAGAGATAGAAAAGAAACCTTGAGAGATCATTTAGTTTTTTTTTTGTTTTGAAGCAATTTTTACCTGAAATCATTTTTTTTAAATCCTGAAAGATTAGAAATTAACTACATTTGGCCATTTAAAGGCCATCAGAATAGCAAATAATAGAACACTAGAACACAGAGTTTAAAGACCTCAACTTAACTTTTATTTCCATTGAATCCTAGCTAGGCCATCTTGGGCAAGTCTCTGAGTCAAGTTTTCTTGTCTTAGTTTTTGTATAATACACTTTCCCTCTCCTCCCACTACTGTAAACTACCTGAAATGATGGCTTTGGGGAGCAATAGAAATAATTAGGCTTTGACATCATGTTACATAAAAATATTGGTGATTTAATCATATGATCATTATTTTAGAACTAGAAGGAATATTCAGTTGTGTGGAGTCAATCACTCAAATTTTCTATATGAGGAAACTGAGGTAGATTAAGAAACTTGCTTAAGGTAAAACCTGGCAAAACTAGGGTAAAACTAGGGTATATTTGAGATAGATTCTAAATCAAATCTTCTTGACTCCATGAACTTAGCAAACTATGTATTCTACTTCTTCTATTTTATACTGGGTTGCAGAGAGTAAGAAAAATACACCCATTTGTGAAATCACAAATAGTATATGCAATATTTTGTATGTTAATATTTTAGCTTTTAAAAATAATTTGATGCTTTTATCTCTATATCATATAAATTTCTTAGTTGGGACAACTCACCTCCCCAGCCATTGAATGACCACTCTCCTGTGTTCAAAAGATTCAAAATTGAGCAAAAGTATATAATATGTTTACAGCATATCCATTCACTTATGCAGGGGAGAGAGAAATGTTTCATTACGTATTTTCAAAGATATTCATTTTTTCATTTGCTCACACTTCAACTAATTTAATGATTTTTAAATTATATTAGTGCTATTTTTATATATGTTATGGGGGAATTTTTTGTTACATTTTTATGCACCAGTTAATGGAAGAAACCTAGTGCCATGGGAAAACAAGAACTTTGCAATCAAAGGACTAGGAATTCAAATCCTAGTTCTAATTATTACTACTTTAGTGACACTAGGCAAATGACTTAACCTTCATGGATATCAGTTTTCTTTAACTTTAAAGTGTAAGGATAGATTAACTAGATCACTTCTGAAGTTCCTTTCAGCTAAAAATATGTCATCCTGCTTAAATGATACTCTAAATTCATCGTATTAATCATTATTCATTATTTCTCATGATACAATATTATTGGATTATATTATTATTCCATAGATTTCTTACCCCAGGCATTAACTTTGCTATGAATATTTCTATTATAGTTATGAGCACCTTAGGAGATAGGCATGAAAATTATGATTTAAAGCTATGAGTCATGGACTATGACAATAGCTAAAGAATCGAAGTTGAGAATCTCTCAAATAACAATGGAGAGCCATATAGCCGATAACAGTAGGTTGCAATGAATAACTGATGAAGAATTATGTGAAGTGGTATGAAAAATGTCATCAGAGAAAGAATGATATGACTAGGGAAAAGTAAGCATTACTCTCTAAGATCAAAGACAAAATGCTCTGCTTGGTATTCAAAGCCTTTCATAACCTAGCCCCCTCTCATCTTTCCAGGCTATTGACACCTTATTCCCAGACAGGTACTCTTTGATCCAGTGACACTGCTCTCTTGGATATTCCACAGATTCTGCATCTCTGAGATCTTGGTATTTTTCCTACCCGTCTTCCAAACCTGGAATGTTCTTCCCCATCGTCTCTGACTACTGACCCCATTAGCTTTCTTCAAATCATATCTAAAAATCTCACCTTATGCAGGAAGCCTTCTTCAATCCCTGTCCATTCCGGTGCCTCATTAGGGTTAATTATCTTCTATTTGTCCTACATATAGCTTTATTTGAATACATTTATTGTCATGCTATATCCCTCATTAGATATAATTCCTTGAGAGTAGGAAGTGTCTTAGCAAAGTACCTGGCATATAGTAGATAATAAATGTTTATTGATTGATTATATATGTTCTATATATCTACTTGGTCAGCTAGGTGGCACAATAGATAGACTGCCAGGCCTGGAGTCAGGAAGACTTCTCTTCTTGAGTTCAAATCTGACTTCAGACAATTACTAGCTGTATGATACTGAGCAAGTAACTTAATCTTATTTGACTGAGGCAAATCTATAAAACGAGCAAGAAAAGAAAATGTAAAACACTCCAGTATCTTTGTCAAGAAAACCAAATGGGGTCATGAAGAGTTGGACATGATTGAAAAACAACTGACCAACAAGAAAAATATCTACTTTTCTGCATGTAGCCTTCCCTATAGGAATCACAAGCTCCTTGAGGGCAGGGACTATTTTTTTGTTTTTTCTTTGTATTACCAGTACTTAACAAAGCTCCTAGGCCATAGTAAGAGTTTAATAAATACTTATTCACTCAGTGATGTAGCAAGAGCTTGAAGCAGACAGTAGGCAGCTGGGGGAACCCATTAGCCTCCATATGCCCTAAGGAGAAAGTGAGGAAGGATGAAACTGCACAAGACAGACAGAAATGGATGGGCTGTGGTTTGCTTTGTTTAGAGGAGTATTTACAATGAGGAGAGCAGTGATCCATGGAGTATGTTTTACAAGTGTTTACTTCTTTTACCAGTGAAGATTTCGAGGAACTGGTTTATCCATGTCTTTACAGATCATTCTTAATGAGTTCCTATGGAGAAAATGTCCTTTCCTGACGGTTAGTCTTCTGGTCATGGGCTTCATTAAACTTAGTCATGCGTATTCTTAAATGAAAGGTACACCAGACATTGATGGACACATGACCAAAATGTTGTTTTATTTTGTTTTTCCTAGCTTGGGAGAATCTGACAAAATCAGGTGATTAGTTAACACAACATTTGAAAATTGAATGTTGCCTCAATCTCATTTTAACAGGATTACATATTTTTATCTCCATGAGGAGAAAAGGGAGCAATATTTTAATGAAATATCATTATTATCATTGTTGTTGCTATTTGTGGGTGGTAGTTGTCATATTGTTATATTCATCCTGCTTTGGATTGTTGAGATTTGCTCTTACATTTTAGTACCAGAGCCAGGTCCATTTCAAGGAAAGTTGAACTGATTCTTGTCTAAAGCTAGTTATTTGTGTACAGATTCTGTAAAGTGGATAAGATGCTTGCAGATTAAAACTACTATATAGAAACATGATTCTAAATAATGATGCAAAAAATGGCTGATTTAAATAGAGGAAATGGTGAAATTATTCACTTTTACATAATAACATCTAATCAATTTAGTAAAGAAATCCCCTGAGGCTTTGATAACATTTCTAAATGACAATTTACTTTGCATACAGGATGGTTGTCTAGAATCTTTAGACTCATAGTGATTAGTGTATAGGATTATAATTGTTATTTCTTGTTTTTTTACTTTACAATCTACCAAATTTTCCTACGTACTTACTACTTCAAAACATTTTGATATTCCTAAGTTTTAGAAGGGAAATCAAGAGTCTTCCTCATCCTGGTCAACTCTAAGGTGAAAAACAAATATATATCTTATGAGACATACTTACCTTTTGGTTACCATCTCCAGACTCTACACTCCCTTACATCCCCCAGGCTAACCTATATCAACTGAGTCCCATTTCAAAGATGCCTTTGTCTGTTATGGTAAGGGAATTTGAAGATCTTCCCTGACTCTTAATAGACCCATGTGACCTGCTTTGAGCTTTGGCCCAGATAACATCTTGAGTCACATGAAGTCCATGGTAGGAAGCGCTTGCCGAATGGGTGGAGCAGGAAGAGAGAGTTGAGGCAGAGCTGAGAGAGCAGGCAGAGCAGAGTAGAACAGCTAGCATAAGAGAGGGAGTGATTTTTCTCTAAGGGAGTTTGTCTGTGGGGAGGCCTGTTTGAGGGAAGGTGTGTGGATGGCCATCCTCCTTTTATTGATAATATATACAAAGTTCCTTGTTACCATAGTAAAATTGGCTTTCTGGTATCTGAATAAATATTTTGGTTTTATCTTTGAGGAAGAAAGTTTATATTTTGTGAACTTAAAATATAAATACACATGCATATCCATAGTGGCTGTTATGAGTATTGTGTTGAAACCACATGGTCTTAGTTCCTTGCCAAGAAAAACCTTGCATGTTATTAAGGACTGGTAATAGTTATGATATGAACACCCTCCTAAGAGTGTTTTAATTAGGGACTATTTAAAGACTTAAACACACACACATACATACACACATGAACCTGTGTATGTATGTATGTATGTATGTATGTATGTATGTATGTATGTGGCACCATTGCACTTGGTGAGGGAGATATTTAGGGACAAAGAGCAGTTCCTAGTTTTCTTCACAACACAGAATCTGAGAAGCCACTTTCTTCACATATAAGGCCAACTCTGCTCCTTGGCATTTCTTTGCTCAAGAAGGCTTTGCATTACTACTTGTGTGGGAAAAAAAAATCATGGAAAGAGATCCTACAACTATTTTTCAAATGTTCTCTATTACTGATGAAATTTTACAATGATGAGTTTTATCCAATTCTATCTCAATCTACACCATTGCAATTGATTGTTAGTAAATCAGGAGAAAAAATAAATGATGGGCCACCATACTGAGTATAAAGATGATAAAATTTAGAAGGAGTTGTTTTTTAATTTAATGTCTTCTCCTCTATTAAATATGAAATAGTGAAGTGACATTTGTAAAAAAACAATTTTAATGAAAAATTAGACTTGTATGAGTTGTTTCTTTTTAGTTATATTTTATGTTTTAATCAACAGAATCATGTTCTCTTCTTTTCTACACCCCACTGGAAAGAAAAAAAAAGAATTAAAGAGTTGTAGTAAAAAAGCATAGTCAAATAAAATAAATCCCATTATTGGACAAATTTGAAAAGATGTCTCATTTTGTTCTCTTAGTCCACAACTTTTTTTTAATCTAGAGGTGGATTGCATGTTTCATCAAAAGTCCTCTAGAATTATTAATTGTTATTGCAATGATCAGAGCTCTAACTTTGAACATTGTTTGTCTTTACATCACTGTTGTTATTATATAATATATTCTATTAGTTTTGCTCATGTAGAATTTATAAATCTTCAAAATAGCTCATTTTCACAATATTGTTGTTAATTTATAACTTATTTTTCTAGTTCTGTTCACTTCCCTCTCTTCTCAGCAGTTCATACAAGTTTTTGTACATCCCTTTGAAATTATGTTTTCCCCTAATTTCTTAAAGCAAAATAGTATTACATCACATTATTATGAACCACAGATTTGTCCAATCATTCCCAATTGATATGATACCTTAAAATTTTTTTTCTTACCACCACAAAAATAACTGTTTTAAATATTTTTGTTTAAATAGCAACTTTTCTCCTTGGATCATTTGGGATATAGGCCTAGTAGTGACACAGCTGGATGAAAGGATGTGCACTGCTTAGAAGCTTTTTTTTTTTTTTTTAGTATAATTCCAAATTAATTGCCAGAAGGGTTGTAATCCATTTCACAGTTCCACCAATAGTAGATCAATGTATCTATTTTCACAAAGCCCCTCCAAAATTTATAATTTTCATTTTGTGTGTGTCTTCTTTACCAGTCTGATAGAGAAAAATTAGACCCCCAGAATTATTTTGATATTCATTTGTCTATTTATTAGTAAACTGGAGAAGTTATAATGTACTGGTTTCTTGTAAGATACAGCTTATTATATAATAGGAATTAGGGCTGGAAACAGAAATTCAAAAGCTGACTCCAACTGGCTTGCAAGAATCCATTATTAAATTTTCAATATGCAAATTGTCAAATGGTCACAAGCAAGAGCTTCATTTATTGCTTTATTGATTGTCTAGTCTTGAGAAAGCGATAGAGAAAATAGTGATGATGCACATTAATCTTTGAAGTGTACCATGGTTATATTTTCATTGAAAGTGTGTTGTACAAAAAAAAAAAAAACCGTAGCACACACCTAACTAAAAAGCAACAATTTTTGTGGTTATGCCTTTAACTCCTTTAAAATTCTGGTGAAATCTATGCACTCCTCAGAATGATGCTTTTAAATGCAGAAAATAGAACCTATGTAGATAAAAGATCCTTTTATTTTGAAATGTGTGTCTATGTGTGTGTTTGTATGTGTGAATTATGAAATTCTGCTTTGTAAGAATGGCTTATATCCTGAAAGAAAGGAATGCATTTTAAAAGTGATTCCCAAACATTGTTGGTTCATTGCATCCTTAGAGTCTCAGTAAGATTATTGGCTGAGCTCCCTTAGTTCAAAAGAAATATCAAAAATCTCTTTTGGTTAAGCAGAAGGGTTAAAGCAAATCAATAAATATGTATGTACTAACAGCTTAGCAACATTTGACAAAAATAATGCACACAAATTGAAATAAAATAATATTTTCTACATTTTCAATACTTAAAATGACTTATTAATTGGATGTATGCTCCTTTAGGACACTGAACTACTTCTCAAACACTAGAATCAGACCCTCATTTTCTCTTCCACATTAATTTTTGCAATATCACATTGACAACTGAAAACCTAGCTTTGCAAAACCATGACATTGTAAAAGAGAAAATTCACAATGTTTCTAGGGTAGCCTAAAGTACAACGAACAAAAACATATCTCAAATATTTCAAAGACAACACCATCTAAAAGATTCTAAAAACTTAATGTTGACACTATGTACTACTTTAAGCTTAGTTGGAAAGGTATTGAAATGTCAGAGTATCACTCTGCTTCTTCCAAAAATTTAAAATATCCTAGGAGTTTCCTTTGGTTCCCTAGGCTTCTGACAAGAAGAGTTTGGAAACTTCAGGCTTAAAGTAAATATATTTAATGTTTTTTTTTTGTTGTAATTATTATGGTTGTTGTTACTGTTATCATGATCATCACTTCATTTTTACCAAATGAAAAATATTTTTGAATAAAATTGCTCCAGAATATACATGGCTATTGAGATGTTCAATCCTGATAAACTTAGCCAATATGGTCAACACATAGATTTAAGAAATTAGTCACCTCTTGAAAAAGTTGTCAGAAAAGTTAATTGCCTAACAATTACAATTTTTAAAACCACACTTAGAAAACTATTGGTCTAGAGACCTGATCTTGACCTATAAGTTTCAAATATACTCTTATGACCTATAAAAACACCCGGAGAGGATTGGAGCCTAAGATAATGATGGGGGATTATAACTCTGAGTGCTCAGATCTAATACGAATGATATACATTTTATGCACTGAAATAACAATAATGATAACAGAAGCAAATAATAACAACATTTATATGGCACATTAACGTTTAAAAAATACTTTACAAAAAACTCACTGATGCAATGATCCTGTAAGCTAGTTATTATTATTACCTAAATTTTAAAGATACGGAAGTAACCAAAGGGTAAATGAATTGTCCATGGTCACACAGTAAGTGCTTGATGCCAAATTTGAACTCAAATCTTCCTAACTCTTGATCCAGAACTACACCACCTAGCTTGTAGCAAAAGCAGCCTCCTGATAACAAAGGTAACACATACTGCTTCTGGACAGAAGAATATACTATTGAACACAACATTGTGAATTTCCTTAATCTCTGTTTTACATTATGAAGAAAAGCGATCACATATTTCAAAGGAAAAATAAAATTATTTAAAAGTTATGAATTTTGGAAATAAAGGTAAATATAGAGAGATGCTTTAAAATGTTTTGTAAACTGTGCATTGTATAATTTAAGTTGTTACTTTGAAAGGATATTTATACAGTGTTTTAAAGTATACAAAGTATTTACGTATATTAGCTTATTTGATGCTTATCATCTATGAGGTGTCCTATGTAGATGAGAAAGCTGAGGCTCAGAATAGTAAAATGATTTTCTCAGTCACATAGCTCATATGTGACAGAGACATGTTTTCAATCCAAGTGTTGTTGACTCTTGCACCAGCACTGACCCCATGAAACTCTGCTCCATTTTCTTTTTCTGATACCTTCTTTCTTGGCTTCATTCTAAACAATAAGTCCTTTAATTCCCTACCATCCACCCTCACTTTGACATTGTTGCTTATCACAAAATTCACAATAATGGTTCAATTACTCAAGAATAATCAGTTAATATTAGTGACATAATTGAAACTGTGTCACACCTTTTCCCAAAATAGTTAGAATTACGTAATCTGAGATCTTGTGGTTAAGATTTTGAATGATAGAACCAGAAGAATGGACTATATTGAATAAGAAATCTAATAAAGTTCCAAGTATGATCTTCTCTACAAGTATAGAATGTGACTACACAAATATATCTGGAGGAAAAAGAAGAGAGAAAGAACTTATGGTTTAGAAAACTGTTAATTCAAAAAGTCAACCTGAAATGATAGCCACAAAATTCAAGCTTCTTAAGGAACTGCATCTGGAACAAGGAAGTTAATCTATATGCTACCTTAGTCAGATTACATATGAAGTACAGAATAAACACATTTCAATGAGGTCATCAACAGATTGGTGAATACTCAGAAAAGAATGATGAGACCTGTAGAGATTTAATCATTACAACCATTTGTTGAAGAACTGGATATGTGAGGGAAGAATATTAGATTAAAGTGATAGGGTATGAGAAGGAAAGAAAATGATAACAAGTACTTTAAAACTTGTTCTCAAGTAGAGTTAAGATGGTGATTTGAGAGGTCAGAGGTGCCAAAATTCTCCCAAAACATCTTCCAAAATGTGCGCCAAACAGACTTCGGAGCAGGAAAGTCATGAAAAAGTCACAGTGAGTAATTTTTTTCCAACCTAGGTCCTCTGTGGAAGACACAAACAGTGATTTGTAGATACTGGATTAGCAGCAGGTCAGGAGTGCATCAAGATGGAAGAACCACCACAGTGTTGGTAGTTGGAGCACTGGGCTACAGTAATACTAGGGAACAGACAAGAGCTCAGGGATAGTAAGGACATTGAAACGTTGGAAAGAAAGAGCTCCCAGCACCCCCCTATACTAGCACTGGGTGTAGCATAAATGTCTATTTAGTAGATATTTTACCTATTATCAGTTCTGTGTTGCAGTTCCATCGCAGAGAGAAGTAGCAATTACAAGAGAAAAAAAGGTTCTACCTTTGTAAGACCCAGAAGGCAGATCAGGAGGGCAGTGAAAATCTTTTCCCCAAATCATACCACTTTGGAAACACTGAAAACTTACAGTGCTGAGTTATAAAAATAGCAGACCGACTAAAGCCAAGGCTAGTCATTCCAAAAAACAAAAGAGCTAGGATTACAAGCAAGAATAACCTACCAAGAAAAATTGAGTATAATAATTCAGAGGGAAAAATTGAAATTTAATGAAATAGAGAACTTTCAAACATTCTTAATAAAAAGATAAGAAATGAGTAGAAAATTTAGCATTCAAATATAACAGTCAAGAGAAGCATAAAAAGGTAAAAATGAAAGAGAAGTCATAAGGGACAAAACAAAGTTACACTATTTATGTTCTTATATGGGAAGATAATACACATGATGCCCTAAGAAGTTTATCATCATTAGGGCCATTAGAAACAGACTACTTAGACAGAGGTAGTTTTTGAGGTTTTTCTGTTAGGATGATTTTAAAAGACTGGAAGGGTGAGAAAGATGGATAAATATGGTGAATAGAAAAACTGGGAAATTATTTCACATATAAGAGATGTACAAGGAAGAGTTTATACAATGGAAGTTAAAATAATGGAAGGGAAAATGTATAGGCAGGGTGGAAGATATTTGAATCTTGCTCTCATTTGTCCTCACTCAAGGAGAAAAATAAAACCTATAAACATGCAATTGAGTACAGAAATTCATCTTAATAGTAAAGGGCTAAGAGAAAGGGGAGGGGAAGAGATAAAGTATATCAAGAGGAAATATTCAGAAGTAAAATAATGGGAGGGACAGGGTAAAAAAAAAGAGAATATATGTAATAGAATAAGATGGAGAGAAATAAATAACAATCATTATTGTGAACATGAATGTGATGAGCTCAGTCATAAAATAGAAGAGAATAATAGATTATATACAAGAATCCAACAATATATTGTTCTAAAGAGACACAATTGTAACCAAAAGATACACACAGATTTAAAATAAGAAGCTAGAGGAAGACCTGTTATGCTTCAGATGAAGTAAAAAAGTCAGGGACAGAATCACAAATCTCAGACAAAGCAAAAACAGATATAGTTTAGAGGTAATCAAAGAATATACAGTCTGTAAAAAACTGTTATAAATTATGAGTTTATATTAATACTGAACATGTATTATCATATAACATAGCATCCGCATTCTTGAAGGAACTGTTAATCAATTATTGGAGGAAATAGAGAGTAAAAACTATACCAGTAGAGGATCTTCATTTTCTCCTCTCAAAATAAGTTAAATCTAACTACAAACTTAATAATAAAGAAGTTAAAGAGATGAATAGAATTTTAGAAAAGTTAGACATGATAGAACTCTGGAGAATGTTAAATGGGAACAGAAAGGATATACCTAATCTTCATTCTGACAAATTCGATCATGTTTTACACCAAAAAAACCCTCACAATTAATGCAAAATAGCAGAAATATTAAATGCACTTTTTCCAGACGATAATGCAATAAGAATTATATTCAATAAACCTTTGCAGCATATACTAAGTAGCAATTGTAAACTAAATAATCTAACTATAATCCAAAAATGAGTGCATCAAAGAATAAATCATAGAATCAATCAATAATTTAACAAAAATGACAGCAGTGATACAATAATCCAAATTTTGGTGCTACAATGAAAGCAGTACTTAAAGGAAAATGTATATGTCTAAATGCTTGCATGAGTAAAAGAGAGAATGAACAGATCAACAAATAGGACATGCAACTAAAAAACCATAAAATTTCCAGTTACATAGCAAAATTGAAATCTTGAATGTCAAAGGACAAATTAACAAAATTTCAAATTAAAAACTGGAATAATAAATTTATGATCTAATTTTATGGAAAAAAATTTTAAAACTAATGACTAATATGATTTTTTTTTAAAAAGAAGAAAATGAAATTACTGTCATCAAAAATGAAAAGAGGTAAATGCTCAACAAAGAAATATGAATTTAAAACAAATATTAGGATCTATTTTGTCCAACTATGTGGCAATAATACTAACAAGATAAATGTTAATGAATGTTTATATATAGTTACATGAACAAAAATATAAACTGCCCAGATTAACAAAAGAAGAACTAGAATATTAAATAACCCCATTTTAGAAGAAGAAACTGAAGAAGTCATAGATGTACTCCCTAAGAAAAAAAAATCTAGGACTAGATGACTTTGCAAGTGAATTCTAACAGATATTTGAAGTATAATTATTTCCACTATTATGCAAACTACTTCTGAATTAATCATTATTTTTTTGTTTTCAACATTCATTTCCACAAGATTTTGAGTTCCAAATTTTCTCCCAATCTTTCCCCTCTCCACACACCAAGATGGAAAGCATTCTGATTACCCCTTCCTCCAGTCTGCCCTCCCTTCTATCATCCCCCACTCTTATCCCCTTCCATGTTACTTTCTTGTAGGGCAAGATAGATTTTTATATCCTATTGCCTATATGTGTTATTTCCCAGTTGCATGTCAAAACAAGTTTTAACATTTGTTTTTAAAACTTTGAGTTCCAAATTCTCTTCCTTTTTCCCTTCCCACCCACCCTCATTGAAAAGGCAAGCAATCTGATATATGTTATACATGCATAGTTATGTAAAAATACTTCCACAATAGCCAGGTTGTGAAGACTAACTGTATTTCCCTCCATCCTATCCTGCCCCGCACTGATTCCATTTCCTCCTTGTACCCTGTCCTTTTTCAGAAGTGTTTGCTTCTGACTACCCTCTCCCTGAATCTGCCGTCCCTTTTATGATTCCTCCCCTATACCCTTTTCCCTTACTTTCTTGTAGGGTAAGATATCCAATTGAATGTTTATGTCATTTCTTCTTTAACCAAATCCAATGAGAATAAGGTTCACTTATTCCTTCTCACCTTTCTTTCTTCCCCTCCATTGTGAAAGATTTTTCTCACCTCTTTTATGTGAGATAATTTACCCCATTCTATCTTTCCCTTTTGCCTTCTCCCGGTATATTCTTTCACTCCTTAATTTTATTTTTAGATATCGTCCCTTCATATTCAACTCATTCTGTGCCTTCTATCTATCTATCTATCTATCTATCTATCTATCTATCTATCTATCTATCTATCTATCTATGTATCTATGTATCTATCTATCTATCTATCTATCTATCTGTCTGTCTGTCTGTCTGTCTGTCTGTCTGTCTGTCTGTCTGTCTGTCTATCTATCTATCTATCTATCTATCTATCTATCTATCTATCTATCTATCTATCTGTCTGTCTGTCTGTCTCTCTGTCTCTCTGTCTGTCTGTCTGTCTGTCTGTATGTATGTCTGCCTGCCTGTTTGTCAATTTATTTTTCCCAAAAATCCTAATACTGAGAAAGGTCTCATGTATTACAAATATCATCTTTCCATGTAGGAATCTAAACAGCTCAACTTTATTAAGTGCCTTATATTTTCTCTTTTTTGTTTACTTTTTTCATGCTTCTCTTGAGTCTTATATTTTAAAGTCAAATTGTGTTTCAGCTCTGATATTTTCAACAAGAATGCTTGGAAGTCCTCTATTTCACTGAAAGTACATTTTTCCCTCTGACAGTTTAAACTCAATTTTGGAGGGTAGATCTTTCTTGGTTTTAATTCTGCCTCCACTGCCCTCGAGAATGGCATATTTGAAGTCCTTTGATCTGTGAATGTAGAAACGATTAGATCTTTGGTTATCCTGATTGTGTTTCCGCAATAGTCAAATTGTTTCTTTCTGGCTGCTTGCAATACTTTCTCCTTGACCTATAAACTCTTGAAATTCCTACAATATTCCTAGTAGTTTTCCTTTTGGGATCTCTTTCGAGAGGTGATCAATGAATTCTTTCAATTTCCATTTTACCCTCTGGTTTTAGAATATCAGTGTAGTTTTCCTTGAAAATTTCTTGAAAGATGTTGTCCAGGTTTTTTCTCTGATCATGACTTTCAGCTAATCCAATAATTTTTATATTACCTCTCCTGGCTTTATTTTCAAGGTCGGTGGTTTGTCCAATAAGATATTTCATATTGTCTTCTATTTTCCTTCTTTTGGTTCTGCTTTGTACTTCCTTGATTTCTCATTAAGTCATTAGCTTCCATCTGCTCCATTCTAATTTTTAGGACTTATTTTCCTTCAGTTCACTTTTGAATCTCTTTTTCCATTTGGCCAATTCTGCTTTGTAAGGCATTCTTCTCATCATTGGTTTTTTGGATTTCTTTTTCCATTTGAGTTCGTCTACTTTTAAAGTATTATTTTTTTCAGTAGTTTTGGGGGTTCTCCTTTTATCCAGCTGTTAACTATTTTTTCATAATTTTCTTGCATCACTCTAATTTCTCTTCCCAATTTTTCCTCTACTTCTCTTATATGATTTTCAAAATCCTTTTTGAGGTCTTGCATGCCCTGCAACCAATTCATATTTTTCTTGGAGGCTTTTGATGTAGGAGCTTTGACTTTGTTTTTTCTGGTTGTATTCTTTAATTTTCTTTGTCACCAAAGTAAGACTCTGTAGTCTGAGGTTTTTTTTTTAAACTGTTTGTTCATTTTCCCAACCAAATCTTGACTTTCTAACTCTTTGTCAAGGTAGGACTCTGCTTCCATGGGGGTAGGAGCAGGGGTGAGTGTACTGTCCTGGTCTTCTGGAGTTTTGTATCAGTTACTAGATCCCTCATCATCTGTGGGTCCAAAGCTTTGGAAGCAGCTTCTGGACTGCTACTGCAGTCGATGCCCCAGGGCTGGGGCAAGACCTCAACCAGACCACCTTCTTTCACCCAGGTCCCGCAGGGTTTTCCCACCAACTTTTTATGCTGGTTTTGGCATTTGTGAGTTCACAAGTCTAGAAACTGCCACTATATTCAGTGATTAAGTCCAGCCAAGGCCTGCTCTGGCCCTGTCAATGCTTGTGCAGTCCATACCAGACTGTGCTCTGATCCCAGACTGGTGCAATATATCTTTTCTGTCAACTTTCTAGGTTGTCTTGAGCTAGAGATTTGTTTCACTCTGTCATTTTATGGGTTCTGTAGCTCTGTAATTTGTTTAGTGTCATTTCATTTTTTACAGTTATTTGGAGGGGTTTGGGGGAGAGAGCTCAAGCAAGTCCCAGCTTTTACTCCACCATCTTTGCTCTGCTCCTCCTATGTAAACTGTTTTTTTTTTTTAAATAACTAAAGAAGGAGTTTTACCAGATTCCTTCTATGAGCCAAATACAGTTTTGATATCTAAACCAGGGACAGAAGAAAATATAGAAAGAAAACTATAGGCCAATTTCCCTAATGAATATTGATAGGAATTATTTAATTAATATAAGAGCAGAGAGATTATAGCAATATATCACAAAGATTATATGTTATGAACAGACTGTATTTATGTCAGGAATGTAAGGTTGTTTCAATATTAGAAAAAATGTGAACATAATTGATCACTTAATTAAAAAAATAGGATTACATAAACACATGCAGAAAAAATTCTGACAAAATGAAGCAATGTTTATTATTGAAAAACTAGAAAACCTAGGAATAAATGAAACTTTTCTTAAAATGGTAGGTAGTGTCCATCTAAAAAGAAGTAAAAGCATTATTGTAATGATCAAGCTGTTCCAATAAGGAGTGAAGTAAAAATGTCCTTTAGCACAAATACTGTTCAATACTGTACTTAGAAGTCCTAGATTTATCAATAAATGAGAAAAAATAAGAAATAAGAGTAGGCAAAGAGAAAACAAAACTATCAGGTTTTTTTTGCAGATGATTTGATGATATAATTAAAAGAACCCTGAGAATCCAATAAAAAACTTATCAAAATAATTACCAAATTTAGGAAATTTGTAGGATATAAAATAAATCCACATGAATCATTGGTTTTCCTATATATTATCCATAAAATCTAGCACAAAAAGATAGAAAGATAAATTCCATTTTAAAATAATGGCAGACAGCATGAAATACTTGGGAGTTTAGCTGCCAAGATATACACAGGAACTATCTGAGCACAATTATAAAACACTTCTCACATAAAGACAGATCTAAAACGGTGGAGAAATATTAATTGTTTATGGGTAGGCGGAGCTAATATAAAACAAATGACAATAGTATACAAATCAATTTATGTATTCAGTGTTATGTCAGCCAAACTACCACAGAATTACTTTGTAGTCTTAGAAAAAAAAAATACCAACATTCATCTGAATGAATGAAAGGTCAAGTATGTTATCATAAATGTGAATCAAAGGCACTTAGCAATACTACATCTCAACCTATACAACAAAGCAGCAAACATCAGAATAACATGGTAATAAATAACAAGTGGAATCTTTAATCAAAGTAATAGATGAGGTAGGAATCCAATAAAGGGAAGCAAATAAGCACGGTAAACTAACGTTTAATAACCCAAAATATCCAAGCTACTGAGGCAAAAACATACTGACAGAAAAAAGCTTCTGGAAAAACTGTATTGTGGCATAAATTAGGAATGGACCATTATTTCACAATGTATACCAAGATAAGCTCATAAGGGGTTGTGATGTAGACATGCGTGACATCATGCCATAAGCAAATTAGTGAAGCATATAACAAATTACCTATCAAATCTATGAACAGGGGAAAAATCAAAATGGATAATTTTGATTACAATAACTTTTTTTTTTGTATAAACAAAACTGATACATTGATTGAGGAAAATTTATAAAACTAAGAGCCATATCTCTTTGAACATATAAATGTTCAAAAGATATGAGCAGGTAATTTTCAAAAGAAGAAATCAAAGCAATCAATACTTATATGAAAAATAATGTAATCTCTGATAATTAGAGAAATTCAATTTAAGCAACTCTGAAGTACTACATTCTGTCCATCATATTGGCTAAGATGACAAAAATGCAGAATTACAAATGCTGAAGGAAACATGGGGAAATATCAACACTTAAGTACAATGGGTGAACTGGTTCCACTATCCTGATGAACAATTTGGAACTGTTGTAGAGCTACAAAAGTGCTAATAGGTCTATGACCTAAAGAGATTAAGAAAAAGGAAAAGGATTCATATGCATAAGCATATTTATAGCAGGTCTTTGTTGTGGCAAAGAATTAGAAGCTTAGGAGGTTTCCATCAATTGGGAAATGGTTAAGCAAGTTGGGGTATATAAATACAGTGAATTACTATCGTCCTATAAGAAAGGATGAAGGGAGTAATTTCAGAAGAAAAAGAAAACTTATGTGAATTGATCCAAAATGAAGTGACTAGAACCAAGAGAAAAATGTATATAGTTTTATAAAGATAGTCAACTGAAAGATTTAGTAATTTTTGTCAATACTGTTCTAAAGGATTCATGATAAAAAATGCTATCTACTTAAATATAGAGAACAATTGGACTCAGAATAAATTAGAATCATTTTTCTTAATACCACCAGAAAAATAGCTAATATTAAAATGTCTTTTGCATGACTTCATATGTGTTTTGCTTTGCTTTCTCAATAGGTGAGAGAGGGAGGGCAAAAGGGAGAGAATTTGGATCTGAAAATTAAAAAAAAAAATTAACAACTTTCTGTTTGACCCTAAATGGCATAAATAGGAACACACAGAGAAAAGTTTCAACAAGGAAGATTTGGGTTTAACGTGAAGAAAAGCTTCCTAACAATTAAAGCTATCTAAAAATTCACTGGGATCCAATGACAAGTAATAGGTTTCTCTTACTAGAGGTGTTTAAGTCAAGTTATGAAGTTTACTTTTTTGGTGATGTTGTAGAGAAAATTATTGTTCAGGGAGAAAGTTGGACCAGATGACTAGCTTCTGGATTTCCTTTCATCTATGATTCAGTGAAAATCATCTCAGTATTTACACTGAAAAGGGATTGTTCGCATTACTAGAATAGGATAAATCATTCTGATCATTTCCCTTTCTCTGACCTTTGTTTTCATGCTTAATATTCATTGAAGGAGCTAAATGCAGCTCCTATAAAACTATAAGTTGATTGGAGAAATCAAGTGTTTATCTCTGAATGTAAATAGTAGATGGTGCTGACACTATCGTCTGTCCTTTTGCTGCATAAAAACAAGAGAACTCAGAATGTAGTGAGCAAGAATAACTAAAGAAAACAGAAAGCTACAGGATGATGAGCTAAAGGAGGTTTTCCCTTAAGATGTGGGTTTCCAAACCTTAGTTCTTTGTGAATTGAATCAACATTCATAATGACAATTTTTAAAAAGTAGCATTTACTTAACACATTAATTTCTACAGAGCTCTTTAAATAGCTAGATAAATATGTGCATATATAATTTAAGTAAACATAGGATTATACTAGCCTGTAAAGTTATGAGTAACTAGTCATAGACTCTACAGTATTAGCATCTACAGAAGAACAAATACTCAGGATTTAGAAGTGAGTAGAACACAAAATTGTGCTTTCATTCAGTGCATGTATACACGCATATATTTTGTTGTACATTACAGAAAATATGTATATACATGCACTTATATATGCATATATACTATATATGTATGTTTATGTGTATTCTGAAGAAACAGTGACTCCATAGAGGTAGTTTTCTAATAATGGTGTAAAGGGAACCCCTATAGGCCAAGACTTTCCTATCTTAGCAGTTGGTATTAGTACTCCAAGACCAGGAATATTAATCAAACAGAAGTGTTTTCAAATGTGTGACCATAAATTTTTCTTTCCATCATTTGTATTGTCTAGGGTAGATATGAGATACAGTGCAAATTTAACTCTTTGTCAGCAGTTTGTCTAAAATTCTTTTCAAGCCCCTCAAAATTAGAAATTGGAAGTGGACTAGAGAACAGAGAATTCAGTCTGAACATTATAACTATTTTATCCACAAATTGTTTTATCAAGTTTATTCCCTGCCCTGACATTTGCTTGCCCATGGTAAGATACAGCTAAAATTGTGAAAGATTATCTGAACTATATGAGACCCACAAAGTGGCAGAAAGTAAGGTTGTAAATGTCACAAGAACATTTATTTTCTTAGAGAATTGTTTATCAAGGTAACAAATGTCATTTAAATAGTATCAAATTATCACATTTATTTTACATGGACATCTCTGGTTTCCAAATGGGACAAGTTCCAGAAGTCAAATGTATTTGCCCAAAGTCTCTAGAAACTCAAAGAAGATGATCTTATCTAGGTATAATTGATGTTCAACAAATTGATTTTTGAACATCTGATTTTACACCAAAAATAAATTGGAATGTGATTACATGCTTGGCAAATAGATTCATCATTTCATAGCAGGATTCACAGAAGGATTCACAGCAGGAGGCAGCATGGTGTAAGGTAAATAGTACAAGACTAAGAGTAAACAGTTTGAGTTTCTAATTTGGATACTGCTACTAATCAAGGCATAGTGAACAGTTTAAGATTGATGGGTCTGTTTCCTCACCTATAAAAGAAGGGAAATGGAATAAATGACCTATCAAGTTCCTTCAATCTTATAATAGTTTATGAAGATTCTTTTGTAAGAGCTACTGGAAGTATGACTGTGCAATATAAAAAACACTGCCTGTGAATACAGATGTGACTTCAGATCACATGGCTAACACTACCCACATGAGCTACAGCAGGTCAACCTCCCTGGACTTCACTTTTCTCAAATCTAAAATTTTAAAAAAGGTTGAATTTGATGGCCTCTGAAGTCCCCAAAACTTTAAAGTATGATTCTGTGAGGGCTACTACAAATGTTTTGAAGAGAGGATTTTATTTATGAATCACTTTCATGGCATCAAAGACATTCAAGAGATATATGACTAGAAAAGCAGTGGGTCTAAACACATAAGCTATGCTACATGATAGAGATAGACATATATGTACATGGATAGATAGATAAATAGATAGATGGATAGATAGATAGATAGATAGATGGATGGATGGATAGACAGATAGACAGACAGACAGATAGATAGATAGACAGACAGACAGACAGACAGACAGACAGACAGACAGACAGACAGACAGACAGATAGATAGATAGATAGATAGATAGATAGATAGATAGATAGATAGATAGATAGATAGATAGATAGATAGGTAGGTAGGTAGGTAGGTAGGTAGGTAGGTAAGTAGGTAGGTAGGTAGGTAGATAGATAGATACATACATAGATAGATAGATAGATAGATAGATAGATAGATAGATAGATAGATAGATAGACAGACAGACAGACAGACAGACAGACAGACAGACAGACAGACAGACAGACAGATAGATAGATAGATAGATAGATAGATAGATAGATAGATAGATAGATAGATAGATAGATAGATAGCCTGAGCATAGGGCTGAATAATCCTATGTATCTGTATATCATCTATATTAATATCTATCTTTCATTTCTACATATTATATATGTATATGTTATATCTATAGCTATATAATTTACATACCTATGCTTATATAAATAGACTCAAATCAATTTCTCTGATGTGATCATCTTTTCTTCTTTTTTTCCTCTCTCCCTCCTTCCCTTTCTTCTTTTCTCCTTCTTTCTCTCTTTTCCTTCTTCCTCTCTTCCTCCCTCTCTTCCTTCCTTGCTTCGTTCCTTCCTTCCTTCCTTCTTTCCTTCCTTCTTTCCTTCCTTCCTTTTTCCTCTCTCCTGTCTCCGTTTGTCTCTCCCCTCATCTCTTTTCCTCTCCTCTCCTTTCTTACTTTGCTATCTCACTAAGGCTAATAGTTCAGTCACGACTTCAACCAGTTCCATGATTCCACTGGTGATCAGCATGGGAGAAAAAAAATGACCTAAAACATCTCCAGCATGGCCTGGGTTACTCTCTGGAATATATAGTGTGGATAACCTAATTGAGGTAAGCTTAGAACTCCAAGTTTAAGTGAAGGAAGGTGATCACTTTCAACTGTGAAATTAGTTTAAAAGAACAGAACAGCAGTCCTCAAGTACAATTTCCTCAGCATGCATAAGCAGTTCCCTAATGTAACATGCAGTGATAACAATAGTTAATCAAATAAATCCTTAAGTGCTATGTAGTAGAGTTATGAAATATTTCTATAATAGATAGTTCTAGTCCTGGAAAGCATGTAATAGTGTAATAATATCCCAAGCTGATTGTAATGTTTTTTTAGCTGAATTATGGAACAGTTTCTAGAAAGTGTGGCATTATTAAAGTCAAGAGAAAACAAATATATAATCATTCTAACTTCAGCTTGTGCACATACATGCACACACACACACACACATTTGACATGAGCAGGATGGTCAAACAGACATATCATCAAAACTCAGATATTCCAGGCATGTCGTTCTCTGTGGGAAATGTTTTTCTGGTCTCATCATATTTCAACCCACTTTCCTGACTTCTGTTTTATCAGACTTCTGATACTTCTGACCACGACTTAGTTCCCAATTCTACTGATCTAGGTTCTTGCTTTAGCTAGATTTTTTTTCTCCCTTTTCTGAGAACTTGGTCTCAATCTTGTTTGGTTGCTTATCCCTTCTTTATGCAGAATGCTGAAACTTTGTTTAAAACTCTCAATCTGGGAAACTGATGGAACACCTGAATGATTGTTTCATTGCTTGACTAATTAATAAGAAATAATTTTATTTCAGTTGTATGTTTTCTAATTTTGATTATCCTTCACTAGCAGGAAAGAGTCCTTCTATTATCAAGACACAAATGAAATTAAGATACGGTTTCACACATGTTGACAATTCTTAATAAATGTGTGCATTACATTTTTTAGATTTCCAATATTTCTCAAGAAAGCCTATATTGATTTATGTCCACATTTCCAATAAAATTATTTTAAAAGTATTTTGAATTGCTAAGGTAAGTCCTTTGAAAGTATTTGATCGTTTATTCAAAACAGTAGTTTTGGCAAGTGAGATACATTTTCACGCATATTCAGTTAAACCACTTTAAATTAAAGTCTTTTGACTTTTAAACATTCGTGACAAACTTTTTCTAGGGAACTCAGAAGAAAGTATCTTTGAAAGTGTGACTTTCCAAAGACAGTCACAGAAAGAGGAAAGGGACCTATATGTACAAAAATATTTAAAGAACCTCTTTTTGTGATGTCAAAGAAATTAAAAATTCTAAGAGTCTGTCCAACAATTGGGCTAAACAAATTATGGCCTATAAATGTGATGAGATGCTATTGTGCTCAAAAAAATTATGCCAGTGAATGTTTCATATTAAAGACTGGAAAGACTTGTGATATAGATTGATGCAGAGAAAAAAATGAGAAAAAGAAATAAGATAACAATTTAAAAAAACAATAAAGTTATAAAGAAAATTCAGAAATGCTGAAGAAGGCTCATCAAAGAAACAACCAATCATGATTCAGGACAAAAATGGGAGCATATACACATCTCACTACAGAAAGGTGATTGTTTTATAATATAGAATAAGCCATAAGTTTGAGAATATTTCCATGCAGGAATTTCTTTTGCTTGATGATATATATTTTTCTACATATTTTACAAACATTTTCTTGTTTCCCAGTGGAGTAGAATTTGAGAGAAAGAGAAAATAAATGTTTTTTTTTAAATATAGAATAAACACCAATAAGCATAATTTTAAATGGTCAAGATGGAGGTAATGTTGGGCATATGAGTTATTAGTTAAGTAGTACCATACAACCTATTCAATTTGGAAGAGACATTAGTTAGGGCAAAATGTATAATTGATCTTAGAAATGATGTTTTCTTTGTAAGCAGAGTGACTTTTTGAACCCCTCCTAGTATGATTTATCTATTTATTTTCTCTTCCCTATTAAAGGGGCCATCTCTCTAACTACCTTTTAGAGACCTATTCCCTGAATGGTAATTACATCACTTTAAGTAAGTACCTGAAAAGACCTCAGCCAAAAGGCCAAGGTCTCCCATTGTATCCTGAGCCATGTCCAGTCATGCTGATGAATATCTCATCACTGGATCCAGATGATTCAGGAGGGGAAAGTGAGACTGCTAACTTTGCACAGTCCTCCTTCACGCAAAACAAAGTCCAGTGCAAGTTATGTCACCATTTCTTGGAAAATGAAGGACAAGCACTTGCTTTTTGAAACAGACACTCCCTTCTCTCTAGGTTTCTATGACACAGCGGTCTACTGAATCTCTTCCCATCTCTCCAAACACTCCTCAGTCTCCTTTGCAGGTTGTTGATCCATGACATACTCACTAACTGTGAGTTCTGTGCCATCTTATGTTTTTTGCTTAATGCAGTCTAATTCACTGATCTCATTAGCTCTCTTGTGTTCAATTATTTTTTCACCTCAAGTGATTCTCAGATCTCTGTGTCCTGAGGATTCCCTCACGCATCTTAACATGCCATGGACATTTCTAGATGCCCCATAGATATCTCAAACTCCACATGTCCAAAATCAAAAGCATCTTTTCCAGCATATACTCTCTCCTTTTGAGCTTCCTTATTACTATTTAAAAAGCTATCATTCTTCTAGAGTAGACAGTGTCCATATTGTTTGTATCTTCCTCAATTCTTGTCCAATAGATGCAATCTTTGTCATATCTTGTCATTTCTATCCACACAACAAGTCCTATATACTTCCTTTCTCTGTACTCATGGCCACAACCTGAATTTAGGCCCTCATCACTTCTTACCTTTATTGTTGCTATGTTTTTTTAAGTTCGCTAAGAAGCAGACCATTGGCTTCATTACACTGCCAATGAGATCAGCAATTATTTTTATCTGTTAAAAAAAAAAGCTGCCCTAAAAGAATGTGTTAGTGATAGTCCTAGGATCACTGAGTTAATGAGACAGGTCTTTTAAATATTCTATCACATTTACTTAAAGAAAGGGTGGAACTAGAAGAGATTTAATATTTATTGAAACACACAACCCTTGGCACACTCCTAAATACTCTGATCTCACATAATAGCATATTTATAGACAACAAGAAGGAAGAGCAAAGGAGAAAATGAATTTGTTATAATTTATTTATTTTATTTATTAAGTTATTATTCAGGCACTGTGCTATGCACCTTACAAACGTTATCTCACTTGTTCTTATGAGAATAAATTCTTTTGTAAAAAGAGAATCAGGTTTAGAAATTATCATAATCAGTGAGGAGAATAGGAAAATAGAATACTTTTTTTTTTTAATTTCTACCATTAACAAATGAAGAAAAAGGCAAGAATAAGGAAGACTCCCTTTGGTTATTTGGGAGACAGGTTTTTTGAGGGGGGAAGGGAAGAATCAGTAAAGCTCATGTCCTTTCTCCAATAAGGTTGCTGTTTTTCAATTTTATTTGCCTTGAAAGATGATATCAGTCACCCTAGGGAATCTCAGTTGCTCTCTACTGTCATTGAATAGCCTCGGCCCTGATTATTCCAGACTAACTCTGCTTTCCTCCTAGCTCCAATCCCTCATCCAGAGCACATCTTAATCCCAAATCCATACTGTGTTCACTCTTTTTCACCACCTTGCCCTCTGCTAATGTGGAATGAGGGAAGCTACTACACATCCAAGGTTCATTACCATATTTACTGGAGTGATATGGTGCCACACTGGGCTCATTAATCTATTCCCTTTCAAATACACAAACCAGAACACCAAGTGACTCTGATGTAATTTGCTGTATATCTATCTATTCTAAACAAAATCAACTTCAGTGAAAAGATTAGGTATTTTTTTTCTCTCCTTGAGAGTAGCTCTGTATTACACCAAAATGTTTGAGCTGAGAGATGATATATAACACAAGATAGTGAAAATGCATGAAACTTAATGGAAGTAAAATGTGGTTAAAAAAAAAAAAAGGAAAAGAAAAAACCCTCACTGAAAAATTCTAGGGTACTTCATTAAATGCTCTTTTTTTTAACCTATTTACATTTGTTCAAGAATTTTATCAATGTATTCCATCATTTCTTCCATTAAAATGAAATATAAAATAATGGAAAAAAATCAGGCTATTGAATTAGGGGCCCCAGATTTAAATCCTCACTGTGTGTGACTTGAGGCAAGTCACTTAATCTGTCATTCTATTAAATGCTCAGTTTACTTATCTCTAAAATAAAGAGTGTGCTAAGTGGCTTCAAAGATTCCTTCCAAAATATATGATCCTAAGTAAATTCTAGGTATTGATAAATTATACAGAACAATTTCTAGCTGATCAGAGTACTAAAACTTGAAGTAAGGTCAGAAAAAGGCCTCCAATAAGAGATGGCACCTGGGCTATGCTTTGAATGAAGGTGGGGATATTGAGGCAAAATAAGGGAGAATTGAATATAGACATGTAGGTCTATAATATAGAATATATTGAATATAAAACATAGAGGTAGAATATATAATTTGTAGGGGAAAAGCTAGTGTAACAGGTTGACTTTCCAGAAAAAAGTAAGCAGAATAATATGAAACTAGAACAGAAAAGTGGATGGAAACCAGATTGTGAAAGGTTTCAACAGCCTTTTAAGGCACCTATGGAGCATTTAAGCTAGAGGTAATATGACAGTGACTAATTTTTGAGTTATGACATGGTAAGAGAAATGATTATTAGATAACCAAATATTGGGGAGATCCAGGATTTTTTCCCTTGCTCATTTGGACAGTAGGTCAAAGCTTAGTTCTCTGAAGGGCAGGGTGGATGATGAGATTACTTCTTGGAATTGTTACCCCACCAAACTAGAGAATTTTACAAAAATTAAATCTAAGGCAAATTGTGGCACACTTTCTTGCACTCAACCACGTTGGAGCAAAGGTGGACACATTTTGTCTAGATTGCCCTCAACAGGGATAACCTGAACAAGCAATAAGTCTCTTTACCCCAAACTGAGAGATCAGACTGTCCCCTAGCCCCTCATTAGAATAAGCATACCTCTTATTATAATATTCATTCTCTCATTATTTGTTAACCAATCAGAATTGATTGTCATGCTCAGGGCCGCCTGTTCTTCCAAAGGCATACAAATATTGAGTGGGTTCTGTGAGGGGTCTTTGGCATTCAAGGTGCCAATGAACTTTTTATTAATTATTGCTCCCATGATTAATAAAATGACTAATTACTCAGAAACTATGTCTCAAACATTTTATACAACACAATGACGAGACTTCAATTTTAGGAATATCCAACTGGCAACCATATGGAGGATGTATTGAGGGAGAAATTGGAATAAGGAAACAAAGTATGACAAAATTAGGAAGACCTAAACCAGGGAAGGCTTGTAAGTCGAGAAATGCAAGTCACTCTGAGCTGTAGAGAGTTGATGTAACTTTCCCGGTGTCAAAAGGCAAACTAAAAAGTAGAAGAACTGAAGAAATGTCTTCTGCCTTCATGTCTTCTGCCTCTTACTCAAGGTCTCTCTTCACTATTTTCTGCTTCCAGGGCAACTGATAACAAATAATAAAAATGATAGCAGCTAAGAACATTAATGACATAGTGTTAGTAGGAACCTAATCTATTCCCAGCCCAAGTATATTTTACATGTAATAAAATTGTCAGCCAGAGGCATTAAATGATGCAATCAAAATAGAAAAGAACTTAATTGGAATTTGAATCCAGATCCTATGACTCTAATAGCAGTACATTCAGTAATGCTCATTTTGAAAACACACATTTATTACAATCCAGCTGACATATTCGGGAACAACTTGAGCACAATTAGAATTTTAAATGCTTATTTGAGTTTTTCTTCCCCAGAATCAGTGGGAATATAGAAAACTGCACAATACAGAGGCAGCTAGGTGGCAGTAGATGAAATGCCAGTTTGCCTGTAGACAGATTCATTTTACTAAGTTCAAATCTGGCCTCAAATATTTATTAATTGTGTGACCTTGGGTAAGTCATTTAACCTCGTCTGCCTCAGTTTCCTCATCAGAAAAATGAACTGTAGAATAAATGGCAAACCACTTCACTATCTTTTTCAGGGAAACTCCAAATGGGTTCATGAAGAGTCAGACATAACTCAGAACGACTGAACAACTACAAGCACAACTTTACAATAATTTATAAACTGCAACCCATAAGACAAACATGTCCACAAGGAAACTTCAGGTCTCTGTCGAGGTGAAGTTTAATATTCATTTTATTATCTTCTAGTGAAGTAAGAACTGTAGTAGGAGTAGGGCTAGTCTGTAATACCCACCTACCAAACCCTCCACCCTGATCCTGCAGAGACCTTGAATTTCCCAAGGTTCAGAATTGTGCCTCTCCTACAAGATTACCCACTCTCCAACCCCAGGCAGCTGGATAGCTCCCAGGCCCAAGCCACAGAACCTCCAAGCCAATCCAACCTGGAGGTCACAGGAGTTGCCATTCTTTATTTGCACTTGTTACATGTTTCTTGACCATTTAACCTGCTTAAAACAGTACTACAGTTTTTTTTTTTAATTAGGTTTCTATACTTTTTTTTTTAGTTCACTGATGAAATTTTTGAGTGTCATGAGCCTAACTCATTTTGCTTGTGAGGTTCAGCATCTTTTCTTCCCTGACTTTGCATAGTCCACTGTTTTGGAGCAATACATATATCTTCATATAGCAAAACTGACTATATTCTTTCTATTGGATTGTGCTACCTCTCCTGATAGCTCTACTCCAATGTGCAGATTATGAAAAAACTTAAAGTAAAATTGACATTTTAGTACAAGAAAGTACTATCATATTTGATGGTCCGGATTGAGATTGAATTTGTATTTAAAATAGCTTGCAAAATGGTTTCTCCTAGTATTCTATGCCAAAGAAGCCATATGTTCAAGAACTAGAGATTCCTTGAATGTGAATCTGGGATCTGCAATGAGTAATTCTCTACAATTTTGGTGGGGACAGTCTTTATACTAATAAGGAGTCCATGGTGGGAATAGACTTAGAAATTTGGATAAGGGGGTGGAGGTCATGTTGTTAATGAGGAACAACACTTATAGCAAAGTGGTCAGTAGTATATCACCAAAACAGAATCCAAAGACATGAGAGAAGAAAACTTACTATAGCAATTTATGACAGAATAGTCATTCTTATGACAAGTGCTATTGACAGTACTTGCCTTTAGGGGAAATCCTGCCAAATGGAAGTTAGAGGAGGCAGAAAGGATGTAGGAGTGTTGCTGTCTACCAACAGATGGAATGTACTGGATTCCAGTGCAGGAATGCTTCCAAAGAGCTATAATGGAAGATGAAGAAAAAATAATGAAAGTTGCACACATTTGAGTAACTTTTAAAATAAAACTGTGTGGAGGATGTTCTACAATCTTTTTTTAAATCCTGTTAATATGTTAGAGACCACAATTCTATCGAGGAACAAAAACACCCAAAATTAATGGAAGTAAATAGACACTTAAAAAAATATGTTGGCAGCTAAGTGACTCAGTATAGATTGCAGGACTCAGAGTCAGGAAGAATTGAGTTTGTATTACCCTGGGCAAGTGATTTAATATCTCTCAGCCATAGTTTCCTCCTCTGTTAAATGGGAATAATAATAGCTTTATTTCACATAGTTGTTGTGAGGCTCCAATGTATTAACTCAAGTATGACAGGATGCATTTTTCCCTGAAACAGTATTTTTCTCCCATGTACACTAAAGGAAGATAACGGTATTTTTAGCACCTGATTTTCCCTGAGCTTCTCTGATGTGCTTTCCTAAGACATCTAGGAAGAAAAACAAAACAAACAAATAAGCAGAAAACCTCAATCATGTATAATCTAGACCCCTCAGACTTATTGGATGTAAAAAAACATAGGATTCACCCTTGATGATCCATTGATCAGACATGTTTTCCTGTGGAGATTGAGGGGGGAATCCAAAGAACCTGAATGCAAATGTACCTTGGTTGCATATTTTTGCTATGCTGGGCAAAATAAAACTCCTTTTAAAAATATTTAGTGACTTAAGCTTGCCTCATGTCATCCCAAAATTAAATGTGAAATAAGAGAATACTTGAGTTAGTCAAGCCTCTAACAAAATGTAAAGCTTTGGACCAATGAAATCAAACAAATATCCTAACCAAAAACCAAATAAAGGGAGAGAGAGAGAATGAAGGATGGAGGAAGAGGAAAGGAGGGAGTGAGAGAGAGAGAGACTTATTTAGATATCACACATAAAATGCTATTACCGATGCTACTGCTGCTGCTAGTACTACTTTATGTGTACATATCTAAATAATATTCTCTCTCTTTCTTTCTGTTTCTTTCTCTGTCTCAAGGACAGATGATGTATGTAGATATATAAAGAAGATTTTAAAAAGAATTGGGAAAATTAATGGTGGAGAAAGGGAAGATGTGGTTACTATCATAAATAAAAGATCATATAACACATGGATTTGGTGAGAACAGACATATTCACTAAATCCCAGAATACTAGAACTAGGGACTTGTGCATAAATTTGAAGAGAAGCAAAGGTTATTTTAGGATAAATGAAAAGATATTCTATTTTTACACTGCCAGAAATATACTTATGAAAATAATTATCCCAAAATGTGGCACATAAATAGGTGAAAATATAAATAGATTCAACTTTGTTTGCTTCTGCCTACTGCAGGATATTTTTCTTATTTTTTATTCAGAAATTTCTCAAAAGAATGCTTATGCTAGATACCTTCATTTCCTTTCCACCTACTCCATCTTTTATCCTTTGCAAACTGACTTCTTTTTCTAGTAAGTCACTGAAACTATTGTTTACAAGGAACACTTTGTGCATAGTTCCAATTCCCCTTTTTGAGTTCATTTCCCTGACTAGCCTTGGAGTATTTGATGCTGCTAGCAACTTCTTCCTTCCCAAAATCCTGTATATGTCTTCTATAGCATGCTAAACTGGATAGTATTTTACCTCTTTCTTTCTTTTTTTTTCTCCAGTGGCTCTTCTTCTTTTGTCATGCAAGATTGAGTCTACCTACTTTCACATTATTACTGTCACACTACAGCAATGTCTCCCAAACCCATATCTCCAGAAATGTTTCCTCATTAAAGCCACAATCCTATTATCTCTAAATATTGTATTTAAACATCTTTCAATCATCTCTGTGAATCATGGAATTTTTTGAGGTGTACTAGAACTTTGAGATTCTTTAACTCAATTTCATAATCAAATGTGGAAACTGACACATACAGAAAAATGGCTTGTTCAACATTATACAAGTAGTTACTATCAAGAACTGACTTCAGAACTTAAATTCTAGCCCAGAGCTCTTTTCTGCTGCAAGGCTAACATGGAACATTGGGAAATGCTGAGTAGATATGTGTTGATTGATTAGAACCATGGAATCTCAGAATGTAAGGGACCTCAGATGTTATCTAACCTAATTTCTTTGAAGAATGAGTTGTCTCTTCATCCTCTGCAAAACTTTTCATTTAGTCTTCATTTGAAGTTCTGTCTTATGAACATTTTGCTTTTAAGAAAGCACTAATTGTAAGAAAAGTAACATGGAGAGAATGAAAAGAGTGCAGTCATCCAGATCAGAATAGATGTGCTCAAAACCCATATCTGACCCTTAACATCAAAATCAATCAATAAGTATTTCTATGCTAGACTCTATGTATATGGGTATGTATGTGTGTGTGCGCGCATGTGTGATCGAAAATGAGCAAATTCAGCATAGGGGTCTAAAAGAATAAGACTGAAAAAAATTAAATTGGACATTAAAAGATCATTGGAGAGAGAAATTTCAGCCTAGTGATGAGATTGGCAGATTGCAAAGAGTTTAGAAGTGAAGGAGAGAAGAAGTAGAGGCAAAGAGTGCAGAAAATGTTTTACTCTAGGAGTTTAATGGAGAAAAGATTGAGAAATATATGGTGCTAGTTTGGAGTTGTGATATTTTTTTTTTCATTTTTTAGAAAGAGATATTTGGGAGTGTTAGAAGTCCTTAAGTCAGGAACCAGTAGGTACAGAGGGCCCCTGGAAAAAATGAGGTCTGGTGGGCTATTGATACTACAGAGCCTGGAAGAAAGGGGGAAAAGTAGAAGATCACTTGGTTTCTCTGCTCTTCAGTTTCCTCATCTCTAAAATGTACTTTATAGTACCTTTCTGTCAGAGTAGTTGTGCCAGGTACTTCACTAAGTGCTTTATAATTATTATTTCATGCAACATTCTTAACAACCCTAAATAGAAGGTGCTAATATTGCCCCCCCCCCATTTTACAGTTCAGGATAATGATATATTTGTAAAGCACTTTGCAAAGTTTAAAGTGCTATAGAAATGCTACCGTTTTAATTATAAAGATTTGTCTAATTGAATTGGACAGAGCATGAGGGAAGAGAGAGATTAATCCATGCAGTAGTGTGAAAGAGGGTACAGAAATGAAAGATTTCATGGAGTGAATTTTTTTCATTATTGCTTTATGGAAAGGGGAAGAACAGTGAGTTAACAATAGTTTGGAACATATGAAGGTGAATAATGTCAGAAAAGCAAGGGATAAAGGGTGGTACCACATTCTAGAAGCCTTTGGATCTTAGACAGAGAAGTTCAAACTTTCCTCAGGATGCAATAGAGTCATTGACTGTTTTTGAGCTGAGATATTATTTCATTAACAGATCTGTGTGTAAGAAAGATTATTCTTCCATCAATATAAAGAAGAGACTGGAGGGCAGAAAAGTAGAAATGGAAAGACTTGAAAGGATGTTATTTCTGTTGTCAAGGTGAGTGGGAATAACACTATCCTGTGAGAGTAAGAAATAAAGAAGAAGAAAGAAATATAAGATATATTATAAAAGTTGGACAGCAGGACTTTTTAAATCAAACTTCATACAATAAATTGAGGGAGACATAAGAGCCAAAGAAAACCTTAGTGTTATGAACATGCGAGATAGGGACATGAGAGGTATCACAAACCTATGCATTAAAGTCATTAGGAGCATCCATTTTAAGGAACATGTTGAAGTTTTAGTGCCCATGTTATATGTAGATAAATATGCCTTTTTGAAAGTATAAGTTGCGTTTGTCCTTTGTTGTCAAATAAGACCATGCCATCAAAGAAATGATGACATGACTTGCACTTGACTTTATTTTGAGTGAGGAAGGGCTGTGCAATGTCACCAGCCTCACTTCTCCAGAGCCATCTGAATCCAGTGAACTGATATTCTTCAGGATGACTGGAGATGACCCAGGAGGCACTGGGAGACCTTGGCCCCTGGGACATAGAAGGAAGGTAAGGACTTGGAATACAGATTTGTGAGGCATCTACATAAAAGGGAGTAGTTGAAGTTCCAGAATGTAATGAGCTTGTAGGAAGAAAATAAGCCAAAAGTTTCATGGAGTACATAGACTGAGTATTTATGCCCCTCTCCCAAAACAACATTTACAGATTGTGGGATTACATAGATTACACCAGAGCAGAGCCAGGCTGAGTGATTAGGTCTTTGCCACTAAGCACCAAAATTTATAAGGCACTGACATCATCTGCAGCCTGTTGATATTCAAGAAACAACTGAGTATAGAAAACAACAAAAATTGAATAAATAAGTCTTTGCAAAATGAAGTGTTTCTTTACTCCACTGTACCATCTTGAGGCCACATCCCAGGGGAACTCCTCCCTTAAAGAGTTACTATTCCTTTAACTTTATTCTCCCTTCCCTCTAAAACTAATTGGTGTCCTAGGTTTCCAACCAATAGTATCCCCCATATCTCATCACAAACACACTGTTGTCATTTAATTAGTATGGCTTTGGATAAGTCATTAAAAACAGGCTCAGTCTCAGTTTCCTTTTGTCTAAAATAAGGGAAAGGAAACAGGTGTCCTTGATGGTGCCTTCCAAATCTAAATCTGGTCTCTTTTTTTTTTTTTTTTTTTTGCTATAAACTCATGACACATTCTATGCTACTTGATTCAAGTGTAAAAATGGCTAGTTATTGCTTTGCATCTGAACACTACTTCTCCTTCTGACCTCTGTCAACTTTGACTAACATCAGCTGTATTCTTCACATACAATCTTGCTTCTGCTGAGAAATATGAATGGTCTGCAAGAACAAAAAATGTTTCCTCTCAACTTACTGACTCCGCTATATTGTTTCCATATGTCCTCAGTTCCTTTTAGTTTTTAAGCAAACTGACAGTTTTTTGACTTTAGCAATCACTCTCTTCAAATGTATTTTCAATTCATTTTAAATCCTATATATTTTCAAGGAAACTCTTGGTCTTTTTCCCCCATTTACATCATATCAAGTCTTCATCCCAGAAATGTCTTTGATATTTGTTCCTCACCTATTTTTGGCTTGGAAATGAGAATTCAGATTTTTCAGACCAAATCAAAACTTAAAAGTTTTCTGTACTGCAAATTTGTGAAGCTATATAAAATTCTACAGCATGGTAGAGTGTTGGGAGGAACGTATTGCAAGCTGGTTGATCCAGGTCTTAGTCCTACCTAGATCTATCTATAAAATCTTAAATCATTTAACATTTAAGAACCTCTCAATTTCCCCACCTATAAAACAACAAACAAACCTCTAATGAGGCACTTAGATCTAAAATTCTATATTTAAGTGATAAAGAGGAAATGTTCTTTAATATTCTTTAAATAAAACAAAAAAAAAAAGGTTTTTGTAAAAGTTCCTTGAGAGAAGTAAACTGTCATCACATCACTTTATTTTTTTCATGTTTTCCTACTTTTTGTGTCACATAAAAATGCCAAAACTCAGAAGACTATAACAGTACATAATAATTTAGAGGAGTTTAATGGGGAAAAGAGTAGGGCACTACCCACTGGAAGAGCTAGTCCTTAAATCACCATTCACAGATATACCCTGACTGGTTTCAGCACTTGAAAGTATGCATATATATTTTCTACCTACTTCTAGTTCAACCGTATGGAAGCTTGGGTGAGTCTGCTTTTTACTGTTAAGTGACTGAACAATCATTACTATGTGATAATGAAAAGAATATTCAAAAGCTGTATATGAAGAACTATTAACTCAAAGTCTGCAGAATCAGGGTTGAGTGCGTATACAATAGAGCTGACTTACCCATCTCTTAGTCCTTTTTTTCTTGTCAATTTCCAATGAGGAGGACTGCTTTGAATTGTTGGAAGGGGGAAGGGACAACAAGCTGTATTCCCCAACTGGCTGCAACATGTCTGTGAGTACATGGAACTTCATTTCTTTTTTATTTACTCTTTCCTGATTTCTGATGAATAAGTATTCTGTGGTAGGAGTGCTCTGATAAGTGTGTGATTTTGAATATCCTAAAATCCAACAAAGGTGTCATTGGTGATTATAATGGATAGCAGAGTTTTCCAGAAGAGGTAGCAGAACTACAAGAAGTCCAGAGGTCACCAAATATAACAGTGTTGAATGGATATGACTAGGGAAGTGACCTTACATAACACAGGAACTGTAGAGATGTAGTGTGGCAGCTGAGTGGCCTTGCTCAGAAGCAGCTGAGCCTAAAGAGGAATCATTAATGAAACTGGGAGATATTTACTGGCTTTCCATTCCCTAGCACCTAAGAAGATGTTTGGAAGAGAATGTCACCAGCAGCAGCACAACCTATTGATCAAGAGTAGATGATACATCTAGCATACGGCTATAACTAAGAGAAACTGAATATGGCATGAAGAGAGAAAGGGACTAGGAGGGCTAGGTATGGGTAAGTACCCATTGTTTATGGGTTTTCTATACATGTGACTCATATTTTTACCTTAAGTTTGAGGCTATTCTCCACAAGTACCATGTTTATTGAAAATGGTTTGTTTCAGGTCTTCATAACATATTTTTAAATAAATCCTATTCTTAAAAGTTAATTTAGTTCAAATGGTTGATTGATAATGGAGACAATAGGGGTAGTGTGGCCCAAGAACTATAATGTAGCCACAGTTCCTTAGGGTTATTCTAAGAACCTTCAGAAATGTAGTATTCCAATCACCCATTTTCCTCCCCTGCTCAGGGGATGAGGAAGGGAAAGACTTCAGTTCTTACATGACCATGGCACTACCTACTTGCCAGGTTCTGACTCTGCTGCTTTTGAACAAATTCATTCATCTATGTCTCTTCAATCTCTCCAGAACTTGAAATGCCCAAATATTTGATTTTTGGATATGTCCATCTTAAGGTTTCAGTTTAGATACTTATTTCAATGCTTAGGGGTTCTAAACCATGCTGGAGAATTCTGATATCAATTCAAATTGTCCCTGGCATTCCCACTGATTAGACCTCAGGGGATCTCAGAAATCCCACCCCCCTTTTTTTGCATATTCATCCTGGCTCAGAATCTCTCCTTTTTTTATCAGTTCTTCTGAGTCCAGAGCTAATTGAAAGTCTTTTCATCACCACATAGTAATGATCCCTTAGTTACTCTTAGCCAAAAGAAGGCTCACCTAAATTTCCATGAGGATAGATTAGAGGTAGATAGGAAATACCCATGCACCATTTGAGGACTGAAACCAAGCAGTAGAAATCCATGCATTTTAATTGACCCTAAACCCCCACTGGTCAGCATCCCTTCACTCATCTTCCCTCAATTACAAAGACCTTAGTAAGTTATAAAGGCTTCAAAGAAGTTTGTAATGATGACTGTATATCTGTTGATTGAAATCTCCTCTATCTATATCCAGAGATATACATCATCACATTGGCCACTGGGTGGTAAATATTTTACCTGTAGCATCGTAACAATACTGGAAGTCTACAGGATTGTGATTTTTCTTGGTGGAGTGCTAACCAACAGTGATTAAATTATAGTGATATTGAATTATCTCCTCCCTGGTAGGTATTACATTTTCCAGAGTTCCTTTTGGGATATTTCATTCTAATCTCATTGAAATTCTTCTCCTTTCCTCAATTGTTTGCTTTTTAAATTCATTTTAATCTGTCTTCCATCTGGAAAACTCTCCCTCTGCTACTATCCCTTCTGTTTATCAGATCAGAAAACAGTCAATAGTATAAGGTGGCGATAGAAGAAATTACATGAAGGAAAATGGAATAAAATTTTGTTTTGGGTGGACTTTATTCTGGTCCAGGACTGTCTCAGAGCAGACTAATGATTTGAGATCAAGATATAAATAAAATTACTCATAGACCATATAATGTGAAACAAAAATGAAATATACTAATAACATAGAGAAGATATTCTGCAAAGACAGTGCCTTAATTCAAGTGGAATCAGCTATAATCTTTTCTTCATTAGCCAGCGTAGGCAAAGGGTATGTTAACTACCAAGAAGAAAGGAATCCATGAAACCTGAAGAGTGCCTGACTCCTCTTGTATTGTGCAATCCTGCTCAGGCAACCAAGAAACACCATATATAACAGTAAGCACCCCAACACACATGGGGATGGGGGGAATGCTGCCATCACAGCTTCTTGGACCTGCTTTTCTTAAAAGAAAGGCAGCTTTTGAGGGGTTAACAATCTCCTTTAATCAAGCATATTCACCAATAGAGAAAATACAAGACAAGAAATAAAGACGACAAGACAGGCTTCCCATTGCCTGACCATTACATACATACGTAGTTACCAGAGAGGGAAGCACCAACATCTGGGATGTCAAACGAGGGGGCACTGCTAAGGGGCTTTCCAGAGTATTATCTGGCATACAAACCTTCTTCCCAAAACTAAACCCCAAAGTAAAAATCTCATCTCAGAATGTTCATACATTTTTTAGAGCCAAGGGGCATCACAATCCTTGAGAACCAGTCCTTTATTAGAAAATTAACAAAAGTTGTGGGCCTAGCTATAAATTTTCCCTGATCACATTATTCAATCAGAGGCACTTTATAATAAAACAAAAATAACAAAAGATCCTACTTTGCTTGCCATCACCCAATCAATAGTCAGTCAACTCCCCTGGACCAGTGAAGCCTCTAGGGTAGTTTCATTAACATTTTTTCCCACTTAATAATATTTTGTGTTTTTTTTTTCAACTATATGAAAACACAGTTTTCAACATTTACTTTCATAAGATTTTGAGTTCCAAATTTTTTTTTCCCTCCATCACCTCGCCCCTCCCCAAGGCAGCATGTCATATCAGCTATACATGTACAACTCTATTAGACATATTTCTACATTAGTCACATGAAGGAAGAATCAGAAGGAAAGGGAAAAACCACAAGAAAAAAAAGAGAAAATATTATGCTTTGATCTGCATTCAGATTGCATATTTCTTTCTCTGGATGTGGATAGCATTTTTCAACAGTAATCTTTTGGAACTGTCTTACAACATCATATTGCTGAGAAGAGCTCAGTCTATCAAAGTTGATCACACAATGTTGCTTTTACTGTGCACAGTCTTCTCTTGGTTTTGCTCACTTCATTCCGGATCAGTTCATGTCCAATCTAGCTTACAGACCAATCATAAGTATAAAAAAAGAAGAGAAATGTTTTGAAAATCTCAAATTCACCAAATTCAACAATACATATTATGACACAAGGCAAGGGTATGCTGGAGCCATCTGGCTTATAAGAACCAATTGTCAAATTTTCTTCTTTTTAAAAATTTTTTATTATATTTTGAATTCCAAGTTCTCTCTCCCCCTCCACCCCAACTCCATGTTAAAGAAAGCCAATATCACCTAGACACATGTATGTATAGGTGTATATATACATATATACTGTATTTTTTTCCTCTGGAAGTAGATAGCCTTTTCCTTCATGAGTCCTTTGTTGTTGATTTGAATGGTCACATTATTAAAAATAGTATAGTCATTCGAATATCACTGTTACTGTACACAATATTCTCTTGGTTTGCACTTCACTCTGCATTATTTCATGCAAGTATTTACATGTTTTTCGAAAAACAACTCGTTTATACCTTCTTAAAGCAGTGTAATATTTCACAGTTGTTAAATTTTCAATGTAAGCATTTACACTTGGTAATCACCAAAGGTTACAAACCAAGGATAATTTATTCATTTGGATATTGTCAAAACAAAAAAAAGTGAGGGAGAAATGTTAATAATACAGATTAAATCTAAAAATGCGTCACTTGTACTATTTTTTCCCAGAAAGTTTATTGTTAAACATTTACACCCCTGAAAACAATTTTCATTTAAAGGTGAATACAGAATAAAACAAGGAAAATATCTTGGAAAATATGATGTGCCACTATGTTTAGTTGCGTGTATAATTATATTTTCCTCTAGTGGGATATAAGGTCCTTGAGGGAAGATGTTGTATTTCTGTCATTGTCTCACCATACAATGTCTTGCACACACTCGGTTTTAATAAATGTTTTTTTTAAATTGAATTGAATAGAATTTGTAAGAAAAATTTTATAGTTAAATTATTTATATCACAGAGTGGTTGTGAAGACCAATGGTGATAATGTTTGAAAAAGTGCTTTGAAACTGATGATGTACTTTGTAAATATAAGGTAATAGTGGTTTCGTTTATAATTCTATGTAGACATATCATATATAATATATAATCATATATGTTCTCGTTAATTAACAAACACTCCCATAATATTATTATTCTTTCTATATCATACATATTTTTCTCAATGCATATATTTTATTTTCATTTTTCCCTGTACATTTTTCTTTTTTTGTGAAAAAATGCTAATTTATTAGCCTCATAATGATGTTACTTCATCCTTGGACTTAACGACTCTTCTCAATCTCCATTAAATTCACTCTTTCCCTTGCTAGGACTCCATCATTTCTGCTCTTAAAAGTCAAGAGTTTGAAAAGTACTGTTCTTAGACACCATCTTTGCTTTAAACTATTAATTTCCTGTGTCCTTCCATTTCTCTTCCAAAGTCATGACCTCTAAGTTGATGAAATGAAGAAAATATTATCAGTGACCTCAATTCCTTCAGTTTCCTACATAGGATTTTAAAGATGCTCAAGATGTTTCTGATTTTCTTCTGCTGCTATCATTATCATTCATTTTCACTTGGACAGAAGTTGATATTAATCAGTGGATTTAATAGGTATCCTCAGCTTCTCCATTATACCTATTAGAGTTTCAACACAAGTAAACCTATTATGTAATGTCAGATTTATATGCACCTCCTTCCCCAAAGAGTTCAACAAGGCATCACTGGCTGCCATTATGCTTCTTATCATACAAGATTCAATAAATGGAATCCCCAAAATTGCAAATGAATTTTTATTTTCTGGTGTATGAGACACTGAGGTTATTTCAAGTAACAGCTGGAAAGTGTAGACTCAGCCTTTATAAAAATTGCTTTATATGTATCTTTAAAAAAATATTTGGCTATGGAGGTACCACTTTCCATTTTTCAATGAAGTTTGCTCATTTGCCAATTCCTTTATACAGGTTTAAATACTCCTCTGCTTCTTCCTTGACTTTTTTCTCCTTGAATTATTTCTTCCATCCCATTATGAAGGCTGTCATCCTCTCTAATGATCCAGAGTATAAACTGAATCCAAACTTCATGGAATAAATCCCCTTAATAATAGGATTTGTTGTGTAAAACTTGAACTCAATCAAAAGGCCATACCCAAGGACCTACAAGGCCACACGTGACCTTGAAGTGGCAGGTTCCCCACCCTTGTCTTCACCTCTTAACTTTCTATTTCCTCCCAAGAGAGAAAAGTCTATATTTGTAGGAAAAATTATTTTTTTGCACTGGCTAAAGTAGAACCCTAGACCTAAAGGTTTTGCTAGTGGTAACTTGATGTTATAGTACATGATATGTTCAGTTTGGAATCGGGAAGAATGAGGTTTGATTCTTGCTTCAGATATTTACTTGGTTCTGTGACCTTGGGCAAGTAATTTAACTTCTTTCAGCATCAGTTTCCTTATCTATGAAATGGGATTAATAATAAGATCTACCTTACAAGGTTGTTGTGATGAACCCAATGGGATCCCATTTAAGTCTTTTGCAAAACTTAAAGTGCAGTATAAATTATCATCTCCATTGTGATTATACACATAATAAACAGAGGATAAGGGGGTGAAGAGGTAGCTAGATGACACAATGGATAGGGCACTGGACTTGGAATCATGAAGACATTTCATGAATTCAAATCTGGCCTTAGATACTTACTAGCTCTGTGACTTTGGGCAAATCACTTCATCTTGTTTGCCTCAGTTTTCTTATGTATAAAATGAGCCACAGAAGGAAATGGCAAATCACACCAGTATCTCTGCCAAGAAAACCCCAAATAGGATCATGAAAAGTCTGGTGTGAATGAAGTGACCCAACAACAGCAACAGCTAAGTGGAAAATAATAACCTTTCCTCATTTGTTTACCTTTTGTTCTGGCTTAAATTCTGATCCAGAAATGACTGAGGTAATTTCTGACAGCATTTCAAATATCTTTCTATCACAAGGGACTGGAACACCACTTGGATTTTGTCTTGTCTTGTCTGACTAGGACAATGAACTGTCAGTCTACCTTTCTGAGGGAGAAGTTTTCTAATCACTACACATAAACACCCAGAAGAAACTTGAGAAACCCAATACAGAATGAGAGGCAGCAAGAGAGATATGATGCAACATCCAAGAGCAGGCCTAGACAAGAGCAACCTCCCTTATGAAATAGGCAGCCAGATGATTAAGTGACTAAAATTATGAACTTGAGTCAGAAAGATCTGAGTCCAATACTTGCTATGTAACACTGGAAAATCATACAAATTCCCTCAGCCTCAGTCATCTCATCTATAAAATAGCAATGATAATGGCACCTACCTCCCAAGAATGTTATGATGAGATCAATCATTTTATTTTGTACACTACATAAATGTGAGCTATTAATAGGGTATAGGCACAGAGAGAACAAGGTAATGACAACACCAAAAGAAATAGGCAACTCAGAAGCAGCAGAGGCATGACCTTTCCTTTGGCCACGTTTCCTACATGAATACCTCTCTGTGATATCTATGCATAGCCACTCTTCCAATGCTTTATTAATCTGTGGGAAGATCTGCCCCATTTACCAGGGGAATAGATCGTTGCTACCCTGCTTCTTTTGCTGCTTCCTAAAAGTCTTTGTCTTCTATTTGATGAGTAAAAGTAAATATATCAGTGAGTGCCTCGTTTAGAAAGACAAGTATAGCCTGCATTTCAGTAGAACATTTTATTAAGTTTCCTATGTTCTGGGTGTTACACAGAGCTACAGTCCTTTATGGTGTCCTCTGAAAACTTCCTCGTGTAATCTGCTACAAGCAAACCAACAACTACTATAATGGGGAGCAAGGGGTGGCCACTTGAAAATATGAGCTCCATGCTCCCTGCTGGCTCCTGCTCACCTCTGTAAATATCAGTAATAAGACTATAAATTAACCTAAACATAGACCAGCTAGGTTTCAGTTTAACTTCTTTCCAAAAATACTTAAACACAGAGATCCTTGGGTAAAATATCCCAAAAATGTCTCATTCATTTCTTCCTGCCACTCTTGCCAGACCGTTTTTGGTTTCTCCTTTCCCATACTTTTAGATTTCTCAGAAGCCAGTAAGAGCTATGGATCCTTCCCCTACCTTGGGGCTCATGTTGAGATTCAGATGCTTTCTGCAGGTTGCCTGTGGAAATTATCCAATATTTGGATACTGCTTTTCTTTTGCCTACCATTCCTCAAAGCTATTCCTGTTGTACTCTTCTCTGAAAAGACTCTTCTGGTGTTTTTTCTCCACTTTACCTCTGCTGTTTCGTCACTGCCTGGTGGTTTTCATTACTTAGGAAAGAGAGCCATTTACACAGGCTGCACAGCCTGTCAGTCACTCCTCATGAAGCTGCAAACTGTGCAAAAAACGTCATTGTTCACTAGGGAATTTGATATAGAAGCTGCTAACCTTTTCATCAGGAAAAAAAAAGGACCCAACACCCAAAAAAATTGAATTTCACATTCTACTCTAGAGTCACATCAAATTGATGAATTGTAGACACACATGCACACTTTCTAATAACTCTGTAATATAGTGACAACATGATCCTTCTAGTAAAGCTTTGTAGTCTAGTACCCTGACAATTCATTAGCAAAATTTCCATCTAGGTACAAAGTATAGCTTCTGTTCATTTCTCCCTCGCATGGAAAGAGTAACCATCACATAACTTTGTATCCCACTCAGTACACAGCACAATGAACTTTGATACTGCTGGTGGTCAATAGATTGGATAGATGAACATAAAGGGTGAATATGATGCAATTCTGACTGAAGTAATAAAAACTTTTAGGAAGATACGAAGTTTCTTAAGTCTCTGTCTGTTCAACAAAGCATAAAGTATATAGTACAAGTACCGTTATCTCTTTCATACAGTTGAAAAAACTGAGGCATTTAAGCATCAAGTGATTTCTTCTGGATCAAATTGCTATTAAGTGACAAAGATAGGATTCAAAATAAGGCTTTTGACTTCAAATTCAGTACACCTTCAATTATACCAAATAGAATATATACATATATATGAAGATTGTTTTATGCTTCATTTAGTATTTTATTCTCCACAGTTATATGCAAAAACAATTTTTAACATTCATTTTTAAAACAGTTCCAAATTCCCTTCCTCCCTCCCCACTTGCACCTCTCATTGAGAAGGAAAGCAATTCTATATAGGTTATACATGTGTAGTCATGCAAAACATTTCCATAATAGTAATGTCATGAAAGAAAACATGGACAAAAAACTCAAGAAAAAGCTAAAACAAATACTTCAATCTGTATTCAGACAACATTGGTTCTTTCTCTGGGGATGGATATTATTTTTCATCATAAGTCCTTCAGAGTTGTCTTGGATTGTTGTATTTCTGAGAATAGATAAGTCATTCACAACTGACCATCTGAGAACATTGCTCTTACTTTGTACCTAGTATGTTCACTTTGCATCAGCCCATGCAAGTCTTTCCAGGTTTTTCTGAGAGTCCCTCCTGCTCATCATTTCTTATTCCACAAACATGTTCGGCCACAACTTGTTCAGTCACTCCCCAATCAATAGGCAACCCTCAATTTTTAATTATTTGTCCCCATAAAAGAGTGCCATAATTTATTTTTTTTTATTTTTCTTACCTTTGAGTCCTTTTCCTTTTTTAAAAAAAATATCTTTTGGGACACAGACCTAGTGGTGGTATTGCTAGTTCAAAGTGCATGTATGGTTTTACAGCCCTTTGGGCATAGTTCCAAATTGCTCTATAGAATGATTAGTTCACAATTCCAACAATTAATATCACATTTTTCCCACATCTGCTCCAACATTTGTCATTTTCCTTTTATGTCCTATTAGACAATCTAATAGGTATGAGGTAGTACCTCGGAACTGTTTTACTTTGCATTTCTATACTAAATAGTGAGTTAGATTTTTTCATATAGCTATAGATAGTTTTGATTACTTCATGTGAAAACTTATAATAACTTTTGATCATTTTTCAATTGAGGAATGCCTCTTACTTTTATAAATTTAATTCAGTTCTCTATATGTTTGAGAAATGAGGCCTATATAAAAATAGTTGCTTCAAAATTATTTTCACTTACTATTGTTAATTGTATTTCCCTTCATCCTATTCCCCTTCTCCATTAATTTTCTTTTCTTTCTCCTTTCTGACAACATCCTCACCTAAACTGTCCTCCCTTCTATCACCCCTCCTTCTCTTATCCCCTTCCTCCTCTACTTTCCCATAGGGTAAGATAGATTTCTATACTCAACTGAGTACATATGTTATTCTCTCTTTGAGTCAATTCTAATGAGTGTAATGTTCACTCACTCTCCCTCACCTATCCCTTTTGCCCTCCAGTGCAAAAAAAAATTTTCTTGTTTTTTTTATGTGAGATAATTTGCACCATTCTACCTCTCTTTTTCTTTTTCTCCCAGTGCAGTCATCTCTAAACTCAATTTTATTTTTTAGACATCATCCCTTCATGTTCAAGTCATACCTATGTCCTCTATATATACTCCTTCTAACTCCCCTAATAATGAGAAAGTTCTTATGACTTACAAATATTGTCTTTCCATATAGAAATATAAACAGCTTAACCTTATTAAGTCCCTTATGTTTAGCCTTTTCTGTTTACCTTTTGATGATTCTCTGGAGTCTTGTGTTGAAAGTCGAATTTTTTATTCATTTTCTTTTCATCAAGAATAGTTTTTTCATCAAGAATGCTTGAAAGTCCTCTATCTCATTGAATATGCGGTTTTCTCCTCTAAAGGATTATGCTCACTTTTGCTGATTAGCTGATTCTTGTTTGTGATTCTATTTCCTTTGCCCTCCAGAATATCATAATCCAAATCTTCCAATCCTTTAATATAGAAGTTACCAAATCTTGTGTTATCCTAATTGTGGTTTCATGATATTTGAATTGCTTTTTCCTGACTGCTAGAAAGATTTTCTCCTTGACCTGAGAGCTCTGGAACTTGACTATATTATTCCTGGCAGTTTTCATTAAGCAATCTTATTCCTACAATTTCTATTTTACTCTCTGGTTCTAGAATATCAGGGGAATTATCCTTGATAATTTCTTGCAAGATGATATCTAGAGGTTTTTTTTTTTTTGTTTTTTTTGTTTTTGTTTTTGTTTTTTTATCATCATGGCTTTCAGGATGTCCAATAATTTTAAAAGTATCTCTCCTGGATTTAATTTTCCAGGCCAGTTGTTTTTCTAATAAGATATTTGACATTGTTTTCTTTTTTTTCATTCTTTTTGTTTTATTTTTCTTAATTTCACACAAAATCATTAGCTTCCATTTGCTCCATTCTAATTTTTAAGGAATTATTTTCTTCAGTGAGGTTTTGGACTTCCTTTTTCATTTGACCAGACCTGCTTTTTAAGGCATTCTTCCCCTCCTTGGCTTTTTGGGCCTCTTTTACCATTTGGTTTTGATCTTCCTTGTCACCATAGTAACTTCATGTGGTCAGATATTTTTTTTCCTGTTGCTTACTCATTTTACCAACCTATTACTTGATTTTTAACTCTTTATTAAAGTAGGGCTCTGGTTCCAGGGTGGAAGGCACATTCTCCCACACTTTGGATTTTGTGCAGCTATTTCCAGAGACATTTCTAGGGATCAGCAAGTTTTCAGTTCTTCCAAGGTGGTATGATCTAAGAAGAGGTGATTACTACTCTCGTGGCCTGTGTGTTAATCTATGAACACCATAAGTACTCTTCTGCCCTAAAACAATGAGAAGGGTCTCCCCTCACTGTGTTCACAAACTGTGCTATATTAGTGCTACTCCTTGCCCTGGAACTGCCACCCAGCACTATCACCCAGATCCAAGTATGAGCAAAGCAACATAGTCCTGCCTCAGTGCTAGCAAAAAGACCCCTGTAATCTCCTTCTGACCACTGATAGCATCCCCTTCTGTGTATGTTGGGGTGCTTTCTGACATGGGAATTTAAATAATTATAGATAAATGTAGCCATTGATTAAGATACATATACCTTGTTATGAATCATGTTCATTGAAAGCTTTGAGACAAAGTAGACAGAATAATAGAAAAACTTAAATAATATACAGATTGGCCAGTGTAATTGAAACCATTTAATACTGTCTTGAACACTAATTAGTAACCAAGAAGGTTGCAAATTCGTGACTTATTTTTAAAAGAGTAATCCCTGCCTTGATTATCCCACTTCAATAATTTTAGGACTAGGTTGGAGGCTAAAATTGAAAGCCTGCTCTGCTCCTAGGGTTAGAGAGTGATAAAGCAGCTATTTGCTTTTTTCAGAATGTCCTATTTTCTCAGCATACAACAAATTATGATTCCTCTTTCTGGAATGCTGCTGAACAATGGTAGGACCTAGAAATGAGTAATGAGGAGGCCAGCTATGATTTGGCATCTATTTCTGCATCTGAAACAAGGTAGGGCAGCTAGGTGGCATAATAGATAGGCCTGGAGTCAGAAGGACTTTATTTCAAAACCAGCCTCAGATACTTACTAGCTGTGTAACTCTGGGCAATTTAGTTAACTTGGTTTGCCTCAGTTTCTTCATCTATAAAATGAGCTGCAGAAAGAAATGGCAAACCGCTTCAGTATCTCCACCAAGAGAACTCCCCAAATAGGGGTCACAAAGAGTTGAACAGGACGGAAAAGACTAAAAAAAGTAACAATAAATAAGATTGGACCAGTTTGTGCTACATCTGGGACCTCTTCTTACCCATCTACCCATCATTTCTCTGTGCTAAAATGCCCACAAATCTTTGTCAACCTTCGTTTGCTGATTTGGGCTAGAAAAGTGATTCATGGTATGTTTGTTTGCTTGTTTATTCCCATGGGTTTCCCAATCAGGAGAATCTTGTGTATTTTCTATATCTTTGTGAATATTAGGGTAAAACTCAGCTCTACTTTCTGTCCATTTTTTGGTTCTCCCTCCTTAGTAAGTGAAATCTTTCCATGAAATATTCAATATATTTAAACATAAGGCTTATGAGTAGATTATAAACCAAGAGACTATTTAGCTTCTTAATCACAAAAAATATTTAAAAAGTAAAACTCCATCTTATCTCCCTCTCAACACCTTCCTCTAACTGAAAAATGGAAATAGGACTCCTGTTACACACATGTATAGTGAAGCAAAAGTAATTTCCACTTTGGCCATATAATTCACACACACACACAACATACACACACATATATACACACACTCCCATATACACACACATAGAGACATATACACTTATGTCCCTTTATGAACTCTGAGTATGTTTATTTACATACAGATGATAAAATATAAATGGAAAGAATCTGATTATCTCTTGAAAGAGATTCCAAATATTGTAGCCAAATTCCAGAGTTCCCAGATCAAGGAGAAAATATTGTAAACAAAATATTGGAATATTCAAAATATTGAAAGAAACAATTTAAGTATTGTGGAAACACAATCAAGATAGCACAAGGTCTAACAACTGCTACATTAAGGGAAGAGAAGACTTTGAATATGATATTTCAGAGGTAAAAGGAGCTAGGATTAAAACCAAGAATCACCTACCCAGCAAAAGTGAGTATAATCCTTCAGGGGGAACAAATTGACATTCAGTGAAATAGAGGAATTTCAAGCATTCTTGATGAAAAAGCCAATGCTAAATAGAAAATATGACTTTCAAATATAAGGATGAAGAGAAGCATGAATAGATTAACAGGAAAGAGAAACCATAAAGGACTTATGAAAGTTGACCTGTTTACATTCCTACATGAAAAGATGGTATTTGTAACTTATTAAACCTTTCTCAGCATTAAGGTAGTTGGAGGAAAGATGAGAGAGAGAGAGAGAGAGAGAGAGAGAGAGAGAGAGAGAGAGAGAGAGAGAGAGAGAGAGAGAGAGAGAGAGAGAGAAAGGGAGAGAGAGATGGGACAGGATGAGTTGAATATGAAGGGATAATATCTAAAAAATAAAACTAAGAGGTGAAAGAGGAATATGTTGGGAGAAGGAGAAAGGGAGCGATTGAATTGGGTAAATTATCTCACAAAAAAGAAGCAAGAAAAAGGTTTCACACTGGAGGGGAAGAGGGGGAAGGTGATAGGAAATGAGTGAACCTTACTTTTATCAGATTTGGCTTAAGGAGGAAATAACATAGATACTGAATTGGGTATCTTATCCTGCAGAAAAGTAAGGGAGAAGGGGATAAGGATGGTGGGATGATAGAAGGGAGGTTAGATTGGGGAAAAGATAGTCAGAAGCAAACACTTTTGAAAAGGGACAGGTTCAAAGAAGAAAAGAGAATAAGTGAGGGGTGGGATAGGATGGAGGGAAATATAGGCTTTCACAACATGACTATTATGTAAGCATTTTGCATAGCTACACATGTATAATCCATATTGAATTGCTTGCTTTATCAATGAGGGTGCATCGGGAGGGAAGAGGAGAGAGAATTTGGAACTCAAAGTTTTAAAAACAAATGTTAAAAATTTTGACATGCACCTGGGAATTAAGATATACAGACAATGGTGTGTAAAAATCTATCTTTCCCTACAAGAAAGTAAGAGGGAAGAGGATGGGGGATAGTAAATAGGAAGACAGACAGGGGAAGGGGAAATCAAAATGCATGCCATCTTGGGTTGGGTGGGAGGGGAGTGATGGGGGGGGATTTGGAACTCAAAATCTTGTGGAAATGAATGTTGAAAACTAAAAATAAATTAATTAAGAAAAAGAAAGAAAGAAAACTCAGTTCTTCCTAAAAAAAAAAAGATGACAGAGTAGTTTGCCATTTCCTTCTCCAGGTCATTTTACAGATGAAGACCTGAGGCAAATACAGTTAAGTAAGTTTCCCAAGGTCACACAGTCAGTAAGTATCTCAAGCCAGATTTGAATTCAGGTCCTCCTGACTTCAGGGTGGGTGCTGTATCCATTGAACCACCTACAAGCCCTATTAAAATTTTGAATGGCACAAATACAATTCAGTGACTCTCACAGACAAAAAATAAATAATAAAACTAAATTTTAATAACTAAAAATATGAAGAAAATACAAGGTATTTCATAGCAAAAAGAAAATTGATTTGGAAAATATATTGGGGAGAGAAAACTTAAAAATCAATATACTATCCAAAAAATCTATGACCAAAGAGGGAAAAAAACCTAACCATCATATTTCATGAAATCATAAAAATAAACTGCTTATTTGTCTCAGAAACAGAAGGCAAAATAGAAATAGAATCCCCAACTAACTCCTGAAGGAAACCTTAAAATGAAAACTCCCAGAAATATTATAATCAACTCCAGAAATTCCAATTCAAAGAAGAAAAATTGAAGCAGCCACAAAAGAAAAGAAAAAAAAGAAACGTACCAAGGAACCATGATCAGGATCACGCACAATTTAGAAGTAATTACTATTCAAAAGCAGAGATCTTACATTATGATATTCCAGAAGGCAAATTATATAAGGCTATAATCAAGAATAACTTAGCAGGAAAAACTGAGTATAATCTTATACGAGAAAAAGTGAGCCTTTAATGATATACAGGACTTTCCAGAATTCTTGATGAAAAGAATCAAGCTGTATAGAAATTTTGAAGTAAAAAAGAAATAAAGAAAAAAATTAAAAGGTAAATATGAACAAAGGAAAACTGCTTCTATTCCAGCATGGAGATGACATATCCCTTCAGAACCATCATGATGCATTATAAAGTAAGTCTAATTAGATGAAAGATCTATGATTCTGTTACATTGTGGTGACCTTGAATGATGGAAAGGTAGGGGAAGAGGAATATACTGAGGGAGAAGGGAAAAGAAAGATGGGAAAATTGTTTCACAAAATTTGGATTCACAAGTAGAAGTTTATATAAAATAAGAGGAAGTTCATGGGGTGGGTGGTGGGAGAACAGATACATTTGATTCTTGCTCATTCAAACTTCTCAAAGTATTGAAGAATATGCAGATGCTTGAGTAGAGGACTACTCATTCAGCATAGAAAAGGGAGGGAATAGAAATAAGAGAGAGGAGGAAATAAGAGGGAGATATTTAAAGGGAGGAATTAATTCTAAACAAAACAAACTTTGTTTAGTGGTATTGTTCACTTGATTCAGTTGTGTCTGACTCTTAGTGACCCCATTTGGGATTTTATTGGCAAAAATATTGAAATGTTTTGTCATTTTATTCTCCAGTTCACTTTACAAAGGCAATTGATAGGCATTCCCTCAGTTACCAGTTTTTGCCAAAGCAAATCTAGCTGTTATTAATATTTTTGCATATGACTAGATTTTGTTTAGAGTCAGTTAGACAAAGAACTGGAAACGGAGGAGGTGCCTATCAGCTGGGGAATGGCTGAGCAATATAGTATATGAATATGACGGGATATTATTGTGCTCTAAAAAAAGATGAAGGGGATGGCTTCAGAGACCCCTGGAAAGAATTTTATGAAATGATGCAGAGTGAAGTGAGCATGTCAAATAGAACAAATTCTACAATAACAACAGTAAACAATTTAAAACATCTTAGACACACCGATCAACATAATAACGAGTAAAGATTTCAGCATATTCAGAGTGAAACATTGACCCAACTCTTTAAAAAAAAATTTTAAATAATTCATTTATTTTTCAGTTAACATTCACTTCCAGAAAAATTTGAATTGAAAATTTTCTCCCTATCTCTCCCTATTCCCCACCCTAGGACAGTATACACCGTTTCCACCCTTTCCTCCAGTCTGTCCTCCTTTCCATTACCCACTTTTCTTCCATTCTTTTCCCCCTTTATTTTCTTGTAGGATAAAATAAATTTTTATACTCCATTGTCTGTAAATCTTAATTTCCAGTTGCATGCTAAAACAATTTTTAACGTTCGTTCTTAAATCTTTGAATTCCATATTCTCTCCCATCCTCACCACCCACCCTCATTGAGAAAACAAGCAATGCAATATAGGTCATACATGTGCAACAATGCAAAGCACTTTCATAACATTTATGCTGCAAAAGACTAACCCAATTTCCCCTGTCCTATCCTGCTTTTCATTTATACCATTCTTTCCTTTGACCTGTCCTCCCACAATAGTGTTTGCTTCTGATTAGCTCTTTCCTCAATTTGTTGTCCCTCCTATTATCTTCCTTCTCCTATCCCTCATCTCCTTGACTTCCTGCAGGGTAAAATAGATTTCCATATCCAATTACATATGTATTATTGCCTCTTTAAGCCAAATCACATGACAGTAAGGCTCAATTGTTTCCTTTCATCTCCTCCCTCTTCTTCTTCAAAGTAGAAGTTCTTTCTTCCTATTGTATGTGCAATGATTTGCTACATTCTACTTCTCTCTTTCTCTTACTCCTAGTACATTCCATTCAACAGTTAACTTTTATCTTTTAAGGTATTCTTCCTCCATATTCAGCTCACCCTTTGGCCTTTTGGCTATGTGTGTGTGTGAATGTATGTATGTATGTACATATACACATATATACATGCACATATACACACATATATACCCACACATGAACATGCATATACTCACGCATATTTAATATACATATACATACATACATACCCCTACACACCTACATATATATATATATATATGTATGTATATGTATATTCCCTCTAATTACCCTAAACTGAAGAAGATCTCATGAGTTACAAATAACATCCTTCCATGTAAGAATGTAAACAGTTCAATTTTAATGAGTTCCTTAAGGCTTCCCTTTTCTGTTAATCTTTTCATGTTTCTCTTGAATCTTGTATTTGAAAGTCAAATTTTCTATTCAGCTCTGGTCTTCTAAACAAGAATGCTGGGGGCGGAGCCAAGATGGCAGAGTAGAAGACACACATATTCATGCTCTCCCCACACAGCCCATAAAATACCTGTAGAGAGGGACTCTCAGCAAATTTTGGAGCAGCAGAAGTGGAGAACAACAGAGTGGAGGAGATTTTCAGCCCAGGGTGACCTGAAAGGCCCACAGGAAATGTCTGTTGCACCAGACATGGAGTGGAACCCAGCCCAGCCTTGGCAGTGCAGCATGGCTCATGAACAGCCCTCGGAGGTGAAACCTACAGTCGCAGAATCTCCAGTCCCAGCAGCACTGGGTTCACAGATCCCTCAACCCACAGGTGCCAAAGGTCAGTGACAGGTTTTCTTCAGCTGGCCAGGAAAAGAGAAGGACCTTTCCACAGCTCCAGCCTTATGCATCAACCACAGAGGCTGCATCTGGCAGGTGGCAGCAGTTCCCATGGCAACCCCTACAGAAGCCTACACCCACTGTTGGATCACAAAACCCCTGGGGGCACAGAGGAGCTGATTATTACCTCAGCCTTCTGTAGAGGTCCTGAGGAAGCTGGTCTTTATCTCACACTGAATGGCAGTGGAACTGGAGGCCAGGTGGCTTTGGAGAGGAAAAGCTGCTAAGATTCTGGGCACAAAAATCCTTCCTGTGCCCAGACCAGCACACACTTGATTGTGCACCTTGAAGGAACTGATATCTTACAGGTCTCCAGAGTATACCCTACTCTTGACAAAGGACTCAAAAGTCAAGTAACTGGTTGGGAAAATGCCCAAAAAAGGGAAAAAAAAATAAGACCATAGAAGGTTACTTTCTTGGTGAACAGATATCTCCTCCCACCCTTTCAGATGAGGAAGAGCAATGCTTACTATCAGGGAAAGACATAAAAGTCAAGGCTTCTGTATCCCAAACACCCAAAATAAATATTTAATGGGCTCAGGCCATGGAAGAGCTCAAAAAGGATTTTGAAAATCAAGTGAAAGAAGTGGAGTAAAAACTGGGAAGAGAAATGAGAGAGATACAAGAAAAGCATGAAAAGCGGGTCAACACCTTGCTAAAGGAGACTCAAAAAATGGTGAAGAAAATAACACCTTTAAAAATAGGCTAACTCAATTGGCAAAAGAGGTTCAAAAAGCCAATGAGGAGAAGAATGCTTTAAAAAATTGAATTAGCCAAATGGAAAAGGAGATTCAAAAGCTCACTGAAGAAAATAGTTGTTTAAAAATTAGAATGGAACAGATGGAGGCTCATGACTTGATGAGAAACCAAGAAATCACAAAACAAAACCAAAAGAATGAAAAAATGGAAGATAATGTGAAATAGCTCATTGGAAAAACAACTGACCTGGAAAATAGATCCAGGAGAGACAATTTAAAAATTATGGGACTACGTGAAAGCTATGACCAGAAAAAGAGCCTAGACATCATCTTTCATGAAATTATCAAGGAAAATTGCCCTGAGATTCTAGAACAGGGAGCAAAATAAATACTGAAAGAATCCACTGATCCCCTCCTCAAAGAGATCCAAAAAGAGGAACTCCTAGGAACACTGTGGCCAAATTCCAGAGTTCCCAGGTCAAGGAGAAAATATTGCAAGCAGCTAGAAAGAAACAATTCAAGTATTGTGGAAATACAATCAGGATAACACAAGACCTAGCAGCTTCTACATTAAGGGATCAAAGGGTGTGGAATATGATATTCCAGAAGTCAAAGGAACTAGGACTAAAACCAAGAATCACCTACCCAGCAAAACTGAGTATAATACTTCAGAGGAAAAAATGGTCTTTCAATGAAATAGAGGACTTTCAAGAATTCTTTATGAAAAGACCAGAGCTGAAAAGAAAATTTGACTTTCAAACACAAGAATCAATGAAAAGGTAAACAACAAAGGGAAATCATAAGGGACTTACTAAAGTTGAACTACTTGCATTCTTACATGGAAAGAAAATATTTGTAACTTTTGAAATTTTTTTCAGTATCTCGGTAGTTGATGGTATTACACACATACACACACACACACACACAGAGCACAGGGTGAATTGAATAGGATGGGATCATATCTTTAAAAAATGAAATTAAGTGGTGAGAGAGAAATATATTGGGAGGAGAAAGGGAGAAATGGAATGGGGCAAATTATCTCTCATAAAAGAGGCAAGTAAAAAACTCTTCAATGCAGGGAAAAGGGGGGGAGGTGAGAGAAAAAACATGAAGCTTACTCATCACATTTGATTAAAGAAAGGAATAAAATGCACACTCATTTTTGTATGAAAACCTATCTTACAGTAGAGGAAAGTGGAGGAGAAGTGGATAAGCAGGGTGGGGGGGATGATGGAAGGGCAGTGGGAGGAGGGAGCAATTAGAAGTCAACACTCTTGGAGAGGGACAGGATCAAAAGAAAGAAGAGAAGAAATGGGCAGGATAGGATGGAGGGACATATAGTTAGTCTTATACAACATAACTATTATGGAAGTCATTTGCAAAACTACACAGATATGGCGTATATTGAATTGCTTGACTTCTGAGGGGGAATGAGTGGGGAAAGAGGGAGAAAGAGAAGTTGGAACTCAAAGTTTTAGCAACAACTGTTGAGTAATGTTCTTACAACTAGGAAATAAGAAATACAGATAATAAGGTATAGAATGTTATCTTGCCCTACAGAACAAAAGAGAAGATAGGGATAAGGGAAGGGAGGGATGTTCGAAGGGAGGGCAGATTGGTGAATGGGGTAATTAGATTGCTCGGCATTTTTGATGGGGGGAGGGGAGAAATGGGGAGAAAGTTTGAAACCCAAAATTTTGTGGAAATGGATGTTGAAAACTTAAATAAATAAATTTAAATACAAAAACAAAAAACAAGAATGCTTGGAAGTCCTCTATTTTATTGACATTCCATTTTTTCCCCCTGAATTATGTATGATATTCAGTTTTGCTCGGTAGGTGATTCTTGATTTTAAACCTATCTCCTTTGACCTCTAGGATATCATATTCCAAGCCCTTTGATCCATTAGTGAAGAAGCTGCTAAATCCTATGTTATCCTGATTTCATTTCTACAATACTTGAATTGTTTCTCTCTAGCTGCTTGTAATATTTTCTCCTTGACCTAGAAACGCTGAAATTTGGCTACAATCTTCCTAGAAGTTTTCCTTTCGGGATCTCTAGGAATTATCATTTTGGAATCTCTTTCATGAGGTTATTAGTGAATTCTTTCCATTTCTATTTTACCCTCTGCTTCTGGAACATCAGGGCAGTTTTCCTTGATAATTTCTTGTAAGATGATGTGTATACTCTTTTTTGATCATTATTTTCAGGTAGACCAATAATCTTTAAATGATCTCTCCTGGGTCTACTTTCCAGGTCATATATTTTTTGTTTTGTTTTTAATGAAATATTTCACATTGTCTTCTATTATTTTCATTCTTCTGGTTTTCTTTTAGGATTTCTTGGTTTCTCATAAAATCATTAGCTTCCATCTGCTCCATTCTAAGTTTTAAATATGTATTTTCTTCAGTGAGCTTTTGAACCTCCTTTTCCATTTGGCTAATTCTGCTTTTTAAGGCATTCTTTTATTCATCAGCTTTTTGAACCCTTTTTTTCCATTTGGGTTAGTCTACTTTTAAAGGTCATATTTTCTTCAGCATTTTGGGGGTCTACTTTAGCAAGCTGTTGACTTGCTTTTCATGATTTTCTTGCATCACTCTGATTTCTCTTCCCAATTTTTCCTCTACCTCTTTTACTTAATTTTCAAAATCCTTTTTGAGCTCTACCATGGCCTAAGACCATTGTAAATTTTTTTTGAAGGTTTTGGATGTAGAAGTCTTGACTTTGATACCTTGTTCTTCCTCATTTGAAAGGATAGAGGAAAATATGTTTTCACCAAGAAAGTAACCTTCTATATAGTCTTATTTTTCCCCTTTTGGGGCATTTTCCTGCCAGTTGAATTTTGAATCCTTTGTCAAGTGAAGCGTATACTCTAGGGACCTATACGTTCTCAGTTCCTCCAAGGTGGCACATAAAAGAGAGGAGTTTACTCCTCTCCTGGCCTGTACTCTGGTCTTATCTTTTCTGCCCAGGATCTGCCAGTGGGATTCTCTCTCCAGAGCCTCCACCAGCTAATACCACACCATTGTTCCGCCTCACCCTAGGAACATCACTCAGGACTGAGACCCAGATCAGTCACTCAATTCCCTCAAGGTCTTTAGGCTGAGGGCTCCAAAAATGCATACTGCTGCTGCAGTGGCTGCTACTGCCCTGGGGCCAGAGCTGGAGTTGGACCCTGCTCCCCACCCAAGTGAAAGAGCTTTCTTATTGACCTTTGAAGCTGGCTTTGGCAATTGTAGGTTGAGAAATCTAGGAACTGCAGCTTCTGCCCATGATTCCATACCCTGAAACCTGCTACAGTCTTGTCCAGGCACCTTTGTGTGGCCGAGGCTGGGCTGTGCTCCACTTGGAGCCCCGTGCAATTGATCTTTCCTGTCAGTGTTCTGGGCTGTCTTGTGCTGGAAATCTCTTTCCCTCTGTCCTTGTATGGCTTCGACTGCTTTAGAATTTGTTTCAAGTCATTTTTTGCAGGGATTTTATGGGCTATGGGGGTAGAGCTAGAGAAGGTCCATCTTTCTACTCTGACATCTTGGCTCTGCCTGCCTCCCAAATATTGATAGATAGAGAAGGGGCTCAGATTCAAAACAATATATTTTGAACATATACATAAACATGCAGAGAGTGAGAGAAAGAGTGAGAAAGAGAGAGATCAGTGTATTGGTCATTTTAATGGTAATTTAAATGGGCAGATCTTTCCCATTCATCGATAGGCCCTTGTGACCTGGATCACATGGAAACCTGAGTCATGTAAGTCTGTGGTGGGAGGAATTGGTGGAACAGGAAGAGGTGGAGCAGGAAGTGTAGAACAGGAAGAGGCAGAGCTGGAGCAGAGTTGATGGGAAGTTAGAGAGCAGTCAAAACTGAGAGAGAGAAAGAAAAGCAGGCAGCTGTTTAACATGAGTGAGAGGGCTTGTTTGTATTTTTGTTTAAGGAAGCTGGTTTGTGGGAAGTCTAACAGAGGGAAGGCTTGCAGCTGGTGTGTTGCCCTCTCTATTGTTATTTTGTGAGGATTTCTTTGTTACTACAATGGATTTGGGTTTCTGGTGTTGGGATTGGCTCTCTAGTGTCTGAATAAATATTTTGGTTCTCTCTTCCATGTGGAGAGACTGTTGTATTTCATGATTCAGAATTGTGCTGACATATGTAGGGTCACTATAAGCACTGTGAATATCATGTTGGCACCACAGTCATAGGCAACAAAAGAACTGGTTTAGCTTGAATATACAGGTTTAAAACAGATGGTTTTATTTCTTTCTCAATGGGGCAGGGAAAGAGGACAGAGAAAAGGAAGAATTCGTTGATGGGAAAAAATAATTTAAAATAAGCTGTTCTGTATAATAATTTGAGGAAGCAGGTTATTGACAGAATTAGACAAAATAGTAAGATGTTAAACTGTCCATAATTAAAATATATAAAAAAAAAACCTGTGCTGACACTATAGTAATTTCTGAGCCATCTATGTTATCAGGAAATCAAGTAGTTACACCAAAGGTAAAAAAAAAAAAATCAATAACATATTAGAAAACAAAGGAAAAGATGGGAAAACAGCACAATTACAATAGCTCGAAGTTTACATTTAACAATACAATTTGAAAAACAGAAAATGGATAAAGGTAAACATGTTGGTTGTGATTATAATCACTATGAACATGAAGTTTAATCAATTTAAATTAGTTGCCACAATGAGAAAGCCAAAGGACTTCAGCAGTTAACTCTATCAGCAAACACTCAATATCTTTCCAAAATGAAGACTCATGGCAGTCAAAGTGTAATACTAGTTTAGAAAGTGTAAACTTATTTGCACATTATAAAATAGAAATACAATCATTATTGCTAAAACAAATGAGAATAAGGAAAAAGGGGCAGCTGAAAACAACTCATATAAATCTATGTAGGATTTTCAATTAAAATTAGATTATTACAATACAACTTACTGATGAAACAGGAAGGAGAAATACAAATAGGCATAAAATAAAACTCATTTGTCCAGTTTTCTATAGCAACGTATTCTCATAGGATTTGAATTCTCAGTATCTCAGTAACAAATGTGTTTTGGGAGGGGGCATTCTTAAGATTTAGTTTTTAAAGATTTTTAAATTTAATTTTAACATTCTTTTTAAATTATGAGTTTCAGATACCCTCACTACCTTCCACCCATCCCCTTTACACTGAGACTACAAAGAATATTATATCAATTATACACATGAAATCATGGAAAACATATTTTCGTAATAGATTTCCATATTAGCAAACTGAAAAAAAATAAAGCTAAATATATCCTTTTCTTTGCAGTCAGAGTCCATGTGTTCTCTCTTGGATGTTGACAGAATGTTTTTGGGTTTTTTTGTTTTTTTTTTTTGTTTTGTTTTGTTTTGTCATAAGTCCTTTGCCATTGTCATATATCACTGCATTGGTCAGAAACAATACCTCCTTCAGAGTAAATCATCATTACAACCCTGCTGTTGCTGTGCACAATGGTCTCCCAGTTCTTCAATTTCACTTTGTATCAGTTTATATAATTCTTGCCATAATTTTTTCCTTTCTTTTTCGGTGGGGGGTGGGGTGGTGGTGGTGAAGGGGAGTTTGACAGTTGAGGTTAAGTGACTTGCCTGGGATCATATAGATAGTATCTGAGAATGGATTTGAAATCAGGTACTGATGAGATGAGCATCCCTTCAATTTCAAATTCTTTGCCACAGCAAAAAGAGTTGCTATAATTATTTTTTGTACAAATAATTTTTTCTTTTTCTTTGATCCGTTTGTGGAACAGGTTTCATAGTGATATTGCTGGAACGAAGGGTATATACAGTTTTATAGCCTTTTCTGTATAATGTCAGATTGTTCTCCAGAATGGTTACACCAGTTCACTATTCCACCAATAGTTCATTAATATATCTATTTTCCCTCATCCTCTGTAGCATTTGTCATTTTTGATAGGTGTTAGGCACTACATTAGAGGTGTTTTAATTTGCGTTTCTCTAATTAATAGTGATTTAGAGCATTTTTTCATATAAATGTAGATAACTTTGATTTTTTCTTCTAAAACTGCTTGTTCATATGCTTTGATCATTTATCAATTAGAAATGGCTCTTATTTTATTTAAATTTGATTCAGTTCCCAGTATATTTGAGAAATGAGGTATTTATCAGAGAAACATGCGATAAATGTATTGTACTGCATGTATGTTTTGTGTGTGTGTGTGTGTGTGTGTGTATTCATTGTTTATGGTACCTTTTAGAAAAATTTAGTTTCCTTGATTATCTTTATCAATTAGGCTTGCTTTTGCTTTTCCTTTGTATGACATCATGGTTGATACCCTTGCTCTCTTCTCTTTAGCTGAAGCATTATAAACTATGCTCCATCCCTTCATTTCAACTCTGTGTCTGTTTTTCTCTCCCAGATGTATGTCAACATATTGTTGTATTGTGTTTCCCAATCCATTCTTCAATTTGCTCCTGTTCTATGAGTTAATTCATCCCATTCTCATTCAGTTATGAATATTAACTGTCAGTTTCCTTCTATCCCATTTCCCTCTGTTTATCCTTTATTTTTTCTTTTCGCTTCTCAGAAGATTACCTTACTTTCAACCACTGCCTGTTTCAATTTCCCCTCTTAGGCCTCAACTTCCCAATTCCCTTGCTCTCTTACCCCTCTTTGTTCCTATTGGATATGAGAGATTTCTATGCTCAAATGAATGAGTGTATATATATATATATATATTCTTCCTTCTTTGAGCTAATTGTGAGGACAGCAAGGTTTATGCATTGCCCTCCATTCTCACCCCTCTCCCAACTATAAAAGTTCTTCTTGTGTACTTCCTTTATGTGAGTAAACTTGACCCATTCTACCTCCCCTTTCCTCCTTCTCCCAAAGAATCTCTCTTTCTCACATACACCTTTTTTTAAGGACATCAACCCACCATAACTCACAACCATGCCCTATGTCTGTGCACACACCTAATTGCCCTAACAATGACAAAGTTCTTAAGCGTTACATGCATCATCTTCCCATATAGGAGTGTAATATTTAAACTTATTGTGTTCCTTAACAGTCTTCAATTAAACATTAATTGAAAACAATAAAAATTTAAAGGTGAGATTGATAAAATGAAAGTAAAAATGAATTGATAAATGAAACTAGGTCTTAGTTTTAAGACAAAAAATAAAATGCTTAAACAATTGATTAATGTGATTTTAAAAAAGAGAAAAAAAACCCAAATCAATAGTATCAAAAATGAAAAAGATTAATATAACAGTAATGAAAATGATATTAAAGAAATTATAAGGTATTACTTTGCTCAATTATATGACAATTAACTTAACAATTTAAGTGAAATGGAACAGTATTTACAAAAATATAAATTTCCTGGATTAGCAAAAGAGAAAATAGAATATTTAAATAGGTCTATTTTAGAAAAAAATTAAACAGGCCATAAATGAGCATCTTAATAGGAAATCATCAGGATGAGATGAATTTATAAGTGAATTCTATCAAACATTTCAAGATGGAAGAGCTTGTTTCATTCTGTGTATTGAAAACAAACCACTGATTAGAGAAATGAAATTTAAATTAGAGAAATGAAAATTAAAGCAACTCTGATATATGACCTCACACCTACCACATTGGCTAACATGATATAAAAGGAAAATCATAAATGCTGAAGGGGATTTTTGGGGAAAATGAGACACTAATTCACTGCTGAAGGAGTTGTGAACTGATCCAACCATTCTAGAGACCAATTTGGAACTATTCCCATGGGCTATAAAATTGTGTATACCCTTCAACTCAGCAATACTAGTATCATATTCTCATTCTCTCTCTCTGTCTCTGTCTCTGTCTCTCTCTGTCTCTGTCTCTCTGTCTCTCTGTCTCTCTGTCTCTCTGTCTCTCTGTCTCTCTGTCTCTCTCTCTCTCTCTCTCTCTCTGTCTCTCTCTCTCTCTCTCTCCCTCTCTCTCTTTCTCTCTCAACATGGCTAAAGTGGAAATATATTTCGTATGGCTTAATATATGTAATAGGTATCATATTTCTTGGGTTCACAATAAGTGGGGGATGGGTGGAAACAGGGAGAGAATTTGGAATTGAAAATACTTTTTTTTTAATTTAAAAATTATTGGAATGATGGAGGACTGTGGAAAACTGGTAGAAATTATGTTCATTTCAGGATCCAAGATGGAGAAGTAGAAGGATGGACTTGTGATAGCTCTTCCCCATAGTGCTTAAAATAACTGTAAAAAATGACTCTAAACAAATTCAAGAGCAGCAAAAGTCACAAAATGACAGATTAAAAAACATTTCCAACCCAACATTTCCTGGAAGGTGGACAGGAAAGATCTATCACACCAGGTTCAGGGTGGAGTGCAGCCCAACATGGGCTATGTAGCATGGACAAGACTGAATCAGGCTTCAGAGCCCAGAATCATGAGCAGCTGCTGCAGTTCACAGATTTCTCAACCCACAAGTGCCAAAGTAAGTATCAGAGGTCTGTAAGAAACCAATTTCACCTGAATGAGAGGGGAACAAGACCTAGACCTAGCTCTGGCCCAGGGTGGTGGCAACTACTAGCACAACAGCATCCACTTTTTGGAGCCCGAGGGCTGAAGACCCTGGTTGTTCCAGCAACTGATCTGAGTCTCACACCTGAGTGGCAGTCCTGGGTTGAGGAGCTGGTGGCAGCTGTAGAGAGGGAATCTTACTTGCAGTTCCAGGCAGAAAAGAGTGCTTTTGGTTGCTCACAGACCAGAATGCAGGCCAGGAGAAGAATAAAATCCTTTCCCTCAATTGTGCCACCTTTGAGGAAATGGGAACTTATATGTCCCTAGAGATATTTAGAGAACAGCTGTACAAAATCTCTGAAGCCTAGGGTAGTATAACCTCCACTTGATAAAGGACTGACAAAAGTCAAGTAACTGGCTGGGAAAATGCCCAAAAAAGGCAAAAAAGACTATAGAAGGCTATTTTCTTGGTGAAAAGGTATTTTCTTCCATCCTTTCAGATGAGGAAGAGCAAAGCATAAAATTAGAGAAAGACAGCAAGGTTAAGGCTTCCAAAAAAAAAAAAAATACAATGATGTCAGACCATGGAAGAGCTCAGAAAGGATTTTGAAAATCACGTAAGAGAGGTGGAGGAAAAAATGGAAAAATAACATGAGAGCAATGCAAGAAAATCATAAAAAGTAAGCCAACAGCTTGCTAAAGGAAATACCCAAAATGCTGAAAAAAATAATACCTTTAAAAATACACTAATTCAAATGGCAAAAGAGATTCAAAAAGCCAATGAGGTGAAAAATACTTTAAAAACCAGAATTGGCCAAATGGAAAAGAATTTTTGAAAGCTCACTGAAGAAAATAGTTCTTTAAAAATTAAAATGTAGCAGATGGAATCTAATGACTTTATGAGAAATTTAAAAATTATAAAATAAAATCAAAAGAATGAAAACATAGAAAACAATATGAAATATCTCATCGGAAAGTCAACTGACCTGGAATATAAATCCAGGAGAGATAATTTTAAAATTATTAGTCTGCCTGAAAACCATGATCAAAAAAGAGCCTAGACATCATCTTTCATGAAATTATGAAGGAAAACAGCCCTGATATTCTAGAACCAGAGGATAAAATAGAAATGGAGAGAGTGCTCTGATCACCTCCTGAAAGAGATCCCAAAAGAAAAATTTCTAGGAATATTATAGCCAAACTCCAGTGTTCCCAGGTCAAGAAGAAAATATTACAAGCAGGCAGGAAGAAGCAATTCAAGTATTATACAAATATAATCAGGATAACATGGGATTTAACAGCTTCTACACTAAGGGATCAAAGGGCTTGGAATATAATGTTTCAGAGGTTAAAGGAGATAGGATTAAGAGTAAGAATCACCTACCCAGCAAAACTGAGTATCATGCTTTGGGGGAAAAAATGACATTTCAATGAAATAGAGGACTTTCAAGCATTCTTGTTGAAAAGACCAGAGCTGAATAGAAAATTTGAATTTCAAATACAAGAACCAAGAAACACATTAAAAGGTAAACAGGAAAGAGAAGCATTAAAGAACTCATTAAAGTTGAACTGTTGAACCTACATGGAAGAAGTTTTTCGTAACTCTTGAGATCTTCTTCAGTATTAGGGTAGTTAGAGGGAATATGTGTGTGTGTGTTTATGAGTATGTATGTATCATATATATGTACATGGGTGCATGTGTGTATGTATACATATATGTATACTTGTGTATATATGCATGTGTGTAAATGTACACATATATGTATACATACACACACAGAGGGCACAGGGTGAGCTGAATATGAAGGGAGAATACCTAAAAAATAAAATTTACTGTTGAGTGGAATGTACTAGGAGGAATAGAAAGGAAGAGGTAGAATGCAGCAAATCATTTCACATAAAATCGGCAACAAAGAGCTTTTATAATCAAGGGGAAGAAGGAGGAGATGAAATAAGTGAGCCTTACTCCCATGGGATTTGGCTTCAGGATGTGATAACACTCACTAAATTGGATATGGAAATCTATTACCCTTCATGAAGGTAAGGGGGAGAGGAATGAGAGAGGGAAGATAATAGAAGGGACAGCAAATTTGGGAAAGGGATAATCAGAAGCAAATATTATTTTGGGAGGATGGGTCAAAGGAGAAAAAGGAATAAATGGAGGGCAAGATAGGACAGAGAGAAATATGGTTAGTCTTTTGCATCATAGCTATTATGGAAGCGTTTTGTATGGTTACACATATATGACCCATATTTAACTGCTTGTTCTCTCAATGAGGGTGAGTGGGGAGGGAGGAATGGAGGGAATATGGAATTCAATGCTTTAAGAATGAATGCTAAAAGTTATTTTAACATGCATCTATAAAATCAGATGTACAGGCAATGAGGTATAGAAATCTGTTTTGACCTAGGGGAAGGTAGAGGGGAAGGTGGATGGAAGAAGGGGGAGTAATAGAAGGGAGGACAGAATGGAGGAAGCAATGGATACGGTGCATGATGTCCTGGGGTAGGGGGTGGGGAGAGATAGGGAGAAAATTCCTGTGGAAGTGAATGAACTGAATGAGAATTGAAAAATAAATAAATTACATGCTTTTAAAAAAGAAAGAAATAATGTACATTTCTATTTATTTAAAACTTCTGGCTCTTAATTTTGCCACATAAAGAATTCTACCCAATATAAATAGATAATAACATAATGAAGGAAGATTACTCTTCCTTTTTTTTTTTAATTCTTGCCTCTTCAAGTCTATGTCTCCCCCTCATTGTACAATGAAGAGTTGTGCTTGTCCTTTGTTCTTGAAGAGGACCATGACAGCAAGATGATGACATGATTTGTAGTTAGTTTTTACTTGAGTGCAGGAGGGCTGTGCAAGGTCACCAGACTCACTTTCTCCTCCAGAGGCATCTGAGTCCAGTAGCCTGATATTCATCAAGATCACTGGAGATGGCCCAGGATGCAATGTTGCACCCGGGCCACTTTAGGCTAAGGCTTTATCAGATTCTCACTTTGAGTCATATTCCATACCCATTCAATCAGTAGGTCTGTAAACAGTTATTCAAGGGATGACCCCTTTTAATAAAAACAAAAATCAGTCTGAGAGGAGAACACCCTAAAGGTTCCTGGGTAAAAGAGAAATAGTTACTGTTTAGTATTTACATTCACTCTGTGCTAGGTGGGCAGGGATGTGTTGTCCAATCTATGCACTCCAGAATGAACTGGGTTTAAGGCTTGATCTTGGAGCAAGAAATCTAACCAGTAAACCTAAAGGAAAAAAGGCAGCTTTTGGCCATGCTAGTGTATGCTACCTGGGTAGAGCACCCAAGACAAGAATGGAGAGGAAAGGAGAGGAGAGTAATGAAAGGAAGGGGAGGGGAGGAGAAGAGGGGTCTCCTCTTCTCTCCTCTCTTCTCCTCCATTTGCATCTTCTCTCCTCTCCTCTTCTCTTCACTCCACAATGGAGAGAGCAGAGGTTTAGATATCAGAGAATGTGAATTTGAATCTTTACTTTCCTACTTACTAAGTAGTATGAACTTGAGCAAGTCAGTTAACTTCTAAGTCTCAATTTTCAAACTCAGAAAAGGAAATGGTTAAACTAAATGACCTCTAAGTACTCTTCTGAATTTAAATCCATGATATTATATTCCAATGACTTTGTTGAATTTTTCCTTCATTGTCTTCAAGAAACTATATAATGATGCTGTAATCCATAAATTTTCCTTCTTGGTAACTCAAGTCTTTGTTCTTGTCTGTGTCCATAACTTCAAATCATGTAGAGCATGGAAAGCACTATATAAAATGATGGTTACTATTATTCTTTGAGCTTGACAGTATAGATAATATACTTATTGCCATACTTTTCAAGATGCATTTAGTAGTGATTGAGTTTTATATCATTCTAGTCCCTTGTAATCAGGGTACTTAAGCAGCCTGTCCTCCATTTTTACTTAATGGTATTAACTACAGATATCAGTAACATGTGGAAGTTGACACAATCACCTCTCATGTTGCCTTTATGAGAAATAACCTTTACAGTAGTTCAGGAAGGGACTAAACAACATGAAAGTCATTACTTAAATTTAATAATCATTCAGTATCTGCTTAGTCATTGGGGTGTTCAGGAAGACTAGCTTCTCTAATGTGAGAACTTGCCAAGCCCTTTTGAGAGCTACTCATCTACCATTAGTGTCCCTCTGCTACTCAACATCTGTGGCTCCAAGAAGCTGTAGTATGCACAACAGCCACACCCTAGTAAACCATCTCAACAGTCAGACTAAACCAGGTCAAGGATAACCAACAGGCCTCAGACCCACACAAATTAGTTTATGAGGTAGGGTGATGTCCACCACAAACACGTGGAATGAGTGGATGAGAACAATTTGTTCCAGTGGTGATGAAGGGAGCTGACTGCTTAGAGCTTGGTCAGGTATCAAAGAAACCAAGGTCATCTGCTGCATTCCAGGCCACCACCATTCAGCCTCAATTATATCTTATCATTAGACTATGATGACTCTGAAAGAGAGAGGGAGGTTGATGACTTTGTGTAACTCTGCCTCACTTAAATCAATTTACATACAAGTCAAATTATCATCCATTATGTCATTGGTCCAAAGTAAAGCATAAACAATATATATAATAACACCTCCATTTTATAAAGGAATTTAGTTAAAACCAGGGAAGTTAAGGGTATGCCAAAAGTCACATGATTATTAAGTGGCAGAGGTAATACTTGAACCAATGTCTTTTACTGTTCTGTCATTCTTTCAATAATACCACCATGAAAGTTGTGAAAAAAGAGACCTTTACAAGATAAGGTGAGATTAATCTGGGTGAAGGTCCTTAGATAAAGAGTTCTAAATTAATTTTTAAAGGATAGAAGCCATACACATAGATTACCAAAGAATAGGATGAAAAATCTAATTGTTTGGCATTACTATAGACAAAAATCAGATTTGATAGATTTTTTTTAACCTTTCAACTCACATACAAAATTTCTACCTCCTTTCTTCATGTTTTTTCACTGACTATCCCCTAATAGAATACTCACTCCTCCTCCTCTTATCTCATAAAATCTCTTCTTTTTTGGATTGAGCTCAAGTACCATTTTTGGCATGGTGGAATGTACCTACACAGGTACATTCTGTATCTCCCATTAGTATATGAACTTAGACGGTTGGGACTATTTGACTTTCTCTTTGTATCCTCATTGCTTTGCATGATGACTACAACTTAGTAGATACTTAATAAATGCTTAATGATGATTGATAGTTGTTGTTTGTGTCTTTACCTCATAGAACAGAACTTTACATTCACCCAGTTTAACTCATCCATTTAGCAAATGAGAAAATGGAATTTCACAGATCTAAGCAAAAACTTCAGTTTATTAATGGCAAGTTCAGGACTGGAATAATCCATTTAATAAACTTTAAGTATTTGTTTTGTATAAAGCACTATACTTGGCACCTGGGGAGATACAACCATTAGTGAGATATAGTCCTTAAGCTTCAGACTCATCTCATGGTACACATTGATTCTGCCCTTCAAAACAATCATGCAAAATTACCCTTTTAAGGAATTCCCTGACTAACCATACCTGATTCTAGCTGCTACCACCATGCCCTCAAGCCCTGAGAATTCTTCATTAGCAGGAATCTAACAGCAACATCGTTAGGTGTTCCTATTCTCCTGAAGAACATGGACTATTTTTATCTTTATAAGATTGTAAGTTTCATGAGAATAGAGATAATTGTTTTTTTTCTCATAATATTCAGCAGTACTATGTAAACAGGATGTATTCAGTGTATGTGTCGCATTCCTGACATGAAGTGATTGAAGTAATTTCTTTATTCATTTCAGGAAAGGAAGCTGGAAACTCTGTAGGAGCAAAGTATGGATTAGGAGCAGTGTGTAGAGAACTCTATCACTGTTGTGTAATCACTGACAGACAAGGGTCAGTGATGTATAGCTGAGTATGAATTGCATTTATTTAGCTATTTGTTTAAAACAGGCATCAGGACAGTGGGATCATCTGGAGTGATTTGAAGTTTTGTAAATGTTTTGTACATCTTAGATGTTATTTTGTCCCCAGTCTCTATCATTAACAGCTAACACTGTTTTCTCTGAGTTTAGCTCCATCAGTCTAAAACTTTTGTAAATCACTAAACAGAATTATTGTGATGTTGTTGATGCAACACCGTAAGTACACATTTGGATTATTTGAAATTCCAGTGACAAATAATACCAAAGGAGCAGAAAAATAACAACTTGTTCTCATATCATAGCCTGTTAAGTTCCCAAAGATCTCATGCCTGCGTGAGATCTTTCTTCCAGGCACAAATGAATGAGGTGGGAGCAAGGATGGTATGCACTCCATTTATTCTCAGCTAGCTCAGAGTATATATAGGCATTTGACTTCCATTCAAGCAAGAAGTTTGTAAACACTGTGTGCTGAACTTACATGCTTGGCTGTTGTTGTGCTTGCTCAAGATAATTGTGAAGGTTGGTAATTGCGTAGGGGTGGTCCATCACATAAATCATGCAAGGACATGGTGTCTCAAAGAGATTTCTCCTGAGGGCATCATGACCCTGATAATCCGAGAGTTCCAGACCCCTTACAATGGCCCAGAAAAAAAATTATGTTAGCAGATCCCAATGATCCTTTCCTAAGCTGTCCATTGATGTATTATCTTCATAGTCCCCATCTTCTAACCCACTCATCATTATCTTCATAGTATATGCTACTCTACTTTAGTCTTTGTGTGGGACAGCCCTCTAGGCTTTTGGTCAATTTTTTTCTCTTTCATAGATCTTTTCTAATGTTCTACATATGTCTTTTCAAAGGGAAGAGACTGAAATTGATTATAATATTTTGGATAAAAACATGCTGCTATTCTTTGAAATTACTCATAGTTTGGTGTACTGATTAGAATTTTAAGAAAACTGCATGATTTGGGGTAAATTTTAATATAGTTTTTCTCTCGTAGAAGTTTCACTCTCTGTGAAGCTTTAGCAGAAACAAATTAGAGAATTAAGAGCATATACTATTCCTACTAAAGTATTTTTAAAAGTTGTAAACACATATTGCCATCTTTGCCCCCCAGGTTCTACTGCTGCTGATTCCAGTAAGTATTGACCTCTTTGATTGTAAGTACCCTCAGCAAATCGTGTGATTCCAGAGTTCACTAACGTCCTACATGCATTGCTTGGAATGACAAATAAGATGCTTGTAATGCAGGTGCCTGAAGCAAGGAAAGCATATTAATTGATGAGATGACCCTTGAAAGGATATAGGCTTTTATTGAGAGAAAACCATAATGATTACCCATAAAGAATAAAAACTATTTGAATACCATACACCTTACTTTATATATGTTAAGTTCCTGGAAAATTTAATGGAAACTTAATTTACATACATTGAATCCTGTTTAAGTATCTCAGAGCAAATTTATCTCATTGTCAAGCAGGCAGTATGTTGACTGACTTGACTGCTATTAAGTCACCATTGGAGAAGAAGAAGGATAAGATGCATTGTAACTCACTGCACCCTGAAAAAGATTACTGCTTTATAATATTTCATGAAATGTCAAGGGAATGAAAAATCTGATTTTGGTGATAAAAAAGAAAAGGGTGAGAATTAATTTGGAGGACAGGTGCTATGACAAAAATGTTGTCTTGATGGATGTCCCAGTGAAGGTTTGGCAGTACCACCATTCCTCAGTTGCCTTCCTCTGAAAGATGAAGTTGGTCATTTCTCCCACCCACCTCTTTCACAAGCTTCCTACCTAGATTCTGAAATCTAAGACTCACTGAATGGCCTCCATGTTGAATATTCCTTGTTCTCAACTTCCAGATTGTATAATGTGCCTGTAAGCTACAAATTCATGAAAAGCAATATGCACAGATGTCATAGAGAAAGAGATTTAGAACTTCTGCCTGAGTTGTATATTTAGGGAGACTGTGAAGAGAGTTAAAAATCTCCCCTGCCCATTGATAGACCTCAAATGGGGCTATTGAAGAAGGCTTTATTGGGGAGGCTTATTTCCTATGAAGACCCATACCTTTTTGCTTTTGGCATATACATATATATATATATATATATATATACATATATATATATATGTATCTGAGGGGAGGTTTTGCTTTGGGGTTTGGTTTTGGAAGAAGGTTAATGTGCCAGATGAAACACTGGGAAGCTGCTAAGCAGCCCTCCAGCTTTGAAAATGAAGATGTTGGTGCTTCACTCTTTGGTAGTTATGTATATGTGTGTTATGTAATTGTCAGACAAGTGGAAGCCTGTCTCTTGGTCCCTGCATGTTGAAGATAATTAAAGTGATCATTGACCCCTCAAAAGTTGCCTTTCCTTTTATAAATGTAGATCTAAGAACCTCTGATAGCAGGCCTCCCCTGTGTATGTTGGGGTGCTTACTGATACAGATGCTTCAGTGGATCTTTTGGTCAGCTTCCTCCTCCAAATAGTTCTATTGAACTTAAGATACTCAAAATATAAATGAAACTGATACAAATTCCTACTTAAAGGATACAGAAAACCTGGGGTCTACTCTATCAGGTAATGCACAGCATCATAGATTTTTAGCTGAAAAAGACTTCAGAGCTTATTTAGTTCAACACCATCAGATGGGGAAGTTACAAATTGAAGTGAAACTCCTGGGACTGAGCCAACATGGTGGAGCAGAAAGACACATATACTCTAATGCTTCCCCCACAGCCCACAAAATACCTGTAAAAAATGACTCTTAACAAATTCTAGAGCAGCAGAAGCCACAGAACAACAGAGTGAAAGAGGTTTGTAGGCAAAGGTAACCTGGAAGGCTGAAGGAAAAGTCTATGTCACGGGACACTGAGCAGAGTAGAGCCCAGCCCTGGCCACATGACACTGGGAGGAGCAGGACCTGAACAGACCTCTGAGGCAGAGTTCCCAGAAGGGTGGGTCCCAAATATCTCGACCCACAAGTAATAAAGAAAGCTTCAAAGGTCAGTGTGGGAGGATTTTCCCAGCAGGGTGAGAGGGAAACGGGGTTCCTGATGGCAACAACAGCAGTAGCAGACTGCTGGCAGCTAGGGTGGCCAGGAAGCAACCTGGGTCCATTGTCCAGTCAGTTCAACTTAAAGCCTCTGGCAGTAGGGAGAAGTTAATCTAAACTCAGTGCTGAGTGACAGTCCCGCCCCCACTGAACACCCCAGGGGAATCAAGCAGCTGAGTCCAATCTCAGCCTTGAACGCCATTCAGATGAGAGAAGGGGCAATAGGACCATCCTCTTGACAAAGGATTCAGAAGTCAAGTAACTGGCTAGGAAAATGCCCAAAAAAGGGGAAAAAAAATAAGACTCTAGAAGGTTACTTTCTTGGTGAACTGGTGTCTCCTCTCATTCTTTCAGATAAGGAAGAACAAGGCATACTGGAACAGGAAGTCAAAGCCCCTGTCTCAAGGGCCTCCAAAGGGAACTTAAACTTGGCTCAGGCAGAGAAGAGCTCAAAAAGTGACTTAGTAGCCTGCTAAAGGAGAACCAAAAAAAAAAAAAATACTGAGGAAAATAACATCTTTAAAAAGAGGCTAACTCAATTAAAAAACAGCCAGTGAGGTGAAGGATGATTTGAAACGCAGAATTAGCCAAATGGAGGAGAAGGTTCAAAAGCTCACTGAACAAAACAGTTCTTTAAAAGAGGGACTTGAGTTCAGGGAAGCTAATGACTATGACATAAACCAAGCAGTTAAAAAACAAAACCAAAAGTTTGAAAAAATAGAAGATAATGTGATACATCTCATTGGAAAAACAACTGATCTGGAAAATAGATCCAGGAGAGACAATTTGAAAATTATGGGACTACCTGAAAGCCACAATCAAAAAAAGAGCCTAGACATTCTCTTCCATGAAATTATCAAGGAAAAGTGCCCTGACATTCTAGAACTGGAGAGTAAAATAAATATTGGAAGAATTCACCAATCATCTCCTGAAAGAGACCCAAAGAGAGAAACTTCTAGGAATATTGTGGCCAAATTTCCAAGGTCAAGGAGAAAAAACCACAAGAAACAATTAGAGTATTGTGGAAATAGAATCAGAATAATACAGGATCTGGCAGCTTCAATATTAAGGGACTGAATGGCTTGGAATAGGATATTCCAGAAGTCAAAGGAACTGGGATTGAAACCGAGAATCACCTACTCAGCAAAACTAAGTATAACATTTCAAGGGAATAAATGGTCATTCAATGATATAGAGGACTTTCAAGCATTCTTGATGAAAAGACCAAGACTGAAAAGAAAATTTGACTTTCAAACACAAGAATCAAGAGAAGCATGAAAAGGTAAACAGGAAATAGAAATCATGAAAGACTTTCTAAAGCTGAACTGCTTACATTCTTACATGTAAGGAAAATATTTGTAACTCTTGAGACTTTTCTCAGTATTTGGGTAGGTGGAGGGATTGTACGTACACACACATATAGACAGTACAGGTTGTGTTGAATCAGAAGAGATGATACCCACAAAAAAATTAAAATTAAAATTAAGGGGTAAAGGAGAAAAATACTGGAAAGAGAAAGGGAGAAATGAAATGGGGCAGGCTATAACTCATAAAAGAAATAAGAAAAATCTTGTTCAATGGGGGAGAAAAGGGAGAAGGGGAGAGGGGAAAAGTGAGGCTACTCTCTCCACATATGGCTTAAGGAGAGAATAACATGCTCACTAAATTTGGTATGAAAATCTATCTTATACTACAGGAAAGTAGGGAAGGAGGCAACAAGTGGGGTGAGGGGAATGATAGAAAAGAGGGAGAAAGGGAGAAGGGAGTTGCTAGAAATAAACACTTTTGGGAAGTGACAAGGTCAAAAGAGGGAATAAAAAAACAAGGGGAGACAGAGTAGGATAGAGAGCAATATAGTTAGTATCACACAACGTGATTACTATGGAAGTATTTGGCAAAATGACACATATTTAGTCTGTATGGAATTACTTGCCTTCTCAGTGGAGATAGGTAGGGAGGGGGAGAGTGAGAGAAGTTGGAATTCAAAGTATTAGAAACGAATGTTGAAAATTATTATTGCATATAACCAGGAAATAAGAAACACAGGTAATGGGGTATAGAAATATTTCTTGCCCTGAAAGAAAAGAGAGAAGATGGGGATAAGGGAAGGGTGGGATGTGAAAGAAGGGAGGGTACATTGAGGGAAAAGGTAATCAGAATGCAAGGTATTAGGGGGTGAGGGGAGGAGAGAGATGGGGAGAAAAATTGGACATTGCCAGGCCTAGAGGCCTGTGGGCTACCCGAGTCTTTCTTACCTCACCTCCCGAGGTCTTCGGCTGGCCACGCCGGGTGCGCATATGAGAGAAAGGACGTTCCAGAGTCAAACAAGGGTTGAGCTTTATTTCAGGATCTTGGTTACAAGTGCAGGGGATTCTTCCTTAGGAGGGAAAGAGAATCTCCCAAGGAGGCAAAGATCTTACAATAAGAGATTGGAAGTAGAAGTACAAGCGGGGAGAGAGGGGGAGGGGAGAGAAGGAGAAGAGGAAAAGCGGAGCCTTGTGTCCTCTTTGGCTCCTCACGTGCTAAGAGAGCTTTCAGGCTTCCCTGATCCTACTTAACTCTCCAGTCGCATAGTTTGCATCAAAATACCGTGCTGTTAGATAACAATAGTGTGCCCAGATCCGGGACAATCTCGAGGGCGGGGAGATCTCTCTCCCATCACGTTTCTCATGGGAAGAGGCGGAAATACACGAGATAGCTCGGTTCACCTCGATTCCCAGCCGTTTCCTAGGGGGGTCTCGTGAGAGCTCTAAGATTTAGAAGTTCCCACCTTTACCCGCCCGAGACTGTCCACACGGAATTGAGCTTCCAACCCCAATAGGACATGTTACAAAGTGATGTAAAAGCAATTAGTATTAAAACAATTGACTGAATTAATTACTGAGACTAAATCAGAGACATCTTTAGTTTGGGGAAAAGAATTTTAGTCTAAGTTTCCTAGAGGCAGGTAACCTCAGGTAAAATTTGGCTTTGATGGAAAAGTTAAGTTTTTAGTGGTAATTTTGATTTTATGATTGTTATTTAATCAGGAGCTAGAGCATGTATAGAAAGACATGTAAGCCACTTGAGATTTACTCAAATGATGATCCTTAGCCTATGTGAAAGTATAGTCATATCTGAAACCTGGTTATTGGAACTTGCTATTTTAAGATTCTACGGGACTATTAACCGACTGTTCTTCTGAGTCTAACTCCAGGTATGGATAGCAAGAAAGGAGGTTTGAGCCTCCAATCCATGATGCCAGTAAGCCTGTGAGATGCTGGTATGAACTGCAAAAGGTGATCTCATGGGAAAGGGCTATTCATCCTGGGCTGAGGTAGGATTCTCTTGATTCAATTTCCTCAGTCACCTGGCAGACTTTAAGCCTGATTGAATGCAAGTTGACAATCTGCTCCTGCCTGGAATTGACATGAGGTTAGGGAGGTATTGTTTCTCTGCAATTTTCCTACTCTTAGTGGCAATTTCCTATAGTCAAAACATTTGTAAGCTTAATACCAGATCCATTAAATTATAGATTGTTGGTAGGAGAACATCCAAGGTTAAGTCTAAAATTAAGCTATTAGGCTTAGGACTTTAGACCAACAACAATAAGTTAGTGTCTTTTAATTCTTAGTAATAGTGTAGACAATTAGGAGACAATTAGGTCAAGGGCTTGTGAAATTAGCATATATAGTTATTATTTGTGTCTCAGTTGGTTAATGTTAAAAAAAAATTCATTTGTGGTCTGGTCTATATTGTGAATGTTTTAAAAGAAATATCACCTGACCAAAAGTTGGAATTGTTTTATGTGATATGAACTGTGTTAAAAATTAGAAATAAAAAATATTTTAAAAAATTTTTAAAAAGAAGAGAATAAAAAAAGAAGAAACTCCTAACTTAACATTGATAGAGAGAATTTTCTCATCCAGATATTCCCACTATGAATACTAATAGGATTAGTCTGACTTCTATCTCCACTGGAGAGGGAATAGTAAAACTCTATTAGAGGCAGTCTCCATGTTCAATGAAAATAACAGTGTGTGGGATGAAGGGATTGAGAGGAGGAGAGTCCTTCAGTTTGTAAGTCCCTATTCACCAATAAAGTTCTAGAAGAGGAAACAAGGGAAGTAAGGATCAGCAAAAAATCCAAAAGTAACAAATTTATGTCCCACAGAAAGTGTCTCCTTTTCCTTGTGGGCAGCTAGGTAATGCAGTGAATAGAGCACCAATGCAGGAGTCAGGAGAACCAAGTTCAAATCTCACCTCAGACACTTGACATTCACTATCTGTGTGACCTTGAGCAAGTCACTTACCCCCAATTGCCTCATCCTGGGTCATCTCCAGTCATCCTGATGAATATCTGGTCATTGGATTCAGATGGCTATGGATGAGAAGTGAGGCTGGTGACCTGAATAGCCCTCCCTCACTCAAAACAAAGTCAAGTGCAAGCCATGGCATTATTTCTCTGATGGCATGATCTTCTTCGGCAACAAAGGACGAAGATGCTATTCCCTCCCATATCTTTAACTGGCTCACTTTTGCCCCCAAGGGTTTATCTTCCCTCATGTATTTTTTTTAATTCACTTAAGCTTTTTTTTCTATCTGTAAATGCTTTTTAAACATATGTCCATATTAACCATGTTGTTTAAAAAAAAACCTAGACAAAAAAAAAAAGTATGCTTCAATCTGCCGCAGTTGTCATCACTGCCATTGCCACCATACCAGGACTAGAGTCAGACCAGGCTCCTCTCTCACTCAGATCTGACAGACCTTTTCTACTGACTTTCTACTGACCTGTTAAGAAGTCTGGTAATCACCACAGCTGACAGTAATTCAGTCCCCTGCAGCCCACTCTGGGTTTGCTGGGGCCCAATCTAGGTTGATGCATTTTGTGCTGTACTGTGCTCCTCTCCCAGCCTGATATAGTAGACATTTCTTATAGGACTTCCAGGCTATCTTTATATCTTTAACTGGAAATTTGTTTCACTCTTTCATTTTGTGGTTTCTGCTCCTCTAGAATTTGTTCAGAGTCATTTTTACAGGTATTTGGAGGTGTTTGGGAGAAAGCTCAAGCAAGTTCCTGCTTATACTCTGGCCTCTTGGATCTCCTGCACATGACTATTAATAGCTTTGATTTCTCCTTCTGCAGACTACCTGTTTTTATCCTTTGACCAATTATCAAGAGGGAAATGACTTTTGCTTTTATTAATTTGACTAAGTTGAGACTTTTATCAGAGAAACACTGGAAAAATCATTTTCCAGTTTCCAATTTTTCTTTTAATGTTGATTACATTAGTTTTATTTATCCAAAAACTTTCTAATTTCATGTAACCAGAATCATTCATTTTATTTCCTGTGATGCTCTGTGCTTCTTGTTTAGTCATGAGCTTTTTTTTTATCCACAGATCTGTCAGGTACATTTTCTCCAGACTGACCTACTTTATTTATGATATCACTTTTTATGAAAAAATAGTTTACCCATTTTTAACTTATGTTGGTATATTGTGTGAAATACTGTTCTGTGCCTAATTTTTGCCAAACTGATTTCCAGTTTTCCCAGCAATTTTTTTACATCTTCCCACCATCATTGATTCATTCTAGCACCCTTTTTCTATTCACAATCTCTCTAACTGAGGGGCAGAGCCAAGATGGCAGAGTAACAGCATGGACTTGCTAGGACTCTCCTCACAAACCTAGCCAAATACTTGTAAAAAATGACTCTGAACAAATTCTGGAGCTGTGGAACACACAGAATGATGGAATAAAGCAAATCTCCAGCCCAAGAAAGCCTGAAAAGTCACCAGGAAGTGTCTATCAAGCCACACTGGGAACAGAGTACAGTCCAATGTGAGTCACATTGGCACAGAAGAGAGCTGAGGAGGCCTTGGGGGACTGAATCTCTAGCACCGCTAGTGGTTTCCAGACTTCACGCCCCCAAAATGCCAAGGACAAATTGGAAGGTCAGTGGAGAAATTGGTAGAACCTGTGTGAGAGAATAGAGTGGTTGGGCTCCAGGCCCAGGGTGGTAGAGGGGGTGGAGGAGACATTACCCTGAGGAGGAGCCCATGGTGGCAGCAGCAGGGGCACCCACAGCAGCAGCAGTGACTTTTTCTGCAGTTCTAGGCCCAGATTGTGGGAGGTTCGAGCAGCTGAGAGTACAACCCCCAACCCCACTGGAAGCAGACAACTATCTTAACAAAGAGCTCAGAATTCAAGAAAATATCTAGGAAAATGAGCAAAAACTGGAAAAAGGAATCAGACTATAGAATCTTACTTTGGTGACAAGGGAGACCAAAGTATACAAAGAGAAGACAACAAAGTCAAAACTCCTCCATCTGAAGCGTCTAAGAAAAATATGAAGTGTTCTCAGGCCATGGAAGACCTCAGAAAGAAATTTGAATATCAAGTAAGAGAAGTAGAGGGAAAAAGTGGGAAGAAAAAAAGAGAGTTATGCAAGAGAATCATGAAAAATGAAATATTGAAGAAAATAACACCTTAAAAATAGACTCATTCAAATGGCAAAAGAGATCCAAAAAGCCAATGAGGAGAAGAATGTCTTAAAAAGCAGAATTGGTCAGATGGAAAAGGAGGTACAAAATCTCACTGAAGAAAATAATTCCCTAAAGATTAGAGTGGAACAAAAGGAAGCTTATGACTTCATCAAAAATCAAGAAATTACAAAACAAAGCCAAAGGAATGAAAAAATAGCAGATAATGTAAAATAACTCATTGAGAAAACAAGTGACATGGAAAGTAGATCCAGGAGAGACAATTCAAAAATTATGGGACTACCTGAAAGCTATCAAGAAAAAAAGAGCCTAGATATCATCTTTTAAGAAATTATTGAGGAAAACTGCCCTGATATTATGGAAGCAGAGGGTGAAATAGGTATTGAAAGAATTCACTAATCACCTCCTGAAAGAGATTCCAAAAGGAAAACTCCTAGGAATATTATAGTCTAATTCCAGAGTTCCCATATCAAGGAGAAAATATTGCAAGGAGCCACAAAGAAACAATTCAAGTATTGTGGAAATACAATCATGGATAATACAAAATCTAGCAGCTTCTAAAGGAAGGGATCACAGGGTTTCAAACATGATGTTCCAGAAGTCAAAGGAGACAGGATTAAAACCAAGAATCACCTGCTCAGTAAAACTGAGTATAATACTTCAGGGGAATTATGATCATTCAGTGAAATAGAGGACTTTGAAGCATTCTTGCTAAAACAACTTGAGCTGAATAGAAAAATTGACTTTCAAACACAAGAATCGAGAGAAGCATGAAAAGGTAAACAGGAAAGAGAAATCATGAGAGACTTACTAAAATTGAACTGTTTACATTCCTACATGGAAAGATAAGATTTATAACTGTTGAGACTTTTCTCATCATTAAGGTAGTTGGAGGGATTATATGCATATAGATAGAGGGCACAGGGTGAGTTGAATAGGTAAGGATGATATCTAAGATATAAGATTTAGGGGTGAGAGAGGACTATATTGGGAAGAGAAAGAAGAAATAGAATGAGGCAAATTATCTCACATAAAAGAGGCAACAAAAAGCTTTCTTAATGGAGGGGAAAGGGGAAAAGTGAGAGGGAAAGAGTGAACCTTAGTGTCCTCACATTTGGTTTAAGGAGGAAATAACATGCACACTCAATTTGGTATGAAAATCTATCTTACATTACAGGAAAGTAGGGGGAAAAGGATAAGTGGGAGGGGGGTTGATAGAAGGGAGGGCAAATGGGAGGAATAGGTAATTAGAGGTAAACACTTTTGAGGAGGGAGAAGATCAAAAGAGAGAATAGAATAAATGGGGACTGGATAGGGTGGAGGGAAACATAGTTAGTCTTTCAAATATAGTTGTTATGGAAGTGTTTTGCATAACTACACATGAATAAGCTATATTGAACTACTTGCTTTCTCAGTGGGGATGGGTGGAGAGGGAGGAAGGGAGAGAAGCTGGAACTCAAAGTTTTAAAAACAAATGTTAAGAAATTGTTTTTACATGCAACTGGAATATAAGATATACAGGCAATGGGGTATAGAAATCTGTCTATCTTTCCGTACAAGAAAATGGAGGAGATGGAGATAAAGGAATGGGGGTGTGATAGAAGGGAAAGCTGACTGGAGGAAGTAATCATCAGATTGCATGCTCTCTTCTGGGGTGAGCAGAAGGGAGAGATGGGGAGAAAATTTGGAGCTCATAATCTTGAGGAAGTGTCTGTTGAAAACTAAAAATAAATAAATTAATTTTTAAAAAAGAGGAAAACAGAATCTAATTGCTCGACTAATTATAACATTCTTAGACATGACATGGATCATCTTCTGATACAGAAGGGGAAATAATTTCACCTTATTGAATTCCTTGTGATTTTTCTTTCATGTTTACCTGTTTATACTTCTCTTTAACCTTGTATTTGAAAATCAAAGTTTCTAGTTAGTTCTGGTATTTTCCTTAGAAATAATTGAAAGTCTTTTTCATTAAATATCCATTTTTCACTGGAAGGATTATGCTCAGTTTTTGTGGGTAGGTCACTCTTGCTTGTATTTTCATCCCTTTAATCTTCCAGTACATCATATCCTAAAGTCCCTTTAGGGAGACAACTGCTAAAATTTGTATGATACTGACTGTGGCTCTACAATATTGGATTCTTTCCCCCTTGCTCTTGAAGTATTTTCTCTTTGACCTTTGATTTCTGGAATGTGGCTTTAATATACATAGGATCTCTCTCAGGTGGTGACCAGTTGGTTCTTTCAATTTCCATTTTACATCTTGGTTCTGTGATTTTCTCTGATAATTTCTTAAAATATGATGTCTAGTCTCTCTCTTGGTGACAGCTTCTAGGAAATGCAATTATTCTTCAACTTCCTCCTCAATTTATTTTCAAGCTAAATTGTTTTTCCAATGAAATATTTTATATTTTCTTCTGGTTTTCTATTATTTTGACTAGATTTTATTGTTTCTTGATAATTCATGGAGTCACTAGCTTCTACTTGTCCAATATGAAACTTTTAAGAATTTATATTCTTCAGTGAACGTTTGTACCTCTACTTCTATTTGGCTGGTTCTGCTTTGTAAGTAGTTCTTATCATCACTGAATTTTTGTACTCTCCTTTCCATAAAGCTCATTCTGCTTTAGGTGTCATTTTCTACAATATTCTTGTGCCTCTTTTGCCAAGCTATTGTCTTTTTCATAATTTTTTTTTTGTTTGCTTTTATTTATTTATATATTTCTTACACCACTTTTATTTGATTTTCAAAATCAAATATGCTGGCTGCACTGCATTTTTAACTCTTCCAAGAATTCTTGTTAAGCTTGTGTCCAACTGACTTTTTTTTTCATTTTCTTTTGAGGTTTTGCTTGTAGCTATTTTGACTTTTTTGTCTTCTTCTGAGTTTGTGTCTTGATCTTCCCTGTCAGCATAGTAGATTTTCATGGTCAGATAATTTGCTGTTGTTGTTATTTGTCCATTTTTCTACCCTATTTATTGATTTCGAACTTTATGTCGAAGTTGGGCTCTCTTCAGTTATATGCTATGAGCTTGACAAACACTTGTTGGTTGAGTGTTACAACTAGAGACCCTCATCATATTCAAATAGTGATTGTAATGTTATTTAATGATAAAAAAGAATAATACTATAGTGAAGCTATCAAAGCTTAAAATTGTAGGGAAATATTTGGATACCTGGCTAGGTGGCACAGTACATGGAGCGCCAATCCTAGAGTCAGGAACACCTGTGTGACCCTGGGCAAATCATTTGACCCTCTCTTCCTTATACTTCATAAGCTTACACCACACTTTACATTAACCCTTTTACCACACTTAAATCACGTTTTATTGTTTCTACTTTACAAAAGAGACAATTGGGACCCAAAAAATTAAGTGAATGGCTGTAGTCATATTTCAAGTCAACATAGGAGGTGGAATTCAAACCATAGTCCCTCCTGATCTTAGCTTTCTTTCTACAATTCAATATTCTTCTAATTTAAATACTATAAATTGTTCAAGATTACATCCTAACCCCCCCCCTTTCCATTTATACTATTTATTATTGAAATCTCAGTTATTATAAAACTCTGCATGTCTCTTCTGATTTGTAACTAGCACTTTGAAGAGCCATGAATACTCTGGCACTTCTACTGAAATTACACAATTTGGTTCATAGACGGTAACTGTCTATAAAGTCAAAGGATGATGAAAGATCAATGAATGCTGTGAAAAATTCTTTCTTGTTCTTAGTTGTTTTCTGAAGGAGACAAAATGGATTTCAATAGTTTAATAGTTGTGCTTAGATGTGGCTTACTCTTCATTGAAGACTATGCAAACCAGTTCAGCTGTTTGTTGAGAAAAAAGAGGACATGTTTTTGTTGAGTAATTTAATGAAACCAATATTTGAATGATATTGAAGATATGTATTTTTGCAAATAAAAATAAATAAAAATGTTAACTTCAAGTTAGTTCTATGGAAACTCAATCTTTGGCCAGAGGAAATGATTGAGTTTCACCCCTCAGGATAGGCTCTAAATATTTTGGGGGCCAAGAAGTCTCCAGGGAACTTTTACAATTTGTCATGTCTAATAGATACTTTTGGAATTACAAAACCCCAAAATGTTTTGATGCTTGTTATGATGTTGTAACTGCCCTTTCTACCTTCTTAGTATCTAAATCTATATCTAATCAATATCTATATCTATAGATTAACATCTCTATATGTATATTTATACCTATACACCTCTCCTTCCCTTCTCTCTCTCTCTCTCTCTCTCTCTCTCTCTCTCTCTCTCTCTCTCTCTCTCTCTCTCTCTCTCTCTGTCCCTCCCTCCCTCCAGTTATTGTCTATCTGGTAACTTCTGAAGAGCCTACAATATGTTCACACACATGCGCATGCACACCTGGATGTACACACAGTATAATCCCAAAAAGGCTACATTTTAGCTAATTGAATCATGTCTTAAATATGAGAATAATGGTTTTTTCAAGTAAATACACACTCTACAACAAAGTGGGACACTTACATAAAAAAGGGAATCATTCTTTCCTCCTATAACTGTGATCTAGAAAAACGAAAAGAAGACCCCATCAGCCTATTTGCCTGGTGCAGCTTCCCCCACTTGGAGAAGGGAGGAGGTATTTTCCAGAATATTTATAATAATGTGTTAAGGAAAGTGCTTTTGAGAGACTATGAAACACACATAGAAAGTCTATAACTTATCCACATGGATAAATCACATGGTAAAATGGAAGCTCTCTAACTGGCTTCAAAAAAATTCAAAATGTCTAACCTATACTCTTTATATCTCTCGGCTCAGTCCTTTCTCTTATTCTATCACCCTCAGTATCTGGTGATAGACCATTCTTTAAGAGAAAAGATGGGGCAGTTAGGTGGTGCAGTAGATAGAGCACCAGTGCAGGAGTCAGGAGGACCTGAGTTCAAATCTCACCTCAGACACTGAACACTCACTAGCTGTGTGACCTTGGGCAAGTCGTTTAACCCCAATTGCCTCATCCTGGGTCATCTCCAGTCATCCTGATGGATATCTGGTCACTGGATTCAGATGGCTCTGGAGAAGAAGTGAGGCTAGTGACCTGCACAGCCCTCACTCACTCAAAACAAAGTCCAGTGAAAATCATATCATCATTTCTCTGATGGCATGGTCTTTTTCAGCAATGAAGAATGAACACACACACAAGGGAAAAGATGGGAATTTTTTGCCTCTGTTCTTATGTGACTTGAAAAATGGGACTTGGACATTGGCTGTACATCTGTATTTCTTTTTTGCCATTCTAGATAAAATGAATCCTTGTGTGTTTTTTAAAGATATGAAGGTACCTTAGCACCCAATTTTGGAAAGTAAAAATGGAACATAAGTGCTAAAGAATTTGTAGCTAGTATTTCCACCCAGCCCGGTATCAATGCCCAAAGTAATCTTCTGGACCCACCCAACAGGAAAATAAGACCAAAACTCATCCAGCAATAAAGCTGCAATTGTCTCTAACTTTACTATGTCCATTCTTACATAGCAACAGAACCAAGATGATCCTATTCCTCTCTAAAGACCAAGTGCTGTAGGGTAGAATATACCTATGAAGTATTGAATAACTTGTTGTGTTTTTGTTCTTGATATATTTTTAAAGTAAATATGCCTCTATGAAAAAGCTAATGCATGCTAAGTGGTTAAATGAAATTGAAGCATTAATCCTTGTCATCTCACAATACAGGGTATTCAGCTGGTGGGCAGTTGAGATGATGAAAATAACAGCGATACCCTCAAGCCACTCAGGGAACCTTAGCATCCTTAGGCAGAAATATAGTAGCCTGACTTTGAGAGCATGAACCATAATATACATGCTATATTACCTCCCCATTTGTCTTTCAAATCTTTATATATTGAGCTTTCTTGGATAGAGGTGAATGTAATTTTAGCAAATTTTGGAAGTGAATTACAATTCATTTTGTTCAGATAGATAATTTGTGTTATTTCTTGAGATAAATAGGTTCATTCTACAATGCTACAAACTCATGATCCCAAATTACTGCTTTACAATAATGGCACTTGGTGAGGAGATCTTCACTTAGACTCTGAGTTTTGCTGATTATAAAGAGATGTGTGGGTGTTATGCATATGCCATGAGGCAAGGTCAAGAACTTAATCAGGGTTGAAGGAATCAGAGGATTGCCACTTAAAATCAGTTGTTTTTCTTTGTCATAGATAATCACAACATTTCACCGCTTCTGACTTGAGTTCATTCCTGATGCCTCAGGCAATGAGTGAGAATCACCTGAGGGGATTGAATATTTGCTGAACACTTGAAAAGTAAAGGCATAAATTTTGGAAAGGCTGTCTATTTCCATAAATAGAGCTTTTTACTGTGTGTTTGTCCATTTTAAACCTACAGGATGGAGATAGCTCTGGTGTATGTGTGTGTGTGTGTGTGTGTGTGTGTGTGTGTGTGTGTGTGTGTGTGTGCGTGTGTATGTGTGTGTGCTTGTGTGTGTGTATGTGTTTTAAAGATTCTGGGTTCTTTGATTTAGAAAACGTGCTTCTGTTAGAAAGGAAGTTTAGTCAGCTGAAATGGCAGCTTTGTGGGCCCAGCATGTGCCTTACATTTTAAGTGCTCTTCTTTTAATTTGTAATTCTCCATAGCTAGTGGCTCTGAAGCTGGATTTAGCTTCTAAATCCAGACTCCAGATCTATGTGTTTAACCTGTGTGTTAAATTAGCAATTTGACTTGACCTACTAATTTCACTATGTTTGAAGGCATTGCAAGATAGATTGAATACAAGGTAATACAGTGGGGCTCTTTCATTTGAATTAAGGGAAATACAGATTTTTTTAAAAAGTTGGAAGCTGAGGCAAAAAAATCTTTTTTTTCTTTTTTTTTTTGATGGTAGACAAATCCCAGCTCTTTTTACAATACAAAATAATTTCATCTCCTACTTTTAATATTTGCTGTAGTCATTAATGGTAAAATGTGTACACCATTGCATTTCACTAGGAATAGCTTTGGATTTGAATCCCAATTCCATAAATTCTGATTCAACAAATTCAATAAATAAGAGTGGAGTAGTTCATAGAATATCAACAAAGGAGTCAGGTTGATTCAGGTTCAAGTCCTGTGTCTGACACATACTGAATATGTGAACACAGTCAATAAATATCCCTTGTACTCTCAGTGCCTCAGGCTATTCTCTAAAACCATAAGTATAGAAGAATAGAAGAATTGCATAGGTAGTAGGTATTTCCAAACTTGGAGCTCACCAATAAAATCATTATAAGACTATTTACACAGAGACATCAATATATCCAGGACAAGCAGGGAAGTGGTCAAATGGGAAAAGTAAATCTTTGTATCAATATTCTCTGATAAGGACTTGGCATGTATGATATATAACAACAAATAATAAGATTAAATCCATTCTCTAAAAGATAAATGGTCAGAAGATATGAACAATAAATTCTCAAAAGAATTGCAAAGTATTCACAGTGACATGAAAAAGTTCCAGATGACTAATAATAAGGGAAATGCAGATCAAAACAACCTGAACTTTTATCTCACATCCTGCAATTTAGTAAAACTGACAAAAAATAGAAAGAGTTCATGTTGGAGGGTTGTGAGAAAGTAGACAAACTACTTACTTGGTGTAACCAGGAAATGACACAACCATTTTGGAAAGCAATTTGGAACTATGCCAATAAAATGACTAAAGTATTTATAGCCTTTGGACTAGAAATTCCATTACTGGGCTAATATACCAAGAAAGCCATTGATAAGGATACAAAAAGGCCCTACATACTGAAAAAATATTTATAGCACCATTTTTGTGTGTGTGATAGGAATCAGAAAAAAGTAGATGCATGGAAAGATCTATCTGAGTTGATGTGGAGTGATGTAAACAAAGTCAAGAAAACAATATGTACAATGACTACAAAAATGTCAGTGGAAAGAACAACATATCAAAGGATCAAAATAAATGTAACAAAATTATAAAAGATCAAGTGAGACTTGAAGGAAATAATATGAGAACTCATACTCCTATGAGAAGACATACCCTATCCCTTTTTGAAGATGAGAAGTCTATACAGCTTACATATTACACATGTTTTCAAACTTTTTCAGTGTATTGATCAATTACACCGTCTTTTTTTCTCTCTCAAAAATGTACTATCAGTCATACAGAATGGCTTTCAGATCTCAGGGAGATACTATAGTGGGATGATATAGTGATATAAGAAACAAAATATCAATAAAAATTTACATTTAAATAGATATATGTATATATGAAATATATAAATATCTATGCATCTACATATGTGTACATATATATGTATATGTGTATCTCCCAGACATTGTAAAAAGACCAACATCCATGTTTTCAAGGAGATCAATCAATATACCTGTAAAAGAAGTATGAGACAAAGGATAATATAATGACTACAAAAAGAGATCAAGTTTCAACTGTTGCCCCAGTTATCTTTGCATAAAATCTAAACTCCAATCTGTTTGGCATTTAATGCCCTTCACAATCTGGCTCCAGTCAATCTTTCCAAAATGATTACCTAATGATTACCTAATGTATCCCCTTACATACACTATGGTCCATCCAAACTGGTTTATTTGATGTTCACCTTACATGACATTCCATTTAACAATAATAATAATAATAATAATAATAATAATAATAATAATAACACAATAATAAATAGATAACTAGCTAAGATTAACATGGTACCAGTTTTCCTCAAATTATCTTTTATCCCACCCAACGGAAATTAATAAGCATTAATTAAATGCTTACTATGTTCCTAATTCTGTGTTGGGCACTGAAAGTACAAATACAAAAGGGAAACAATCCCTTTCCTGAAGGAGTTTACATTTTACTAGGGTTAAGTGTATGCAGTATATACTTAAGTGTATACTTAAAACAATTCATTTACAAAATAATCAAATTGTGAAGGGTGAGGGGAGGATTTCAAACACTGGAACTATCTGGAAAATGTGCTTGAAGGAGGATTATACCTGAGTTAAACCACTGAAGGCTATGTAAGGCTTCCAGGAAAAGGAGGTAAGGAGAGTGACCTTGGCAGGTATAGAGACAAAGGAATATCATACAGAGAGAACAGTATGAAGGCCATTTTGGTTGGACTATACAGTATATAAGGGGAGTCATGGGTAGTCAGCCTGGAAAGATAGAAGGTAATCAGATTCTGAAGGGTATTAAATGCCAAACAAATAGGAGTTTGGACTTTATCTGAAGTAAATGATAAGCTACTGAAACTTTTTGAAAAGATGAGGTACCTGCTTTAAGAAGGCCTAGTTGATGTAAGTCTCTATGTTTCTTATAGAAATTTGTTGGAATCTCTCCTTTGAGTCATTATATTGTCCTTTGTCCCAGTCTTGTCTACTTATTCAATAAAGAACTTGTGAATGTGAATTTCCTTGTTTAGCAACAACATCAACAAAACATTCTATAAAAGAAGCTAGTTGATGACTTCAAGGACAATGACATGCCCCCTCTAGTCCTCAGATATAATTACACTATTGATTAGATTGTGGGGTAGCAAAAATTTTGAGGTGGATAAATACAAGTATGCGGCAGTGAAGATGGCAAGATCACATTCAGGTAGCTGACTGGGTAGTAGGTGAATCTTACTATCACTTTTCATTATTTACTTTCATTTGTATCCCCATTCCCCAACAGAGGAATACGCAAATAATAGACTTTCCCTATCTGGCTGTATTTCTTTGTCTTCCATCCTGCTTCCAGGAACCTCATCATCAAGAAATCATCATTCTATGAGATAACATAAGCTGGGTAGTACCCTCAATATGTTCTGCCTCTCTGATTAGATAGCTGATGGGGGAACAAAAAGTTTCTGGAAGGTTCCCAGGCAAGGGATATTTTAATATGCCATCTGGTTACACTTCTTTGGACTCTGTTATGCCACTGAGCTAGGTACTGTATCTTCCCCCACTTTTTTTCATCCCTTTCTTTCCTGCACTCAGTTTATGTGTTGCTAGAGGGCAGTAACTAGCTTTCTCTTTCATATTTCCATCCTCAGTACTTAACACAATGCCTGGCACATAGATGGTGTTAATTAAATGTTTTTTGACTGACTGGATCATCATCTAGGGTCTGGCATGATATAATGAACAAAATAAGTTTATTACTCACTCAGTCCCAATGTGGCTTAGCTCCAGGATGTGAACCCCAAAACTGAACAGATTAATTTCCCCAGGGACTAAGGAATGGCTTCTAGAAAAACAATAGCAAAGGATTTGGTGAAAGTAAAGAAAAACAGGGCATCAGGGAAGTAGAGCATTTAGCAAGATCACCAGGGTAGATGGCTAGAGAGCTATACAATTGAAGAAACAAGACATTTGATCTCCAAATTTGATTTCAGATTCTTCACCAACATAACAAAACAAAACAAAACAACCAAAAAACTTTTACAGAAGGTAAAAGCAAGCAAAGTGGGGTTTTTGGTATTTTCTTTTTGGAATTCAGTTTCCCAGGCTCAGGCTCATTGAAAACATATGAAAGATTGATCTCCATTGAACCTTGATAATTCACAACTATGCTGAAACATGTAGGTTTTGTGCCTACTGATTTTGAGTCTATCAGGAGCCACATCTTTGTAATATATACTATGAGTTGGTATTTTGCTTTTGAGAAGCCTCTTGCCTTCACCTTGCCCCCTCTCAGCATTGAGGGGCAGAAGGCAGAGAGAAGAGGGTGGGTTGTCAGTGTCTTCAAGTGACCTGAAGGTTCCTTTAAGCAGAGGCACTATCGTGGAAGGCAGAGGGGTCAACCATGCTGCCAGCAACACTTCCTGGTATAGCCTAAACTGGATTAATTATGAGAAGGCTCTTGTGATTTCCTGGTCAAGACTCTGAGTAGCTGTATGCTCAAACCTCCCCTCCCCCCAACTGCTCATATGCTGCCTCTCTTGATCCAGGGATGTATGTGAAGTATATAGCAATATTTCTTTGATTCAGGCAGTAGAGCCCTGTCTGTTGGTCTTTATTTCTCTGCTTTTAATTTCTCTGTATTTTCTCTGTTTGTATTTTCTCTGAAGTTCAGAATACTGACTTTTCCCCTGAACTAATGAAATTAAAAAACACTGTTGACCCCTTAAACAGCTTCTTAACTAGTAAAGCAGATCTAAGAACCTATGCTAGCAGCCATCTTGGATATGCCAGTGTGGTTGCCTTTACACCAAGATATATATATATATATATATACATATATTCATTCTAAATCAGGTTGCCTTGTTTGAGTGTTCATTGTTTTTGTTTCTACTTGTCTACCTTAAAATGAAGACATCAGTGAGTATCAAAATAACCATAAAACTGAGTAGTTAGGAAACTGAAACATATAATAGTTCACAGATTGATTAGGCAGTCCTGAAAAATTGAAAATTGTTGTCTATATCTTAATCAGAAGAGGAAATGGAGGCTCATAAACAAAACAATGTCAAAGGGATTGGTATTCTCTTCCAGTTTTGTTTTAGTTGACCAATGTCACTGATACACAAAATAATTTATAAAGACTTGGCCAAAATTCTGTTGTTCTTGCTTATTTTTCCCCATATTTACATATACATCACCCTGTGCCATGTAAGAATCAGTGGGAGGAAATAAGAGTGGATGTCCTAGAGAAGACGAAACATGTTTTCAAATATGATCCCTGTTTTCAAATATCTGAGAAAATGTCACTGGCAATGACAAAATTTCTTTCACATTCATGGGAGAGGGGGAACAGAATTAATACCAGTCAATATAAATTTCAGAGATGTCAATAACTTTGGCTCAATATAAAGAAGGGTGTTATTACAATTAGAGTAAACTCTTCAGTGGAAGCCTTGAAGATGATGATGGATGAGGATTTGTCAAGGATGTTGAAGAGAAGACTTTTGCTCAGGTATGAGTTCCATTAGGAAATCTCTCAACTTCTTTCTAGTTCTGAGATCCTACAATCTCATATAATGTCTATAGAGTCATCTCTCCCACTGTCCAAGCATAACTGTGTTATATCTATATAGGAAACTCTTGGAGAAAAATATTCTCTCTATTGATGCAAAATAGCAACTATTCTACAGTTTCTAGTCTTATTGTTGCCTATGGACACTGACAGGTGAAGTGACTTCACTAAGGTATAATTGCCAGTGTTTGTCAGATATAGGACTTGAAACTATATCTTCCTAACTCATAGACCACTTCTCTATCCATTTCAACATGGTTGGCTCTTCAGAATCTAGGTTTCAAAGAATAAAAGAAAAAATAAAAAAAAAAAGGAAAGAAAGAAAAATGTCTACCCCAGGAAAGCATACCTCTGCTCCTCTTAGCAAAAAAGTGGTAGATTACAGGTTTGTTGACATGGAATAAGGCACATATGGTAAGATATGATCAGTGTGTTTATCTTTTCTTTTTACTTAACTATACATCTTTGTTTCAAGGTAGAATTCCATATGGGATAGAATTATTATTTGGGAAGTGACAGCAATTGGGTGGTGGTGGAGAACATTCATAAAATATTTTTTTATATTTAATTTATTTATTTAACTTTTAACATTTATTTTAACAAAATTTTGGGTTACAAATTTTCTCCCCTTTTATCCCCTCCCCCCCCAAACACCAAGCATTCTAATTGCCCCTATGACCAATCTGCTCTCTCTTCTATTATCCCTCTCTGCCCTTGTCTCCCACTTCTCTTTTGTCCTGTAGGGCCAGATAGCTTTCTATACCCCTTTACCTATATTTCTTGTTTCCTAGTGGCAAGAACATTACTCAATAGTTGATCATAAAACTTTCAATTTCAACTTCTTTTCCTCCCTCCTTCCCCATCCCTTCCCTTTGGAAGGCAATAAATTCAATATAGGCCAAATCTGTGTAGTTTTGCAAATGACTTCCATAATAGTTGTGTTGTATAAGCCTAACTATATTTCCCTCCATCCTAACCTGTCCCCCATTACTTCTATTCTCTTTTGATCCTATCCCTCCCCATGAGTGTCGACCTCAAATTGCACCCTCCTCCCCATGCCCTCCCTTCTATCATCCCCCCCACCCTGCTTATCCCCTTATCCCCAACGTTCCTGTATTGTAAGATAGGTTTTCATACCAAAATGAGTGTGCATTTTATTCTTTCCTTTAGTGGAATGTGATGAGAGTAGACTTCATATTTTTCTCTCACCTCCCCTCTTTATCCCTCCACTAATGAGTCTTTTGCTTGCCTCTCTTATGAGAGATAATTTGCCCCATTCAATTTCTCCCTTTCTCCTCCCAATATATTTCTCTCTCACTGCTTGATTTCTTTTTTTTTTAAGATATGATCCCATCTTGTTCAATTCACTCTGTGCATTCTGTCTCTATGTGTGTGTGCATGTGTGCATGTGTGTGTGTGTAATCCCACCCAGTACCCAGATACTGAAAAGTTTCAAAAGTTACAAATATTGTCTTTCCATGTAGGAATGTAAACAGTTCAACTTTAGTAAGTCCCTTATGACTTCTCTTTGCTGTTCACCTTTTCCTGGTTCTCTTCATTCTTGTGTTTGAAAGTCAAATTTTCTTTTCAGCTCTGGTCTTTTCATCAAGAATGCTTGAAAATCCTCTATTTCATTGAAAGACCATTTTTTCCCCTGAAGTATTATACTCAGTTTTGCTGGGTAGGTGATTCTTGGTTTTAATCCTAGTTCCTTTGACTTCTGGAATATCCTATTCCATGCCCTTCGATCCCTTAATGTAGAGGCTGCTAGATCTTGTGTTATCCTGATTGTATTTCCACAATACTTGAATTCTTTCTTTCTAGCTGCTTGCAATATTTTCTCCTTGACCTGGGAACTGTGGAATTTGGCCACAATGTTCCTAGGAGTTTCTGTTTTTGGATCTCTTTCAGGCAGTGTTCTGTGGATTCCTTGAATATTTATTTTGCCCTCTGGTTCTAGAATCTCAGGGCAGTTTTCCTTGATAATTTCATGAAAGATGATGTCTAGGCTCTTTTTTTGATCATGGCTTTCAGGTAGTCCCATAATTTTTAAATTGTCTCTCCTGGATCTATTTTCCAGGTCAGTTGTTTTTCCAATGAGATATTTCACATTATCTTCCATTTTTCCATTCTTTTCATTTTTTTTTTGTGATTTCTTGCTTTCTCATAAAGTCATTAGCCTCCATCTGTGCCATTCTAATTTTGAAAGAACTATTTTCTTCAGTGAGCTTTTGAATCTCCTTTTCCATTCGGCTAATTCTGTTTTTGAAAGCATTCTTCTCCTCATTGGCTTCTTGAACCTCTTTTGCCAATTGAGTTAGCCTATTTTTCAAGGTGTTATTTTCTTCAACATTTTTTTGGGTCTCCTTTAGCAGGGTGCTGACCTGCTGTTCATGCTCTGACTTCATGTCTCTCATTTCTCTTCCCAGTTTTTCCTCCACCTCTCTAACTTGATTTTCAAAATTCTTTTTGAGCTCTTCCATGGCCTGAGCCCATTGAGTGGGCTGGGATATGGAAGCCTTGACTTCTGTGTCTTTGCCTGATGGTAAGCATTGTTCTTCCTCATCAGAAATGCCTGTTCACCAAGAAAGTAACCTTCTATAGTCTTATTTCTTTTCCCTTTTCTGGGCATTTTCCCAGCCAGTGACTTGACTTCTGAATATTCTCCTCACACCCACCTCGCCTCCTGCTCCTCCCAGCCAGCGTTTGGGGTCTGAGATTCAAATGCTGCTTCCAGCCTTAGGGCTTTTGGCAGGGGCAGAGCTGCTATTCAGTGTGAGATTAAGTTCAGGTGCTGAGGTTGGGGCAGGGCCACCTCTCAGGCTCAGTTCCCTCAGGGGGTTTATGCACAGACCTTCAACAATGGATCCAGGCTCCTGCCTGCTTGGGGAACCCTAGTCTGCAGCTGCCTCTCAGCTTCTGCCTCCCGAGGGGGCCTGAGTTATGGGGGCACCCCACTCCCCTCTCCACCCGCCAAAGAGACTCTCTCACTAACCCCCATCACCTGTGGGTGGAGGGGCTTGTGCAGCTGCTGGAGATCCCATCCCTGAAGCCGGCTCGGATCTCTTCCTCTCGGTGCCACAGCCGTGGCAGGTCTGGGCTGGGCTCCACGTCTGCAGCGCGACGGACCTTTTGCGAGAGGTTTGAAGGTCCCTCTGGAACAGAAATCTCCTTTGCTCCACTGTTCTGTGGCCTCACTGCTCCAGAATTTGCCGTGAGTTACTTTATATAGATGTTGTGTGGGTTGTGGGTTCGGAGCTATGTGTATTTGCGTCTTTCTACTCCACCATCTTGGCTCCGCCCTCCATAAAATATTTTAAAAAGAAAAAGGATTAGCAGTTGCCTTCTCCTCGTTTCCCCCAAACCCATGCTCTCTTTTGTCTCCCCTTCCAGTAAAACTGGATGGGAACCTTGATGTACGTTTTGTCCCACAGGATGCAAAAATGCTCCTTGCTGCAGGACATAGAATAAACTAGCAAGAATTCTTTCAGAACCTCCCTTGTTGAAATCTGTGGTTCTCAACTTCTTTTTCAGATTTTCCCTTTCTAATGTCAAAAATTTCATGCACCCCCATGTGATAGTAGTTGCATTATCCATTGAGAAAATGCATCATAAAAAGTTACTCTAATTTCAGCAAAATTGTATTTTTTTTTTCCAAATCACATCAGCAACTCTCTCTGGACATTTAGACATTTAAAGACCTTTATAATTTGACTCCATCCTATTTATTTCCTTTATACCCTCTCCTGAGTCTTGTGGAGGGCAGGCATGTCTTGGAATCAGCTCTAAATGGTGAAAGCTGATTGCTTCAGAAGGATTAAGGAATGAAGTTATTACTAGCCTGGAGGCTGGGTGACTAGAGGCTAATAATAATAAATGACATTTGTATAGCATTTTAAAGTTTACAAAGTTCTTTATACTCATCTCATTTGAGCTTCACAAACACCCTGTTTTCCAAATGTGGAATGTTCTTTCTTTCCTCTCTGAACTTGTGCCGTCTATTTCCTTGTTGTCTGTGTCCTAGGCCCTTTATATCCTGCCCCTCCTGGATTCTGACATATTTTTGTCTCGCTGGCAACTATGACCTAGTTATATTCTTGTCCTCTCTTTCCCTGTTTGCTCCTTATATTCTTGGGCCTTTAATGTTAAGTCATAAGCTTTACCTCATGAGTTAAAATGTCCTCGTAATAAAGGTAAAAGAGACAGTCCATCATAGTGGATCCAGGACCAGCTATGCAATAAGTTGTGTGACCATAGGAAAATGTTTTAATTTCTCAGTTCCCCCAAAGAAGACATTCTAAGACTACAGACTATAGACAACTTGCCTATATGTGTAGCATAGAAGGAACTCTTATGCAAGTGATTTCTTAAATTAATGAAATCTCAGATATGGACAAAAGGTTTTTCTTGTTAAAAATAAAAGTATATTTCTTTTCAGTAATGAACATTGTAATTCTGCAAAAAATTCTAGTCGCAGAAAAGAATTAGCAGCCATAATTTAGACACCTACGTCTGATTATTTAGCTTCCTCCATGGAATCATCCAAGACTAAATGATTCAGTCATATGTTTCAAATGACAGGCTCAATTTCAGCGCTTTCTTATTACTGATACTGTTGTTGATGTTATTGTTTATTTTAATATTTTAAATGGACTCATTTTTTTACAAGCTATCATTTTTATTTAATTGTCATTATTTATAGGTTTGTACATTTACAAATGAAAGAAAGATTAGAAGTTATTTAGGTGAATCTTGAGTCCCCATAAAATCAAGTGACTTACTAAAGGATACATAAATAGTAAGTGACAGAACCAGGATTTGAACCCAAAGTCCTCTGAGTCCAAATGTAATGCTCTTATCACTATAATGCACCACCTCTCTTTCCTGTAGCAATCAACTACTTTGACACGTCAGGGACCTATGCTTTCATGGGAATCAGTCCTGCTTTCTCTGTCAACATTCACCACCCCTCTCCAACTGAGAGTTGTCAGGGACAAAAAAATCATTATTTCAAAACCAAACTGTCAATGAGCTTTTCCAATATTAGCAAGGTCTGTCATTAGAGGAGGGACAAATGCTCTATCTTAGTTCCCATACTCAAAAAAATCTTTTCAGGTATATAACGTATTCTAAAATCCATTAGCATTACTTTTACCAATCCAATATTACTTGTTTATATAGATGTTCCTAGAACCATTTAGGAAAAGCTAACCCACTACTATATTCTCTACAGGCCTATGCCTACATGAAGTATTAAAGTATCAGAGAAAGACAAATAAACATAGTAACCAAAATAGGTTTCAAAAATAGAAATTTGATTTTGTTTTCTGAAAAAAAGGCATTATGTGTTTTCTACCCCACCTTACCCCAAGACCACTGAAATACCTTCTGGAAAAAGAGAAAAGTCTAGAAGGTTGAAAGGGAAATATATCTAGTGTGACATTTAAAAATTCAAGAGGCATAGTTGCTGGGTAATTAGCCATTTTATTAATAATGTTAGCATTTTATTAATAAAATAGGTATGTGACACTCTCAAGTGCTAAAGACCCTCATAGTGGTGGGCTCACAACTTGTATGCCCTTGGAAAAGTAGGTGTTCCTGAGGATGGCAATCAATAATAATTGGTTAACAATTATTGAGAAATGAACACTATAATGAGATGTGGGTTCATTATAATAAGGTTCTTGGGAGTAGTAACTTCAAATACCCAAGTCTTGGTCAATGAGACTTATTAAAGAGTCCAAGCATAATGAACAGGAATTCACCAATTCTCTAGCGTGGTTGGTTAAGTTTTGTTTCAAGATTTCCCCACTGGTTGATTTCCAGATGATGGAGTAGAAAATGTGAAAAACCTTGCTCATAATTTAATAATAAGTTATCAAATACAAGAGAGAAATAATAATTTCTCTCACTAGAATGCAAAGCTAACTAAAGGACAACTCTCCAGCAGGACAAAGAGAGAATTTAGGTTCTAAGTTTGGCTCATGGTGCATTTATTTACAATGACAGAGTAATATTACATGGGACTTGTACCAACAGCAAGTGAGGGGCCTGAATTCCTATTTCCCTAGCTGTCTCTGCTCTCTGGACCTTTTTAGACAACAAAGCTTTGCTATAATCTCCCTTGGACCCCTGGTCTTTGTCCTTTTGTTCAATAAATGACAATGAATAGCATAATTTGTAATAGGTAAAACCTAAAATTTTGTAGTGGCTATAAAATGGTGGGAGAAAGAGAAGATTCCACTTAAATTTCTGATGAACAATGTGAAATTTCAAAATAAAATTTTCAAATTCAGGTTATCTTGAAATAGTATGATAACTACCATAATGGAAGAATCTGGGAGGCAGGGGGAGTGAGCCAAGATGGCTGAGTAGAAGGACAAATTCTTGAGCAGCAGAAGCCACAAAATGACAAAGTAAAAGAGATTTCCAGCCCAAGGCAAACTGGAAGGCTGACAGGAAAGGTCTATCACACCAGACATGGAGCAGAGCACAACACAGCCCAACCTTGGCTGTGCTGTGGCAAGGACAGGACTGCAGCAGACTTCAAGGCCAACAGTACCATCTGTGGTTCTGGGATTCCTCAACTCCCAAATACCAAAGATAGCTTCAAAGGTCAGTGAGAAAGCTCCTTCACCTGGGGGAGAAGAGAATGCAGCCCTCTAGCCCGGGTCTCAGGCAGTGGCAGTTTCCATTGTTGTAGTCCTGGTTTAAGGCTCCTGAGGGAATTGAGCAGCTGATCTGGATCTCAGCCCTGACTGGTGGCCCTGGGATAAGGAAGATTGCTGGCTGGCTTGGTGGAGTTGGTGGAGGCTCTGGAGAGGGAATCCAGCTCACAGACCAGAGCACAGGTCAGGAGAGGAGTAAACTCCTCTCCCATGCTTGTGCCACCTTAGAGGAACTGAGAACTTACAGGTTCCCAGAGTATACCCTCCTCTTGACAAAGAACTCAAAAGTCAAGTAACTGGCTGGAAAAATGCCCAAAAAGGGGAAAAAGAATAAGACAATAGAAGGTTACTTTCTTAGTGAGCAGGTATTTTCTTCCATCCCTTCAGATAAGGAGGAACAATGTATACCATGAGAGGAAGACCTAAAAGTCAAGGCCTCTGCATCCAAAACCTCCAACACAAATATTCAAAGGTCTCAGGCCATGGAACAGATCAAAAAGAATTTTGAAAATTAAGTAAGAGAGGTGGAGGAAAAATTGGGAAGAGAAATGAGGGTGATGCAAGAAAATCATGAAAAGCAAATAAACAGCTTGCTAAAGGAGACCCCAAAAGTGGTGAAGAAATTAACACTTTTAAAAATAGACTAACTCAAATGGCAAAAGAGGTTTCAAAACCCAATGAGGAGACAAATACTCTAAAGAGCAGAAATACACAAATGGAAAAGGGGATTCAAAAGCTCACTGAAGAAAATTGTTCTTTAAAAGTTAAAATGGAGCAGATTAAAGCTAACAGCTTTATGAGAAACCAAGAAATTACAAAAGAAAACCAAAAGAATGAAAAATAAGAAGACAATGTGAAATATCTCATTGGAAAAACAATTGATCTGGAAAATAGGTCCAGAAGAGAAAATTTCAAAATTATGGGACTATCTGAAAGCCATGATCAAAAAAAGAGGCTAGATATCATCTTTCATGCAATTATCAAGAAAACCTGCCCTGATATTCTAGAACCAGAGGGTAAAATAAATATTGAAAGAATTCACCAATCACCTCCTGAAAGAGATTTGAAAAGAAAAAAACTCCTAGGAATATTATAGCCAAATTCCAGAGTCCCCAGTTCAAGAAGAAAATACTGCAAACATCTAGAAAGAAACAATTTGAGTATTGTGGAAATACAATCAGGATAACACAGCATCTGGCAGCTTCTACATTAAGGGAACAAAGGGCTTGGAATATGATATTCTAGAAGTCAAAGAAACTGGGATTAAAACCAAGAATCACTTACCCAGTAAAGCTGAGTATAATATATTTCAGGGGAAAAATGGTCATTCAATGAAATAGAGGACTTTCAAACATTCTTGATGAATGGAATATTTGACTTTCAAACCCAAGAATCAAGAGAAGCATGAAAAGGTAAACAGGAAAGAGACATCACAATCGACTTATTAAAGCTCACACACACACACACACACACACAGAGCAAAAGACAGAGGACACAAGGTGAGTTGAAGAAGAAGGAATGATATGTAAAAAATAAAATTAAAGGGTGAGAGAAGAATGTATAGGGAGGAGTAATGGAGAAATGAAATGGGGCAAATTATCTGTCATAAAAAAGGCAAGAAAAGATTTTCTCAGTGGAGGGGAAAAGGTGAGGTGAGAGAGAAAAACTAAACTTATTCTCATCACATTTGGCTTAAGGAGGGAATAACATGCACACTCAATTTGGTATGAAAATCTGTCTTACACTACAGGAAAGTAGGGGAGAAGAGAAAAAGTGGGGTGTGGGGTGATGATAGAAGGGAGGGCAAATGAGAGGAGGGGGGTAATTAGAAGTAAACACTTTTGGGGAGGCATAAGGTCAAAAGAGAGAATACAATAAATGGGGGACAAGATAGGATGGAGGGAAATATAGTTAGTCTTTGACAATATGATGAGTAGGGAAGTCTTTAGCAAAACTACACATATATAGCCTATATTGAATTGCTTGCCTTCTCAGTGGGGATGGATGGGTAGGGAGGAAGGGAGAGAAGTTAGAACTTAAAGTTTTAGGAACACATGTCAAGAATTGTTTTTGCATGTAACTGGAAAATAAGAAATACAGGTAATGGGATATAGAAATCTATCTTGCTCAACAAGAAAAGAGAGAAGAGTGGGAATAAGGAAAAGAAGGAATGTGATAGAAGGAAGGGCAGATTGGGGGAAGGGTAATCAGAATGCATGGTGTTTTGGGGTTAGGGAGTGGAGAGATGGAGAGAAAATTTGAAATTCAAAATCTTGTGGAAATGAATGTTGAAAACTAAAAATAAATAAGTAAATTAAAAAAAAGAATTTTGGAAGTCTTTTTTTGTGATATCTTTCCAAATTAAAAAAAAAAATGAAATAAAAAAAGAAACCTCTGTGTGTGATTTCCTAAGAAACATATTTCAGACAAGGATCTACATAGAAGATAAACCAGAGTCAGCTAAATGTTCTGCAGTTTTTCACTGGGGGCAGTCACTCTTGAGCAATTTTGCTCAGTGGCTTGGTACTCCTGAAATGGACCTTGTTTGCTTTGTGAAAGACATCTTGCCCTGCCAAAGAGCAAGGCTTTGGCTCAAATCCTTTTGTATCTTGCAAAGGAAAAACTAAGGCAACATTTTTACAAGTGTAAAGAAATAGCCACTCCCTTCTAGAAATGTCAAGGCTGTTTTTGTAAAATAAATGCATATCTGCAAATGCTTCTTTTTCCTTAGCAGAAATAGTGATTAAAAAAAAAAAACAAAAACAAACCATGACTAATCAAAGGAATAGGAAAATGAATAGGACTTATAGTAGTCTTCAATTCATCACTGACTACAGCTAGTTGACCACTTTTATTTCCATTCACTGAAATTTTGGGCCAATCTAGATATTGTTTCTTGAAAAAAAAAAAAGCTTTTGTGACATAAATTATCTTGGATTCTTTGTTCAGAAAGCAGTAAGGAATAGAGAGAAATAACATGGGGTCAAAATTGAATATCTAATGCTTGGTTTCACAATTAAATATTATGCCTTTCAGTGAAGATTTAGGGTTAAATTATGGTTTGGGTTAAGAATAGAAATGTGATGTTCCTACAACTAGCTGACTTAGCTCAATATAATTTATTCATGGTGGTATCAAAGTATCACTTAAAGTTTAATTTAGTACAATACAAAAAGTTGGTCAGAATGGAATTATAAATGCAACAAAAAAAGCATTTTGATTTGATGACTTGTCTCTTATTCTCATGTTCCTTTTAAGTGTTTTTTTTCCAGTTTTCTTTTTCCAACACTTCATTCCTACCACCCCTGTACATAACATACATTCTAGCTAAGTTGGTCTACTTATTCTCCCCAGTACATGTTGGTCCATGTCCTGCCTCCATGCCTTTGCACAAACTATGACCACTGTTTAAAATGGAGGAGGTGGAGCCAAGATGGCAGAGAAACAGCATAGACTTTCTACAGCATCCCCATCAAATCCAGACAAATACCTCTAAAAAATGGTCCTAAACAAATTCTGGAACTCCAGAACACACAGAATGATGGAATGAATCAAATCTCCAGCCCAAGACAGCCTGGAAGGTCTCTGGGCAGTGTCTATTGTGCCATTCTAGGAGCACAGCACAATCCAGTGTGGGCCGTGGTTGCACAGAAGAAACCTGAGCAGTCCTTGGGGGGATTGAATTTCCCACATGTATGGTGGTTTCCACATTTCAAGACCCCAAAACACTGAGGACAAATTGGAAGGTTAGTGGAAAAACACTGCAAAAAGTGCAAGAGAATGGAGTGGTCTGGACCCAGCCCCAGGGAAGCAGAACGGGCATGGGCTGGAGGAACCCACATCTGGAGGAGCCACAGCAGCATCAGGAGCAGCTGCAGCCACTGTTTCTGGAGCTCTAGGCCCATAGATTGTGGGAGGATAGAGTAGCTGACAGTACACCATCCACCCCCACTAGAAGCACAGAACTACTTTCACAAAGAGCTCAAAAGTTAAAGAAATGGCTAGGGAAAGAGCAAAAACTGGAAAAAAGAATCAGGCTATAGAATCTTACTTTGGTGAAAAGGAAGAACAAAGCATGTAAACTGAAAGAAAACAAAGTTAAAACTCCTCCATCTAAAGCCTCCAAGAAAAATACAGTCTCAGGCCATGGAAGAGCTCAAAAAGTACTTTGAAAATCAAGTAAGAGAAGAAGAGCACAAATTGGTAAGAGAAATGAGAGTGATGCAAGAATATAATGAAAAACGAGTCAACTGCTTGCTAAAGGAGACACAAACAAATGCTGAAGAAAATAATGTTTTAAAAAAATAGACTAACTCAAATGAGAAAAGAGATCCAAAAAGCCAATGAGGGGAAGAATGCCCTGAAGAGCAGAAGTGACCACATGGAAAAGGAGATCCAAAAGTTCACTGAAGATAATAATTCCTTAAAGATTAGAAAGGAATACATGGAAGCTAATGACTTTATGAAAAATAAATTATAAAACAAAACTAAAGGAATGAAAAAAATAGCAGACAATGTGAAATACCTCATTGGATAAACAACTGACCTGGAAAATAGATCCAGGAGAGACAATTTAAAAATTGTTGGACTGCCTGAAAGCCGTGATCAAAAAAAGAGTCTAGATATCACCTTTCATGAAATTATCAAGGAAAACTGCCCTGATATTCCAGAACCAGAGGGTAAAATAAATATTAAAGGAATCTACTGATTGTCTCCTGAAAGAGATTCCAAGAGAAAAACTCCTAGGAATACTGTAGCTAAATTTCAGAGTTCCCAGTTCAAGGAGAAAATATTACAATCAGCCAGAAAGTAATAATTTAAGTATTGTGGAAATACAATTAGGATAACACAAGGTCTAGTAGCTTCTACATTAAGGTATCAAAAGGCTTGGAATGTGATATTCCAGAAGTCAAAGGAGACAGGATTGAAACCAAAAATCACCTACCCAGCAAAACTGAGTATAATACTTCAGGGAAAATATGGTCATTCAATGAAATAGAGGACTTTCAAGTATTCATGATGAAAAGTGCAGAGCTAAATAGAAAATTTGACTTTCAAACACAAGAATCAAGGTAAACAGGAAAGAGAAATCATAAGGGACATACTAAAGTAGGACTGTTTACATTTCTGCTTGAAAAGATGATATTTGTAACTCTTGAAACTTTTCTTAGTATTTGGGTATTTACATACATATAGTCAGAGGGCACAAGGTGAGTTGAATAGGAAGGGATGATACCTAAAAAAAATAAAATTAAAGGATGAGAAAAGTCTATATTGGGAAGAGAAAGGGAGAAATGGAATGAGGCAAAGTATCTCTCATAAAAGGAGCAAGAGAAAACTTTTTCAATGGAGGAGAAAAGGGGGGAAGTGAAAGGGAACACGTAAACCTTACTCTCATTGGATTTGGCTTAAGGAGGGAATAACATGCACACTTAATTTGGTATGAAAATCTATCTTACATTACAGAAAAGTAGGGGAGAAAGGGAAAAGTGGGGTGGGGGTGGGATGATACAAGGGAGGGCAAACGGGAAGAGGAGGTAATTAGAACTAAACACTTTTGGGGAGGGATAAGGTCAAAAGAGCATAGGGTATATGGGGAGACAGGACAGGCTAGAGGGAAACATAATTAATCTTTCACAATATGACTTGTATGGAAGTCTTTTGTATAACTACACATGTATAACCTATATTGAATTGCTTGCCTTCTCAGTGGGGATGGATGGGGAGAGAGGGAGAGAAGTTGGGACTCAAAGTTTAGAAATGAATGTTAAAAATAATTTTCACATTCAACTGGGAAATAAGAAATACAGGTAATAGGGCAGAGAAATCTATCTTGCTCCACAAGAAAATAGAGGAGATGGGGATAAGGGAAGGGTGGGGAGTGATAGAAGGAAGGGGAGACTGGGGGAAAAGGGTAATCAGAATGTATGGTGTCTTTTGTTGGGATAAGGGGAGAGATGGGGAGAAAATTTGGAACTCAAAATGTTGTGGTAATGAATGTTGAAAACTAAAAATAAATTAATTAATTTAAAAAAGTAAAATAAAATAGGGGAGGTGGAATTTGAGTTAGGGTTTCAAAGGCTTTTTCTATGTACATAATCCTATGTCTACAAAACCAAAACTAAAACCTCATAGGAGAAAGTTTGTTTAGCAGTGACCTTGATAATTTCCAATCAGAGGTCACATAACATTTCAAAGAAAGCAAGAAAGTGCTGTCAAAGCCTAAATCATGAATCTTTTGCATTTGTTTGTAGCAACCATGTATTTCTAAAGATAGTTTGCTAGGAGAGTTACCCTCTGATCATGTGAGATACCAATAGGAATGATAGAAGATAGAGTAATTTGTATTTATTAAATGTAAAGGGCAAGTTCCTGGATCCCAAAAAATAGATGACAATGAGACATGCTAAGCACTTCTTTACAAAGAGGTAACAAATTTATCAAATATGTATTTCAATGAAAATTTCCTCTAATGACCACATTCAAGAAGAGATATATTATCTTAAAATTGAAAACATCACCTCACTCTCAGGAGGCCAGCAGTATTCATTATTGTTAGTCTTCTAGAATATTAGCTGGTCATCAAAATTAATCATTTATAAAATGTTGTTTTATTGTATAAATTACTCTCCAGTTTCTGTTTATTTTATTCTTTATGAATTTATACTTATCTCTTCAGAGTTCTCTGAAACTGGCCCTTTAGTGTTCTCTTGATCACCTAATGATGACTTTTTCTCATCCCTCATCATTCTTGACCTCTCTACAGTATTTGGCACTATGGACCAGCCACTCTCACTGGATACTCTCTCCTCTGTGGAATTTTTGTGATGCTGTTCTCTCTTGCTCTCCTCTCACCTGATTTGTTAATTTCCTTTTGCTGTTTCATCACCATATTTTCTCGCCTAACTTTTGAGCATACCGTAAGTTCTTTAGTTCTCTCTATATGGCATCTTTTGGAGACATAATCAGGTACTATAAATATCCTAGTTATATGGATAACCTAAAAATTCATATATCTAGTCCTAGTTTCTTTCCTGAACTCCAGTTGTATTTTAGCAACTCCCTAATGAAAATATTGAATATTTTAGGTACCATAGGATTCTCATAATCAACATCTCTGAAAAAGAATTCACTCTCTGTCCCATAAAACTTACCCCCTTTCTGACTATTTCTATTTTCCTTAGATACCACCATCCATTTCATCATCCAGGATGACTTTTGCTCATCTCCAAATTTTCACTATCCTTCACCACATATTCCAATCGGTATTTAAGTCTCGTTATTTCTACTTCTGCAAAATCTCTTGCATCTCTTGTCTTACATCTACTTGCATGGCTACAGCATTATTTTGAGGCCCATTATCTCTTACATGGATTATTCTAACAGCCTTATAATTGATCTACCTGCCTAAAGGATCTTGACTCTAATGCATCCTCCCTCCAGTCAGTCAACAAGCATTTATTAAGTACTTTCTTTGTGCCAGCAGACATTATAGAAAATATTGAGAATATAAGTAAAGGTAAAAAGACACAGTTCCACACAGCTACTAAAGTGATTCTCCCAAAACACAAGCTGAACCATATTATTCTTCTATGCAATGAAATCCAGCTGCTTCTTATTGCATCTGTGTTCAAATGCAAATCCCTACGACATTTAAAGTTCTTTACAATGTGTCTCCAACACACTTTTCTGCCATTATTGTGCATCACCCTGTATGGTCCAGTCAAAGTGATCTTACCTCTGTTCCTCACAGTGAGAATGCTATAACTTCTTAGCCTAAAAGGTCCAGGGTTTCACATTCTATTCTGGGCCATCTCCAGCCATCCTGATGAATATCAGGCCACTGGATTCAGATGGTTCAGGAGAAGAAAGTGAGGTTGGTGACCTTGCATAGCCCTCCCTCACTCAAATCAAAGTCAGCTTCAAGTGAAGTCATTATCTTGATGTCATGATCATCTTTGAGAATGAAGGACAAACACAACACAGTTGATTCTCTATCTCTTGTCTCCCTACCTGTGGAACATACTCCCTCCTCACCTCTGGATCTCAGGATTTTTTTTTTTTCATAAATGTAACATCACCACTTCAGATTAATATTTCTCAAACAGAATTTCCTGCAACACTTATGGTCACATTCTAAATAAGGTTTTTCCTGATCCCTTATTCCCAATTGCTGGTATCTTCATCCCCAAAATTATCTTGTATTACTTATGTAATTATTTTACTTAAGTGTGTGCATTTTCTTTCACCGGATAGGAGATAAACTCTTTGATAGGATGTTTTGATTTTTTTTTCTGGCTTTGCATCTCAAGCACCAGGCACATATGAGACACTTGATAAATACTGTTGGTGAATCTGTTAATGAGAACACTGATGCTCACAGAGTATGACTTCTCTAAGGTCACATATGGCAGATTCAGGACGACCTCATTTCTTCAAATTCATATTTAGCTGTCTTTCTACTGTACCACTCCTGCTATTTTGATCCATTTGTAATGGAAAGAATATTTTCACAAACTGAAAAATGTTCCATAAATCATTTTTATTCTCTAAATTCAAAGTCTACCTGTCCACTATCATAGATTGTAAGAATATATGTTCTTCCCTTAACTTTACCCTCTTGGGAATCTTCATTCAACCCCTCCACTCCACTTATGCTGACTCTTTTGGTGCACAAGTTGTTCTAATTTTGGAAATATTTTCATTTGATCTTACTACCTCCCAGATCTATACTGTCCTATGGATTTTCTCATCATCACTGAGATTTTTAAAGATAGATTTTGCAACTATTCATACATTTCTTCATCAAATCCACACTACTTACTCCATCTCAACTCACTTCCAGGCCATTTATACTCTACTGACAATTTAATATTGCTGACAATTTTCTTGTTCTCAAATTAAAAAAACAACAACATTTTTTTCTAATTCTATACACTTTTTAAGATCTTTTTAGTAGTCTTTGATGCTATTGACCTCTTTCTCAAAATTCTCTTTTCTTTTGGCTCCTTTAATGTTATATTCTCCTGATTCTCCCCATATAACAATCCAGATCGTCTTTTTAAAATTCCTTTCCCCTGGACCCTAACTGTGACCAGTTAAGGATCCAGTCCTTACTAGTGTGCTTTTTTTTCTCTGATCTGTATTGAAAATTCATCCATTCTATGTTCACCTTTTAAATTTAATTCTCTATCCCAATATTCTCACTCAAACTCGAGTTCCATATTTTCCAATGTCCATAAGGACATCGACACCCCAGACCCAACATTTTGCAAAAAAGATTCTCTTATGTTTATTACCATCATCCCTGTTTCAATCAATGATACTACCATGCTCTTAGTCACCTAACCTTCTAACATGATTTTTGAATTTTTACTCACCTTCAAGCATTGCCAGAAGTACCATCAACTTAACAATCAATAAATAAGCATTTACTAAATGTCTTCTGTCTTCCAGGCAGTGGTAGGAGCTGGATATACAAAGGCAATAGTGAAACATCCATTGCTGTATATGCATGTGTGTATACACACAAGAGCATATAGTATCTACAATTATCTCATGTGATCCTCACAAAACTTGGTAGTCATTATTATTCCCATTTTACAGCTGAGGAAATTGGGAAAAACAGTACTTAAGTGACGTACCCAGAATCACATAGCTAATAAGTGTCTGAGATCTCATTTGAACTTGGGTCTTCCTGACTCCAGGTACAATGCTCTATCCATTTCATCACCAGCTGTCATCCATGTAATTATATATATATATATATATACACATATATATATACATATACATATATATACATATATAATTAATAACTATATATAGTTATAAATGATATAAATATAAGGTAATTTTGAAAGGAGACCACTAGTAACTAGTAAAAAAAAGGAAGGGACCAGGTAAAAGGTAATACTTGAGCTTAATTTTGAAGGAAGCCAAGGGTTTTAAGAGCTTTAGATGAAGAGGCAATGCCTTCTTGATATGGGGAACTGCCATTGGAAATGCATAGAGATGGGAGGTGGAAGATGGAAGATCATATATAAAATGAATCATAAGCAAATCAATCATTATTTCTTACTGATTCTTCTGCAGTGCCTCTCATTTCTACTTTGATGAATATTTTTCCATAGCATAACACTATTAGTGTCAGACTTGGGATATGAACTCAGTTTTCTAAGTTCAGAACCTTTTATATTATACCATCCTTTTTTCCTAGCATTTAGTAAGAAATTAATCTTAATGGACTTCTTTATTTGTAATACTTTATTGATGAATTGTGTCTAGACATAAGAATCAGTTCCCAAAACACCCCTCTTCCAAAATACCATCACTTGAAAAGAAATGGTTTGGCTAATCTGTCTGATACACTGATTGTTACTTAGAAGAGATAAAATATACACATTTTAAATTACCATTTCTTTTAAAAAAGAGGAAGAAAATGTATTTTAATATTAATTGCCAAGAATCAACTTTGGACATTTAATTTTATTTGAATTCTGTCATACTTTAATGTATTTTAATAATCTCTACATAAGTGTAGTCATTATCTATGTCCTAGAGTTTCTTTACTCTGTGTGCATTAATATGTCATCATGTATGTTTCTTGGAATTCATATTCATTCTAATAGTGCAGTAATACTCCTTTATATATGAATTATATATAATATATATTTTATATACTTATGAAAATATTCCTTTATCTATGAATATACCAAAATGTGTTCAACTCTTCTTCATTCAGAGGTGCGTATAGAAATATGTTCATATTTGCATGTTTGCATGTATGTATACATGTATATGGTTGTATATATTTGTATGTGTATATTTTTGTTATATATATACATGAATGATATAATAGGCTGTATTTACTTCTAATATATGTAAGCAAAATTTTCTTTCTATCAAGTTTTTGCTTTTTTTCTTCAGTAATTCTAAACTGTTTTTCAGAGCAGTTAAATCAATTCACAGCTTCATTACATTGGAGTTCCTTGGGGTCAGGGACTTTCTTTTCTTTTTTTTGTATCCCCAGAATTTAGCACAGTACCTGGCACATAGTAGACACTTAGTAATAGTTTTCATTGCTTAATTCAATTCTATTAAAAGTGTTTTAGTGTGCCAAACTTCTAAGAGTCTTCTTCAATATTTATTTTCTATGTTTCAATATTAACTTTCAATGTTTTACTATCTTTGTTAATGGAATGGAAATGAGTTGACATACCAATTTCATTTAAATTTTCATTTTTGTTTTTAATGATTTAGAGGATTTTCATATTTTTTGTTTCTTTACACTTCTTTTGAAACTGTTCAATTATGAGGACTTACTGATTAAAGCATGACTCAACCTTATATCTTTGTAACTTCTCTATAGACTTTAAATACAAGACTACAACTAGTGAAACTGATTAATATTGGTTTCTATAACCCATAGATTCTCATTTTATTTTGTTGCATTTATATAAGTATATGAAAATTAAATTGTATAAAATTTAATTGTCTAATATGTCCTGATTTAATTCTGTTCTTTATTTCATCTCTGGTCATTAAACTATAGATGTGAATTATTTAGAAATATATAAATTTTTTCCCATTTTGAATTAATTTTAAGTTGCATGAGATATTGGTCCAAATTGTTTTTCATACAAATTGCTTTCCAGTTTTCCCAGTAGTTCTTGCTGAGTAGAGTACTTCCCCATGTCATTTGTGTTCTTAGGTTTATTAAACACTGTACTGCTTGGTTCTAGATCTTACTTTTCTAGTCCTTTCTAGTGAGATAATTCCCATTTTGAAACCAGTAGCATATAAGTGTGATACTTACAACTGGTAATGTTAGAACTTCTTATTCTAATTTGTTCATTATTTACTTAGAATTATAAAATAAAAGTAAAAATAGACTCAGAATGCAAAATCACATATACTTGGGCATGGGCAAAGTGGACAGTTATTTTGATTCACTACACATGTTGGTAATAGCCCTTAGTTTACTTATGAATAGTGGATTAAAGGGTGAGATGGCAGATTTTTGCTGAATTAAAGAAATATACATTTTTTAAAATGAAATGTTTTGTTCAAGTCTCTTTGTTAAATACTTATTTAATTTGCTTTCATCAGTACACAGTCATGATGAGAGACAGTGTTGCATGTGGATAGTCAGTACTCGAATCAGGTTGACCTGTATTCAAGTTTTTCCACTGACAAATTCTGACTGTGTGACCTTGGGTAAATCATTTTAACCTATTAGTGTTCCGTACAATTCTCTAAGTGGGAGTGGAGACATTAACAATAGACATTAGCAGGAGTTTCTTCAGTTGAGAGTTGCCTATAATGATGAAGTCTTAAGTCCATTCCATTTCCTTGTTCAATAAGATTTGGATATCAGGATCATATTCTTCCCATAAAAGGAATTTAGCAGAATGTGTTCCTACTTTGTTACTGAGAACAATTTCTATACATTGGTGATTAATTATGGTTTAAATAATGGATAAAATTTCCCTTTAAATCCACTGAAGGTTTTTTAAAGATGGTTATTCATTTATGTCTTACTGAATTTCTTTCTGACGATGGGATATATATCTATATCTATCTATATGGTTCATATGAGTATGTCTACATACTGAGTTCTTGTGTATTTCAGCTTTAAATTGCACATATGCACATACATGTATGTGATTATAGATGTTACATGAAGTTTATTTCATGTAATATATAATGAAATAATGAAAGTATTATATGTGTGTATGTATGCATATATACACAGGCATACACAGAAATACAGTGCTAGTTTTCTACTTCATTTGCACTAAAGCTCACTGTGACTCTTTGAAATCTTTCTCTGACATAGAGGCAGAGATCCCTACCTCTTCTTTAAAATGAAGAGCTTGGGCTAGATTGTCAGAGAGGTCTCTTTCAGCTCTGGATCCATGATTCTATCATTCTTCCTTTTATGATGTTCATATATTTTGCTTTCCTGCCCACTAGTCAATATCCCATATTTTTTGCTTCAACCTGCTTTATCTGTTCAATAGGCATTAATTACTCAAATGCATCCAGTGGTAGGGAACCTGTAGCCTTGAGGATAAATGTGGACTTCTAGGTCCTTGGTTCCTACCTTTTGACTGAATCCAAGTTTGATAAAACAAATCTTTTTTTTTTTTATTAAAGGGAATAATTACTATTCTAGTGCTTTAGGAATGGTCAGAGAAGATAGTGGCATCTGGCCCTTACTTAAATATGGAAAGGTCAAAGCTAATTAAGAAAAGAATAACAAGTTAATAATATTGTCATCCAAACTGTATAGAAAAGTGACGAGAGTACATAAAATAAGGAAGTGATCAGAATGGGTTTGAGTTGCTTCCATACCCGGTGCCTTTCATGTGATACCATGCATAATTCAGTGATGAAAGGTCAAAAATATTAGCTCTGCTAACCTCTTAGCTATGAAATCTTGAGCAAGTCATTTTTATCTCTCTGTTCTTCAGTGTATTCAACTATAAAATGAGTTAAGTTAGATGAGATCAAGTGTTTTCAAACTTTTTGTGTGTGTCATGGGGTCCATTTAGCAATCTGGTGAATACTAAGAACGATTTCTAAGAATAATGTTTCTAAATTCATAAAATGAAAGAGGCTTACAAAGGAATCCAAAGAAGGATGATGAAGATTAGCATTTATCTAGTACTTAAAGGTTTGCAAAGAGATTCAAAAATATTATATCATTTTATGCTCTCCCCTCAAATTGTTTTTCCCATCCGAGTTTACAGATGTCCTAAAATCTATTCATACTCCTTAGGTCTCCATGGATGCCAAAAACCCTGGAATAGATAATCTTTAAATTTCCTCTAACTCTTCATTTAATTCTATCATCCTAAACACAAAAGACTTCCTGGAATAGATGAATATTTTTCATTATTATTTCTGTTAGTGCTACTATTAGTAGTGAATAAAACTATGCAAGCCTACCAAATGCATATATTGAGTAATGTTCAAATACATTAACTTTTACTGGATTAGAAATCTCAGGCTAAATGAAATTTCAGTGAAATTTGATAAGAATTGCCTTTCAAATTTGTATTTGAACAGTTAATTATGGCAATTCCACATTTGTGTACTCCTGAAACATCCCAGAAATCCTCTTACTTGGAAGTCTTTGGGCAATTGATATTTCAAGCAGCCATGCTTTCTAAATCAAACTTCACTTTCTCTCATATTATTAATGCAACGATTATGCCACTGGGAAATGAATGAAGACATATGGTCGAGTTGAGTATTGTTTAGTCAGCTTTTTATTAGTATCTCTGGATTAAAGATGGCATCAATCTTAAACCCTGCAGCACTGTGATAAAAATGGAAACTCTTGGACAGCAAAATGTCCACTTCTCTGCATTAGCAACAAAACTTGTTGCTAGCTAGTACATATCTGCCTTTGAAACCAGTGCTATTCCATGTTTTTGTTTTAAATCAGGCAGATAGTTTTCCTCATTTTAACATGAAATACTATACTTCCCCTTAAGTACAGGAAAGGATGATAAATTGAGAGCCAGAAAGAATCTTAGAGATCATCTAGTCCAGTCTCCTTATTTTACAGATAAGAAAACCAATGATAAAGAAGCAGAAATATTCCAAATATAAATCAGATTTTTCTGACTCCAATTCCCATATTCTTTACATCCTGCCATTCTATGGCATATTGTGCTCTTAAAAGAGCATTGTTTCAATTTTGCTGTTTTCCTTAGGATGACACAGCCCAGGTCACTTAGTTTGCTGTGTAAATCAGTAGGCATTGATCAGGCATCTACTATACTCTCAGCATTGTACAAAGACTATAGTAAAATTATAAAATCAAATACCCTGATTTGTTTACCCACTAAGTCCCAAGTCAGTGGCCATCTGTTTCCCACATGTGAATTCATAAGACTTTTTGTTCTCTCATGTATTTGTAATCTAACTTATATTTATGTGCATGTCTATCACCCCAAATTCCTTCACAGATAGCTCATCATGATATGGAGATTTAACTAGATTTTTTTAAAGGAAAAAGCAGTAAAAAATAAGTTTGGGCATGTTCCACCATGTTGGAAAAGAACTTTTATACACACACACATACACACCTATATGTGTATAAACATATATATGTATATGCATGCATATATATGCATACATACAAATACATATATTCTGGCATGTGTGTGTATATACATATACATACATATGCATGTAAAAGTAAAAGACTTCATCTACCTTTTGAGTTCGAGCTCAGCCAAGCAGAGAAAGTTTTATCGCCAGAAGGCTGGGGGCTGTGACAATTCATAAAACTAAGAGCAGTAGGAGAAGACTCTGTCTCTTTTACATTTCTTCAGTGAGAGTGGCACAGAGAGAACAGAGAACAGTGGATGCTAAGAATTACATGGGTAATTTCTGTGACAGGGGAAACTGAGTCTGGTGGGGCTCTGGCTTGCACTGAACTAAGCCCATTGGTCTATACTAAGTCTAGCACCAATATTGTGAACCCCTTGGATCAGGAAGGCACCTGCATAAGGAGGATCAAACTGGCTCAGATCAAAAATGACAAGGTCAAACTTCCAGGGAGATCAATATTGACATGGGGCTCATGAATGAGGACTGTACTTTTACCCTGGATGAAACAAGGAGATCCAGTCTCAAAACAAATGAACAAACAAAAAAGAAACTGTTCTTATATTATCTAGAAATATCAGGTCAGTGTAATGTTAATTAGATCTCCCTCACCCATTAAAGTACCTTTTGTTAATTTTTATTGAGGCACTGGATCAAAGAATCCTGCCCTCTAACTCTGTAAAGTATGTAAATACTCCCAGGTGAGGTTTTACTTTGGGACTTACTCATTGTTTGTTTGGCCAGATGAGACTCTGTGTAACTGCTAAGGAGCCCTCCACCCCCCACTTCCCCACTCTTGCTTTGAAAACTCAGATGTTGATGCTTCCCTCTCTGGTAACTATGTATGTATGTATGGTCAGACACTTGAATCTGCCTGCTGATCTGTGATGTATGTATTGCTTATGGTCAGACAGTTGAAAGCACTGTCTGTTGATTATTATTTCTTTGTATTTTCTCTGAAGTTCAGGGTGCTTTTTCCCATGAACTACATGAATGATATATGTGCTTGATTAAAGTTACTGTTGACTGCTCAAAAATTGTTTTCCTTTTAAAAAATACATATCTAAGAATCTGTACAGCAGGTCCTCCTGTGTATACTGAGGTCCTTCCTGATGCAGTCAGGTGTAGCTACACTAAATTTGAGATCCTTATGCAATGACTAATGAGCAGGCACACTCCTGAAGGAAATGAATCATATCAATCTTTATGTTCTCAGTATAAATGAAAATGAACCCATCATCTAACAAGAATGAACAATGGACAGGCTGTGTACTGCAAAAGTTATGCTTAGGAAGATTATTCAAGAAAGGGCCCCAATATTATTCAAGGAAGGCCCCTCTGTGGCAAACTTACAGGAATATATAGATGAAAGTCACACAGGACAAGAAGGTATGGATGGTTGTGATCTCTATTATTGGAGGTCATAACCACATTAATGAATGCACGTGCTTATTGTATCCTTGGATTGTGAGCTCCATGAGGAGAAGTATACTGCATCTTCCACCCACACTTAACTTATTTGATTCTATCTGTTATGTTCTTTAAAAAAAGAATCTAGAATGTAAAAGCTTTAAATATGAAACCAACAAATGCTTAGTAGAAACAGGCTGTTGCTTTAAATGACAGAAAATTTAAGTTAAACATCTTTTAATAAAACTTAGTCAAGAACAGAATACTCACTTAAATTAGTGTCATAACTATAAAACCACATAAACAAAGACATAATAATTAGCATATTTGGTGCTAATTTCAGTGAAGAAATGAAGTCCTTTTAATGCAGAGAATATTGAGATCTTTAATTATCTTGGCAGAATAATAACTAGTGTTTAACTGCATTTTCAAGTTTACAAAATACTGTATGAATATTATCTCACTGAATCCCCCCAAATAACCTTGGCAAGTAGGTGCTACTATTGTACACATTTTACAGACAAGGAAACAGGGGAAGTGACCTGAATACAATCTCACAGCAAGTAATATTCTGATGCCTTCTGTTCAACCCATTATCCTACCTAGCAATATATTATTTACAACCCAGCATCCATACACAACTTGATTTCTATCTTGTGGGGAAAAAATCTGGATTATTTGTTCAAGAGGAAAAACAAATCATTTCCATTTAGTTTCCCCAATTTCTTCTTTTTTTTGACCCATGCATATTCTCTCTGATCCATCTCATCCTTCATTTATTGTGAGTTCCTTGAGGGTAGGAGCCATTTCTGTCTTTATTTTTATCCTGAGATGAAAGTATATAAGTACTTAATAAATAATAGGTACTTAATAAATGCTTCCTGACCGTTTGAAACCATTTCTGAAAGAATTGCCCAATGGGTCTTCAATTATATATTCGAGGAATCTCATACTGAAATAATTTTAATTGTTATTTTTACTAGCACACTGACGCTAGCAGGTTAGCCCATTAAAAAGTGTCTAACCAAAGTAGGGAAATACACTTAAAGATGAGTATCTTAGAAGCAGATGACATTTTCACAAGGATTAACTAGCAATTAGAAGATGTCTTTCTTCTCTAAATTTGAAAAGGTAGAACCATATGGCTTTCTTCATTGTATTGATTAAAAGTCATCCAGTCATTTCCTCATTTTTAATGCTGTTGCCTTTACTGAGATGAATAAAAGGGTATGGTTCTTTTACTCAATCACATTTAGATTTTCTGAGCGAAGAGATGTGAAATACAATCCGCCATTCATAGATCGGAAATCCAGTGAAAGCACACCTACTTTTGATGAGATGCCGAGTCCAGGGGTAAATGTACTGCTAAAGCAGCTGTGGTTTCTGTGCAGACTTACTGCTGATCTCCTGGAAAAAAAAAAAAAAAAAACAGCAACAAAACTATTAGTCTGGTTCTCATAAATTATTTTCATTTGGTACGCTTTTAGAAAATGCATGTAGGGAGGAACCCCTTTGAAAAGGTAAATTGGACTACATCTCTCTGTCTCCTTGTCAATGTAGAATTATATTTAAGATTTCAAGGGGCTGAATAAAAATGCATGACCTAATATAATTGTATTTAGCAATATTTATTTAGCTCCTAACATATGTTCTACTGTGGAAGATGCGAAGTATTATACAATAGGGTCCCTCCTAAGAGTTTTATGATCTCATTGAGGAAATCAAATATTAAGTAATAGATTATAAAGTGATCCTAGTAATAGATAATAATGCTATGATTCTTTATACAATAGAATGATTGTCACATACAAGTCCTGAATCATATTATTAATTTTATGTTTCCATAGATAACACAAACACACATGATACAATAAAAGCCAAAGTTAAAAATGTACGTATAAGTGTATACATGCATGTTAGAATTTTTCCCATAGATTAGACATAGATTTTTCCCATAGATTTTTCCCATAGATTCCCATTTATGTTAATGTTTTTCTCATCAGAATCCTTTTTTCCTTACATACCAAGAGAACTATCATAAATATTCTTCCCATTGGCAATTACTCACTACAAGAACAGTATATATAATCTAAACCCAAACTAGATCAAAGCACTTATGTGCTCTAAGCAAGAACTGAAAATTGCATTTTTCCAGGATTAATATTTGTTCTCCTTGTTTTATGGTTGATTGGAAACTTCAAGACTTTACAGTGACAGTTTTACCTTGATTTATCTTAAAAATAAATATCTATATTCCAGTATTATACATTGTATGGTAAGAATATTTTGACATTTAAAATGTATACAACTATAAAAAGCAATTTTTAATGGTCCTTCATTGGCCATCTCCAATTCATGGTATACCCTAGCTAGCTGCTTATCTAGACTACCCCTAACCTTGGCCCTGATAGCAATGGATTCAACATTTGTCCTATCTCTCTTATTGCCTGTCAAGTTTCTTGAAGGCAGGTGATTTATTATTATTTCACTATTATTATTATCAGTAATAGTAGTAGTATTTCATTATTTGCTTGTTATATCAATATTACCTAGCCACTAACCAGCAAAAAAATAAAAATAAAAAAATGTAAATGTGTTTCTGACTCAGAAAATGTATTTGACTTCCTCCTGATTCTCATTTGGCCAAAACACTAGTTAAAATGTTATTATTTTCAAACTACTCTAACCCGTCTCCCTGCACATAGCTGAACACATGCTCTTTCCCCATGTAGTAAAGAGATCATCCCTAGAAGTGAACACTTTCATGCTAGCTAAACATTTAGTTTTCATTGAGGGAAGAACACTAAAGAAACGGTTTCTTTGTATATTAAATCAGATTAATAACAGCATTGTGGGCCTCCTCCCTCACAGACATGCTTTGGAATCGAATAGGATAAAATAAGTGTCTGTTGTTTATTGATCACAGAACTAGAGATACAAAGTACTTCAGAGTAAAACTAGCCCAAATCTCTTACTTTACAGACAATGGAAACAGCCTAGGACAAATATGCAACTCAAGATCACACAGTAATTGGTAGATTTGGACTTTGAACCTGCCTCAAATGATATGCATCTTTAAAACATAAAGGAACTGGGGTATGGAGCCAAGATGACAGAGTAGAAAGATGGATCTGTTCTAGATCTACCCCTATAGCCCATATACTTGTAAAAATGACTCTAAACAAATTCTAGAGCAACAGAAGCCACAAAACAACAGAGTGAAAGAGATTTCCATCTTTAGACAGCCTGGAAGACTGACAGGAAAGATCTTTGGCACCAGGCTCATAGCAGAGTGCAGTCCAGTCTTGGGCAAGCAGCACTGTGACAGGACTAGAGCAGGTTTCAGGGCACTGAATGATGGGTAGAAGCTCTGGTTCTCAGATTTCCCAATCCACAAACACCAGACAGCTTTAAAGGTCAGTAAGAAAGCTCTTTCACCTGGATAAGAGGGAGGCAAAGTAAGCCCCAGCCCCAGGGAGGCCTCAACCATTGCAGCAGTATCTACTTTTGGAGTGTCAGCCTAAAGATGCTGGGAGAATCAAGCAACTGATCTGGATCTCAGCTCTGAGTGGAGGTCCTGGGGTGAGGAAGAGTATTGGTGTGGTGAAGATGGTGGAGGCTTTGGAGAAGAAATGTTACTCACAGATCCTGGGCACAAAACCTTGTGGTTGCTGATACACCAGAGCACAGGCCAGGAGAGAAGGAAACTCCTCTCCCTTGATTGTGCCACCGTGGAGGAACTAAGAACTTACAGGTCCCTAGAATATACCCTCCACTTGAAAAAGGACTCAAAAGTCAAGTAATTGTCAGGACAAATGCCCCAAAAAGGGAAAAAAATAAGACTATAGAAAATTACTTTCTTGGTGAACAGGTATTTTTTTCCATCCTTCCAATGGAAGAAGAACAAAGCATACCATCAGAGGAAGACAAAACCTCCAAAAAAAAATGCAATGGTCTCAGGCCATGGAGGAGCTCAAAAAGGATTTTGAAAATCAAGTAAGAGAGTGGAGGAAAAATTGGGAAAAGAAATAAGAGCAGTTCAAAAAAATCATGAAAAGTAAGTCAACAGCTTGCTAAAGGAGACCCTAAAAAATGCTGAAGAAAATAACACCTTTAAAAATAGATTAACCCAAATGGTAAAAGAGATATTGGCAAAATTGGCAAAAAAAAAAAAAAAAACCCAGGGGGGAGAAGGGTGCTTTAAAAGCAGAATGGGCCAAATGGAAAAAGAAGTTCAAAAGCACACTGAAGAAAATAGTTCTTTAAAGATTAAAATGGAACTGCTACCCATGATCAAAAAAGAGCCTAGATATCATCTTTCATGTAATTATCGAGGAAACCTGCCCTGATATTCCAAAACCGAGGCTAAAATAAATATTGAAAGAATCCACTGATCACCTCCTGAATGAGATCCAAAAAGAAAACCTCCTAGGAATATTGTAGCCAAATTCCAGAGTTCCCAGTTCAAGGAGAAAATACTTCAGGCAGCCAGAAAGAAACAATTTCAGTATTGTGGAAATACAGTCAGGACAGCACAAGATCTAGCAGCTTCTACATTAAGGGATCGAAGGGCATGGAAGTCAAAGTCAAAGGAACTAAGATTAAAACTAAGAATTGCCTACCAAGAAAAACTAAGTATAATACTTCAGGGGAAAAAATGGTTATTCAGTGAAATAGAGGACTTTCAAGTATTCTTGATGAAAAGACCAGAGCTGAATAGAAAATTTAACTTTCAAACACAAGAATGAAGAGAAACATGAAAAGGTAAACAGGAAAGAGAAATCATAAGGGATTTACTACAGTTGAACTGTTTACATTCCTACATGGAAAGACAATATTTGTAACTCTTGAGACTTTTCTCACTATTTGGGAAGTTGGAGGAATTATATACATATAGACAGAGGACTCAGGGTGAGTTGAATAGGAAGGGATAAAATTAGGGGGTGAGAGATAAATATATTGGGAGAAGAAAGGGAGAAATGGAATGGGACAAATTATCTCTCATAAAAGAGGCAAAAAAAAGTTTTTCAACAGAGGAAAAAAGTGGAGAGGGGAAAAAAGTGATATTTACTCTTATCACATTTGGCATAAGGAGCGAATAACATGCACACTCAATTTGGTATCAAAATCTATCTTACACTTCAGGGGTGGGGGGACAGGAGAGATGGGGAGAAAATTTGAAACCTAAAATATTGTTCAAGTGAATGATGGAAACTAAAAATAAATTAATTAATTAAGAAAAAAGATATAAAGGAACTAATAGACATGATAATTGAGTCACATTCAGGTAACAGATTATGAAAATTATTTTTCAGTGAACTTGACTTTGGTTTCTCGGGTTGCTGCTGTTGTTGAGTCATTTCAGTCACATCCAGCTCTTTGTGATCCTATTTGGGGGTTTTCTTGGCAAGATACTAGAGCAGTTTGCCATTTCCTTCTCTAGCTCATCTTCTAGATGAGGAAACTGAGGCAAACATGCTTAAGTGACTTGCCCGGGATCATATAGTTAAAAAATTTCTGAGGTCCAATTTGAATTCAGGAAGATGAGTCTTCTTGACTCCAGGCCCAACAGTGAACTACTGAGCAGTCCCAGGAAAAATTATCACTTCATAAAAAATATACCATATTAGATTAATCTTTTTGGACGTTTGCTAAATTGGTTGATTAGGGGAATGTTTTGATATTGTTGATTTAGATTTCAGAAAAATGTTTGATAATGCTGCTTGCGATCTTAAGGAAAAAATGGCAAGATGGCTAATAATAGTTTAAGTTGAATTAAGAACTGGTTTATAATGATACTCAGAGTAATGACGTCATTTTGGCAAGAAGCTTTCCAGTGAATTCCTCAGGGATTTGATTCTGGAACTATTACTATTTCTTGTTTTTATCAATGACTTGGACAAAGTAGAAATGCTATGTTTATTTAATTTGCACATGACACAAATTTGGGAGAGGCAGAGAATCTACTCGATGGCAGAGTTAGGATCTTAAAAAAAAAAAAAAAACAACTACCATGACAGTCTGGAGCACTGCACAGGTTTAATAAGAGGAAAATTGATAAAAATAAGTGCAAAGTCTTATGCCTGGATTTGACTATCAGTTACACAATCTCAAGAAGGAATAGAATGTTTGGAGAATAATATATTTTTTTTATAATGATAGAGAATTTTGAGTAACAATTACCATCTGAGTGTTAAGCCATCCAATGAAAGTTAATAGATTCTATGATGAATCTAAACAAGCATTCTTGCATTTGCTCATGCTGTACCTTCCATTTCCTATCTCTGCCATTTTGAATTTAATTGTCCTCCATGCTTTAGACTTACTGACTATTCACTTACACCAATTTGAAATCATGGTTTCTGTCAAGAGCTCAGCTCATGTCACTTCCTGGTCTCCCCCAGCTACTTATAGCCTTTAAGAGTGTCTTGTAATTGCTTTTTGTGTGTTTTTAGAGTTGAACCTGGGGTTAGGAAGAGCTGAGTTCAAAATCAGACTCCAGACACTTACTAGCTATGTGACCTTGGGTAAGTCTCTTAGCCTCTTTTTACCTAGGAAGTAGCTAGCTCACTCAGTGGATACAGCACTGGAAGACCTGAGTTCAAATCCAGCCTCAGAGACTTACTAGCTATATAATTCTAGGCAAATCACTTACCCTTTTTTTTCCTTAATATACTAGAGAAAGAAATGGACACAGTCCAGTATCTATGCAAAGAAAACTTCATGGAAAGTACGGTCCACCAGGGTCATGTAGAATCAATCACAAGTGAACACCAGCAAATGTATTTTGTATTGTTGTGGTTTCATGATGTGTTGTGGTGGAACGGTCTCAAAGAATTCAGAGTAAAAACCACCTCTAACTCAAGTACAAGCCTTTATTGAGATTGAAGCCTCTCATTAAGTGGGCTAAATTCCAAGAGGATCCAGCAACTTCAGAGAAAGTGAGATAGATTTTTATAGGTTAAAGATGCAATTAAATAGGGGAAATTATTAATATTAAAAAAAGCATGAGGGGTTTGTTAAGGGGTTAGGTAATAGGGGATGGGTCCCAGCTACAGTGAAACTACCCATGTGATTACCCACAATGCATAGAGAAAAATCCATTTGGGGAACATAGATATATGATAATGACATATATAGTTGATTTTCTTTTGTTTTCTTCACATCCACTTTAGAAATTCATTTTGGCAGTCAGGAACCCTTTGCCCTACCAATTAACTTTGTTTTGAATCTGTGCTTGATACAAAAAAAAAAAAAATTCAAAAATCCCTGAAAAGACAAAAAAATTAAAAAAAAAACCTTCTGTGAAAACATGATAGATATAGAGTAATATAAGTTTGAAAATGGTTTCAACACCAAAGGATTGTCTTTAAAAAGACAGTATTCCAAATAACTGCAATTTAAGTATGCATTCAGTGAGAGTAACTGAGCAAATAAATTGAGGATGTTTCTGCTTTACTTTAAAGATCATTATTCAGCCCAATCTTATGCACATTCACTGATGTTTTAACATTCTACACAATTCCTGCTGCTTGTGAAATAATTTGAGCATTTTCCTCCTCCATGCCCCCAGAGTATTGTATGTTGGCTTTCAGAAACTGATTTTTCAAACAAAAAAAAAAAAATTAAATGTGGAGAGAAAAAAGGGGAGGGAGACAAAATTCTTTTGCACATACAGCTATCAATTGCATTTTTATCATTGTAACTTCAAAAGAGAATATCCAATGTATTTAGAATTCAGTCTGCCACATAAAGGGTTAATATGGGCAGTGACCTTTATGAGGGGTGGGAGGTGGGGCAGTATTAATTATGTATATTGCTTACACCTGTGGAAGGCAGTGTGCCCTAGCACGGTTAATAGGAAAATTAAACCTTGCATTCAGATGCTGCTGAGGAAGGCTTTTTCAGTCTGCTTGCCATAGTTTGCCTAAATATGTTCCATATTCATTGGGGCTCATTTTCATGCAGATTACCATGCTTTTTATGAGACAGATTCATGAAAAAGACTCTTTGAAACCCTACAGCTGACAGTCTGTGGAGCACAATGGGGGGAAAGGGTTGAGGGGGAGAAAAAAGTGGTGTTCTGGACTATTACCTGTGGACATTTGACCTAAATTCCATTGCTGAACTCTGAAAATTAAGAATGACATCACTCAAAGCCACACAAAGATGGTGTGGCTTTCTTTGAGGAAAAAAAAATGAATTCACTGATATTTTTCAGTGGTTATATTATAGGTAACTTTAATGAAGTCCTTTCATTAATCAACCTTTTATGAAGTACCTACAATGTGCTAAGAGACACTCTAAGTGTCAGATTTTGAAGGCAAAATTAAACAGTCCCTATGGTAGTATGCACACACACATGTATATATATATATATATATATATATATATATATATGTACATATACATATATGTATATGTATGTGTGTATGTGTGTGTATATATATCTAGATATCTGTATATATCTTTTTGGGAATCTAAGATAAAAAGTTATAACTGAGGCACAGTCTAGGTGGGGAAAGAGTGAGGCCTGTCTTGGGTAACTGACTCTAGTGCAATCACCTGTCTTCTTTTAGGGCAGATTTCAGAAGTTTAAGGACTAAGACTATGGCAAGTTACACATATTATCTCATTTGTTCCTCATAATAACCCTGAGGTAAGTGCTATTATCGTTTCAATTTTATGAATGAGGATATTGAGGCTGAAGGTTAAGAGGTTTGCTCAAAATCCCTTATGTAGTAAATGTCTGATGCATTATTTGAAATCAGATTTTTCTGAATTTGAGTCTAATGCTGTATTCCTTATGAATCCCCATGTTGAGGAGAGAGATGGGAGAGCTGGTTCAGATGTGAAGGAATTTACTTAGACCTTCTTTGTAGTCGTTGGGAGCTTATTGAGGCAAAAGCAGCATGCCTGAGATTTGTAAGTTGATAAACAAAGGCACTGATATAGGAAAAGGACCAGATATATAGAGACAGAAAAGATGCAATTTTTAGTGTTTCTAATAGGGGTTGGAGATTTACGGGCAGGATGAGTTAGATGGTGACAAGATAAGGAAGAATGGGGAAACTGTGACCCAGAAAGGGGGGAGACACGGAATTTTATGGTCCAGGATAAGGTGGAAGTTTTACGGTGTTTCAAGATAAGGGGGATAGACTTTAGGGAGCCTTCAAGTTAGAAAATACCTTTACAAGGCTTTACAAAGTCAAACTTTAATGCTATTTGTAACTCTTAGGGCACTCAAGGTTTATATCCACATCACTCATACTAGTTTTACTTACAACCATTCAGACCACCAAAGGCCCATTTTTTGAGATTGTATTCTCACAGGGCTTCCCCCCCCCCCCGCCCCGCAAAGATCTAGAGGTAATGAGTTTAAGCCCCCTCTGGCCCCTGAAGTAACTGACCCTGTGACTGGACTCTCTTGTGAGCCCTGATCCATCATACCTCTCCCCCTCCATCAATTGAATTTGCCCTTACTAGATAATAAATATTTATTAGTGTCTTTGATTGACCTTCTCATGATAGCCCTCTTGGAATTTAAGAAGGAAGTCACAGTCTCCTACCAGGCTGTTATTTATATGGATTCATTGTCCTATAGGATTAATCCACTCTACACTTTCATATCTTTAGTGTCCTTTGACCAGAAGGCAGGGCCATGAGCCCCAGGCCCCTATTTAAGAACCAGGCTTAGCACAGACTTCTCATTTTCCACCACTTTCCATTTTCTCTATCACACTCCCAGGTGTGGACCCTCTCCCAGTCAGACCTACTCCTCTTTTCCGTCTCCTTTTCTGTATTATCATCCCTTATTAGGTTTTAAACTACTTGAAAGTAGGCACAATTTTGTTTTTATTTATATCTATATACTCAGAGCTTAACACAGTGCTTAGCATATAGTAGGTACTTAATAAATGTTTTTTGACTGATTGTACCTTCCAGAGTTTCAACTAAGCCTTTTAGGGTATGGAGACTCCTACAGTCACTTTCAGGCCATGCTTTAGGCAAGGTCCATGCTCAAAAGAAGAAGAGTCTTTCTGTTGTTCCCTAGGATGATTGTAGTGTAATTGCTGTATAGTCATACTTATCATATGATGATAGTCATATAAATTAATGTCCAGTTAAAATATTAAGACCTGTGTAAAAAGTACAAACCACCATGTACATGTAAGATGTTTGTCACACTATTACTGTTTAAGCTCTCCCTAGTAATACCACAAATTAAACATCTTCCAAATTGGTGCACTTTATTTTTCTTTTCTAAAAATTCATGCTATAGGATAACGTTGCACTGAGAAAAATTAATGTGACATCGTATTATTTATTACCATTATTTCTATGTGAATCCATCCATCTTCTCAGACCCCAACCTTCTGAGGGTTTCCGAAGGGCTTAATTTAGTAAGATAATTACTCCCAGCCCCCAAGGTATCTGCTCATTAACTAGCTTGGGCTCAGCCTCTTAGCTTCAGTTTACTCTCGTAACATAAGTCAGTTTGAGCTAAGACTCTCTTCTGGGGGAAATCCTAGTTTTTCCTAACCTACCCTCCAAACCTGCTCCCACCCCCTACCCTCATCCCCCAGATGAAGTAATAGGGAGGAGCTCAAAACTCTTAGCCCACCTGCTTATTAAAATATCCTGTAATGAATGTGGTCTTATATTTGTCAGGGGAAGTTCAAATGATGTTCTGTCAGGTAAATCAGAGGGAAAACATACCTAGGTATAAAAGACACTGTCTGCACTCCCTCCTGGTCTTTGGCAGAAAGATAATGAGACCCCTTAGATACTAGGAACAGTAAAGCAATTAGGTATGTTGATGATTCACAGATGAAATATATTTGCTTTGAGATGAACAATTTCACATACAATCAATACCCTCCTAATGTAAAGCACAGCAGAGTTTGATGGATATATGTTAATTTTACTTCATAGGTCAGGCAACCACTACTGATGATTCTGTAGAGTTGGGGTATCCTAAAATGGAACAGAGGTAGGTAGAAGAGCAAAGCCTCATTATAACCTACATACATATATGTGCATACAAACACACAAAATACGTACACATACGTATCTTTAGGTCCAGCGCAAGGTAATGGTAATTTAACATCATCATCATCGTTCTACCAAACGATCTAACTTTAGTCATGTGGGTGCTATCAGACTGAGGTAACTCTAACTGAAATACACTTTTTATCTTCACAAAAATCCTGTGAAGTATATGCTATTGTGATCCCCATTTTAGAGATGAGGAAACTAAGGCTGAGAGGTTGAATATGCTCAGGGAAATAATAAATGTCTGATTCAGAATAGTATATTCAAGTGCATAAAATACATGAATGTAAGTGCATCTATATGTTTATATACATGTTTAGGTAGGTGTAGATATGGGTATGTGTATCGCATCCATACACACACACACACCCACCCACACACACACACACACACACACACACACACACACATACACATACACACATACATATTCCTCAGACCCCAGATTAAGAGCATATGGTTAAAAATGACTTTTTCCTTCAACTGTTTTTCTCTGCCTTATAAAGATATGCTGCTCATTATATTCTATCTCCATTTTTTGTTAGGTTACACAAACAAATTTATATTCTAAACTAATGTCCACCCTTGGTCATCATACCTCTCCACTTAGTAAAAAAAAAAAAAATGTTTGCTAATGAGGATTTTTAGGCTCATTAAGGTGTCCTTAATATAGTGATCAATTCACAGTAATTAAATTTTTTCTATGAAGATCCTTTACTCAGTGTCAGTGTCCTGTCCTCCATCAAAGCAAAACAGAAAAGGCCAGGAAATATTTATAATAACCTCTTTTCACTATTGTCGAAAGTGGAGCTGATGAGGTGCTTGGGTAAATGTGGTTGGGCCCCAATTCTGAGATCACATTTCTCTTTAAAAATCACATTTCTCCCTAGCCTCAAAATATATCTCAGGAAGTTTCTCCCTGTCCCAGGACACAGCCTGCCCCAGTAACAACCATTATCTCCCTTCCTGATACAGCAGCCAGCTGCATGTATAGAACTTATCAGTCTGAATTGACTGAAAGGGCTGTGTACTGGATCATAATGACATTTACTACTCACTGACCAATCCTTCATAGCCTAAACTTAGACATATCTACTATACTCCCTTACATTTATCTTGTCTAACAAGACATTGATGAGAGCAATCTGGTATTTCTGAGCCAGTCCTGACCACTGGTTGACTTAGTGACATTTCAGGACTAAAACCACACCTCCAGGTAGTCCCCCCTTGAGCTATTTCCAGATGATATTTGGGTAGAATACATGAACAGTAGATACCAAAAGTGCATGTTCCTTTAGGAACTAACCACTCCTTAACCACTCCCTAATCCCACCCCAAAACACCTAGTTTGCATATTTGGCACATGCTTTACTGTGGAATATCCTATATAAACTTTACCTGTATCTCTCTGAGTGGGATTAAGTGAAGACTTCTCGGGGACTTAGGTCTAAAGTAGCTCAGACCCTAGGCCTGAGTTTCCATTTCTCAAAAAATCATACGATGTAGGGAAATTCCAAGGTGTAAAACCACCTGTCACTCCTCTCCCTTTGCTTACCTAACCCACTTTCTTATCGTGTTGTACAATCAAGACTTTTTTCCAAACAAGGGAATGTTTGTTCAGTTTCATTTTCAATTCCTTGTATCAGGGAAATTTCTGAGATTATGCCATTTGTTTAAAATATTAACCAATAGAGTTAAAGGTTAAGTTGGGGGATTTTTCTTTGTGGTTTGTAGATTTATAATCTGGCATCTGCTTTTGTAAAAGGGCCTCCCTACTGCAGAACTCTGGTGGAGGGATTGCCCACTTCTCCTGAGAACTGAATAAAGGACTCTCTGTTTGTACTCTGAGATGCCTTTGAATAATCAATTTGAGTAGGGGTCTTGACATCCCACACACCTCTAAAGTTGCAGGTTCCCTAAGAATTCTTGCACCCTAAAAAGCGTAACAAATCTTTACCTTGACTTCAACAATGCTTGAGTCCTTGAATTCTCCAGGAGACCTGCCCTGGTACTCTGGTCCTTGTGGGGGTCTCCCCCCCTACCCTTTCCAGCCCTCATCAAGAAGACTTGCGTGAAATAATAACAGTAACAGCAATATTGTTTTATGAATGATTTTGTGTAAGTTATTTTGTCTATTAGAAGTATTCAAATTATCTATATGAAGAAAGATGCTATCTGCATCCCAAGAAAGAAGTGGTAAACAGAAGTGGGTATAGAAAAACTATACATATACATACACACACACACACACATCTCACACACACATATACATATATATGTCTATTTTTGTCTACTGAGAATCATCCTGAGGGGCAAGGGAGAGGAGGGAAGGAAAAATGAAAAAAAAAATAAAGGAAATTTCCATGATAATTTCATAGTATATTTGAAAGGAATAGTAGATTTGTAGTTTCATATACAATCACCTTTTTATTGTAATATGTTATGGAAATGCTTATTTTAGTCTATAAATTTAAAATAAATGTAAATCTGAGATGCTGGGGAATGAGATTCTATTGATACTCAGAAACCCCTACTAGTGTGCTTCCCTGTATCTTATCTATTTGATATCAGTTAGCTAGAAAGACTTAATTAGATTTTAGTTAGATGTATGTATGTAGGTAGTACAGGAAAAACAATTGTTATAAAATAGCCCCTTGAAAATTCTAGGATACTACATAATTAGTTGATAAAGAGTTCAGGGGAAAAATAGACAAGTTCAGAGAACATATGGGAAAAGGACAACACTTTTCTTTATTTCAATGGAAGTCTTTTTCTCCTATAGTCTTCACAAAATTCCCCTAGGGAGTGTGATCCTGGGCCCCAAAATTTGGGGTTCTTGTAGTGTTCTAAAAGGGTAGTTATCTCTGCCCTGAAATGTCATACTCCCTGAAATTCGTTCCTCAGTGTGTCTAGCTTATTTTCTCTCAAACACCAGTTAGATTAATTTTGTTGTTTGTTTTTTAATTTTTTTTTTAATTTTTCTTCCTAGATAAGCCACTCTGACGACATGAGCATTGTGGAGCTTGGCATTCTATAGTGGGTCCCAAGCTCTAGAGATAGAGTTCCACTCCTCAATCCCTCCACCTGTTTTTGTCCTCTGGTTACAGTTACAAAGGTTTGGTTTCTTAAAGGGATATCAAAGGTTAACCCTTGAAGCAACTGCTAGATTAATCCTTATGGAGTTTGCCTGAGCTACATATTAGGTGTAATTAGGTGTAATTCCTACAACCTATACCAAAACATTTAATGAATTTTGTTATTTGATTTCATCCAATGACTTCACTCCTTTGCAACTTGATTAAGAAGGATGCTGATTCAATAGATATATCTAGGAATTTAGAGCACCTAGTTTACACAATTGATTGATTCTCCTAGTCAGGAGGTCTTCTCATTTGAAGATAAAGAAATTGAGTCTCAAAGAATAATAATAATACCTAACATTTATAGACACTTACTATATGCTAGTCACTGTTCTAAACACTTTACAATTTTTTTTAATCTCATTTGGTGCTCACAACAACCCTGGGAGGTAGGTGCTATTATTATCTTCATTTTACAGATGAGGAAACTGAGGTGGATAGAGGTTAAGTGACTTGCCCAGTTTGTAAGTGTTTGAGGCTAGATTTGAACTCAGATCTTCATGACTCCAGTTCCAGTGATCAATCCACTGCATCAGACACCTAGGAGCCAACCTAACTTGCCCATTCCACAGCTAGAAGGTATCTGGATTCAAATCCAGAGTTTTCTGATTTCATGTTCATTCAGCATTGCATCTTCTATGCCATACTGTGGTTAAAAGAATTTGGAGTCAGAAAGCCCTTGTTCAAATCCCAGCTCTGTTGTTTACCCAGCCAGATCAACCTGGAAAATCCTTTCCCTTTTTGGTGTTAGTTTTGTCATCTGTAAAATCAGCATCAAAATACTTGCACTACCAGATTCGCATGACTTTGTGAAGATCCAATGAGATAATGTATGTATAGTGCTTTGTAAAGCACCATGTGACTGGGGCTTATTTATTACAATGATCATCAAGTCTTAATGGAGAAGAGGAAGGCACTGGTGAGGTGTTTAAGTATTGCAATGGTATATTCAGCTTCCAAGAAAGATATTACAGTTTCTTTCTCTTTCTCAAAGCTCTCTCCATTTTCTATCATTTTTAAGAGGGAAGCTGTATTGATTTCTTTGTCCTACAACAACCAGTACTCTCCCTCCCTCACTATGAATTCTCTGCCACTGTCAGTTATTTCTAATCATTTCTAATAATCTGATAACAGTTTCTACAAAAGAAATGGAGTCACTTTTCTCATTGTTAAAAGGTACTTATTGATTTGGCCAATCATTTCTTTTTCCTTTCAGCTTACTAGCATGGCTTTGATATTCCTAGAGACTTAAAGATGTATCTCTGTGCTTACTCAACGATTCATTTTCTAGGCAGATTTTTTTTTTCCCAGCATTGCTCCTGCCTTCTGGAAAGTGATACTGAATATAAAATCTTACCTTTATTATAACCAACAGACACATTATTTCTTGGCTTAAATCTACCATCTTCCAGTGCAATCCATAAAATACATATTGATAGATAAGGGATAGAAACATGGATAATTTAGGTTGGGCCTCCTCTTCCCCTCACTCTCTTAGGTTCATTAAAAGTTGTCCCAATGTCTTGTCCTGCCTCTGAAATTACATATGAAACCAGGAAATTGCATAATAATATTTATGTATGTAGGTGCAAATAGACAACACTAAGAAGGGGAAAACAAATTAGTGTTCCATCTTAAACTACTATAAATTTATTGTAGTCAGCCTTAGGCTGGTGAAATAGATATTTCTGACCTTAATTAGTTAAAAAAATACTTGCTATGTAGTTATTGGATTATTTCCCAACATGTGGATATTGGTATTCCTAACAAGATGAGGGAAAAAAAATAAACAGTCCCCTTATTAGCATTTTGAATGAATGATCCTGGGAGTGTTAGGTAGGCGTAAAAGATTTGGCATATTTCAGAGTGAGTACTAAAATTAAAAAAAGCAAAACAAAACAAGCAGTGAATAGAAAGCACCATTTTAATGATTCTACACATGTTAAGGACATCTCAGTTTAACAGAGGGAATCAATCTTCTCTTTTTACTATGACAAATTCAGTCACCCAAAACCTGTACAAACACTTCTGGTCCTATTCATCCCTATGTCTGGCTATATATTTCTGTTCTTTGCCTAAAGATGCCTAGAACTTCACATAAAGAATTCACCAGCCGGAATCAAGCTATTCAGGAAACATGTTCCACCTTTCTCATGACTAATATACTTGTTACATCTGTTAGAGTTCAGTCAGAGTTTAGAATTAAGAATGAAAAATAAAAACTTTGAAAAAAAAATACAAAAACTCTTAAAATGAGCAAGCTCATTTACCAGCTTCGAAAACTCCTGAGCTTACGAGATCTTAATTAAAATGATTTGAAATTAATATGAAAAATACTCAAGATACCAAAGTGCTGCAGTAAACAGATTTGAGAATTTGTTTGGATTCACTTTCAGAGAATTGGTTGCAGCTATAAAGTACAATATTTCCAGCCAAGGCTTTAAAATGCTAATTTATCCTGTACAAGATAGTCTCAATGGTCAGATGAATTCCATATACACTCTACCACCATTTTAGATTATCCATTCCATTAATCATTTGTTGGCTCTGATGGAAAAAAAAAAAAATTTGGCTATAAATAGAATAAGTAGTATCCAACACTCTTCTACCAGATCAGAACTAGATTACATATCAGCCTATAGCACTCAGAATAAGGGAAGCTTGCTGCAATACTTTTTCAGGAAGTTGAAGAGAGTAGCAATGTCCTAAAGATTTTTATTTTGAGCAAAAGGAGAACAGGAAGTTGTCAGTTACCTAAACAATGTGTTCTGCATTTGCATGTCATTCTTTTCCAAATGAAAAATCTGTGTTCAAAGTAGTGATTAATCCCCTTCCTAGAAAAGAAGGTAAAGTCAGTTATTCAACAAGTATTTCATAAGCACTTACTATGGGCCAGTCACTGTGCTAAGCATTGATGGTATAAAGAAAGACAAAAAAGATGGTTCCTGGTCTCATGGAGATTGTGGTCAAATGAGGAAAACAACATGCAAACAACCTTGTACAATAACAATTACAAAGAATAAAAAAGATTATCTCAGAGATTTTGCATTGTAAGTGTGGGGGGCCATAGAATAGCCTCTTACAGAAGTGTTGGGGTTTCAACTCTGGGACACTAAAACCTATGGGGGGTTTCATGTTGTGTTGTAATTCAGAGTCAGGTCAACTCTCATCCAAGTATAGGCATTTATTGAGATTGAGGCCTTCCCCTAAGCCGGCTAAATTGCAAGAGGAACCAGCAACTTCAGAGAAAGCAAGATTGATTTTTATAGCATAAAGATGCAATTATATAACAGAAACTTACATAGATTATAGGAATATGATTAATATTAAAAGGACAGGAGCAGTTTATTAAGGGATTAGGTAATGGAGGAGGGGTCCCAACCATAGTAGAACCGAACATGTGATTACTCACAATGCATACAGTGAAATCCATTTAGGGGAGTTTATTATAATAAGACTCTCTATGTCATAAGTTTGCTCTAGGTCAGTTCTTTACTTTTACTGCACAGGTGCCTACTTAGAGAAAGTCCCTTCTACTGTTTTGGAGTCTGTTGGGATTGGAAGCTCAATTCCGTGTGCACAGTCTCGGGCAGGTAAAGGTGGGAGCTTCTAAATCTTAGATCTCTCACGAGACCCCCCCAGGAAACAGCAGGGAATCGAGGTGAACCGAGCTATCTCAAGTAATTCCGCCTCTTCCCGTGAGAAACGTGATGGGAGAGAGATCTCCCCGCCCTCGAGATTGTCCAGGATCTGGGCACACCTAGTTACCTAACAGCACGGTATTCAGATGCAAACTATGCGGCTGAAGGTTAAGTGGGATTGAGGAAGCCTGAAAGCTCTCTTAGCACGTGAGGAGCCAAGAGGACAGTAGGCTCCGCTTTTCTTCTTTCCTCTCTCCCCTCCCCCTCTCTCCCCGCTTGTACTTCTACTTCCAATCCCTTAAGATCTTAGCCTCCTTAGGAAATCTCCCCCTCTTCCTCCTAAGGAAGACTCCCCTGCACTTGTAACCGAGACCCTGAAATAAAGCTCAACCCGTGTTCGACTCTGGAACGTCCTTTCTCTCATATGAGCATCCGGTTTTGGCCAGCCAAAGACCTCGGAGGTGAGGTAAGAAGACTCGGGTAGCACACAGGCCTCTAGGCCTGGCAGTTGGCGCCCCAACAGAGGACTGGGAGCGCAGATAATCCTGGGTGCTTTGGGAACACCTGGAAGGGGCTGTGAAAGAAGCGAGTCCCAAATCCTAGATTCGGAAGGAGAGAAAGAGTGAGAGAAGCTTCCCACACCCATGGGAAAAGGGCAGAGATGGGGAATCTATTGCCAGTAATAAAGCCAGAGGAACAGGAGGTCTGGGCTGAGAAACTTCACAGGGAATGCAGGAAGGCGGGGGTCACAATAGAGTTAGATGACCTCCAAGAATTTTGTAAAAGGATTTGGAAAGTTTCTCCTTGGCTCAAGCAGGCAGGAATATCAAGAGAAAAATGGGGAGCGGTCGGAGAGCAAATGACTGCTTATGAGCAGCAATACCCTGGGGAGCTGGAGGATTTAGATTTCCTGATATTCGGTGTAATTAAGAGCCTGCTGGAAGGGCCAGAGAGGCCAGGGCGGGATTGGAATGAGAGTGGAAGCCGAGAGAGGGGAGGGGAAAACACGGGAGGGATGGAGAGTCCAGGCAAGCAGAAAGTTAAGCGGAAAGTTAAGGAGCGTAAAGAAAAAATAGACTCGGAGCTCCATCTAGCGGATGGAAAAGGTGAGGCAGGGGAGAATACGCCGTGCCTTCCCTCCGCGCCTCCTTATAACCTGCTCCATTGGTCAGACAGTCCAGGGCCACAGTCCAGTTTGGAAAAAGGAATAAGAAAGGGTATAGAGAATGGAGAAGATGAAGGGACATTTCCTGTGCTAGAAATAGCGGACCCCAGTGTCCCCGGTGGCGTTCGAAGGAGCCACATACCCATAGAGTGGAAGAGAGTGGCGACTCTTAAAGAGGCTTGTACCAAGCATGGCCCTAATTCACCCTTTGTCATAGCCATGCTTGAAAATCTCAGTGGTCAGTTCGTTCTGACTCCTAATGACTGGAAAAGCTTAGCTAGAGCCTGCCTTACCCCTGGGCAGAATGTGATTTGGGTATCAGAATTTTCTCAGAGGGTAAAGAGCACTACCGGTGGGCTAGGGGCTCAGGCCCCCCAGGCTTATCAGCAATTTACAGGAACAGGGCAGTTTGAGGCTACAGGAAATCAATTACAGTACTCAGCCTCCGATTATGTTTTGATTGCCGGAATGGCTATTGCCTCCTGGAAGGTTATAGCCTCTAAGAAAGAGAGAGAGTTTCCCATGACTAGGATTACGCAAGGAAACAATGAGCCATTTACTAATTTTGTGGCCAGGCTGCAGGAGGCAGTAGGTCGAGATATGGGAGAGGAAAACCAAGGGACAGAGATAGTGTTGAGGACATTGCTGCGGCAGAATTTTAATCATGACTGCAAAAAGGCAATGCTGGGACTGCCAAAGAATGCATCTGTTGAAGAAATGATACAGAGATGTGAAAGGGTAGGTAGTCAGGTCTACTTGGCACAGGTGCAAGGGAAGTACCTGGCCGCAGCCTTAAGTAATATCTCTTTGGAGAAAAAATGTTTTAACTGCGGAAAACCGGGACACCTTAAGAAAGAGTGTAGGAAAGAAATAAGTACAGGGAGGGGCCAGGACCCTTGTTTTTCATGTGGAAAGCCAGGTCACTTAGCTAAACAATGTAGGAAGTCGGGAAACGGGGTGAGGGGCCCCTCAGGGGCCCCGAAAGTGTACCCTTTGGCAGAGAATTGGGACGGCCCCTTGGAGGAAGAATACAGGAGATTATGGGGCCAGAGGAAGGAATGCAACACCTTTACAGCTTAGAGAAGTGCCAGCTTGCAGCTCATCAGTTTGCCATGATTCCCCTGAGAGACCCCATACAGGAGGAATCCCTGATATTACAGAACCACTCTCATGCACCCGTAGTTATATATACAGGAGTTTATCCCACCGGCACCACAGCACTTCCATGCTCCAATGTGGTAGCCGAGCCGGCTCATATAGACAATCAGCTTCCAATAGCTATTGCCCTTCCTTTAAAGCACTCAGTTCAAATCCAGTTCCTAAAGGAAATAGGACAGAATAGACCCGAGTGTACAATCTGGCTCAATGGAATTCCCATGACTGGCCTCCTTGATACTGGAGCGGATAGGACCTGCCTTAGTGGTCGCTCAGTACCCCGGCACTGGAAGCTCAAAGAAAGCCAGAGACCAGTGTGGGGAATAGGAGGGTGCCAAAATACCTTAGAGACAATGCACCCAGTAAAGTGGGAGGCAGAGGATCGCCAAGGGACCGTATGGCCATTGGTGATTCCACGACTTAGTTTTAACATCTGGGGCAGGGACATCATGAGCCGCCTGGGGATGAAGCTATCAAATTTTTAGTAAGGGCCATTGCTGTTGCTCTGGAGTCCCCACCCTTGAATTGGAAGTCAGACACCCCGATTTGGGTGGAGCAATGGCCCCTGACTCCAGAAAAACTCCAGGCACTACAACTATTGGTTAAGAAGCAATTAGAAAAGGAAATATAGAGCCATCAAAGTCACCCTGGAATGCTCCTGTGTTTGTTATAAAGAAAAAATCTGGGAAATTCAGGTTCCTTACAGATCTAAGGAAGGTAAATCAGTCTCTCATGCCTATGGGAGCCCTGCAACCAAGTCTCCCTTCTCCTAATGCCATCCCGGATGGTTGGTCACTTATAATCATTGACATTCAGGATTGTTTTTTTTTCCATTCCTTTAAACGAAGTAGATTGTCCTCGGTTTGCTTTTACAATACCTCGCCCCAATAATGAAGGACCTGCAAAGAGGTATCAGTGGAAGGTATTGCCCCAAGGTATGAGTTGCAGCCCCACCATCTGCCAGTGGTATGTTAATCAAGCCTTAGAAAGCCCCAGACAGCAATACCAATGCAAAATCATCCATTATATGGATGACATCCTTATAGCTGCACCTCAGCTCAAGGAACTGGAGAAGTGTTTCCAAGCAGTAGAAAGGAACCTTTTAGGACTAGGATTAGTTATTGCTCCTGAAAAGATACAGAGAGGACCCAGTTACAAATATTTGGGATATCAGATACAGTCCACCCATTCGGCCGGAACCCCCAAAATGGGATATAAAGATCCAAACACTCAATGATGCTCAGAAAGTAGTAGGAGCTATCCAATGGATAAGATCAAATGTGCCTATACCTTTACCTGTCATGCAACCTTTATATTCACTATTGACAGGAGACTCTGCTTTAAATTCCCCACGAACATTGACTCCTGAAGCAGCCAAGGCCATAGAGGCAATAAAAAAACAATTTTTAGAGTCCACCACATTTCAGTGGGATCCAGGATACCTGGTAGGGCACACTGTGGAACCACAAGAAAGGGCCCAAAAGGCTCATGATAGGTTCCACCTAGCCACAGAAGCCTTCTGCAAATTATATGGGATAACTCAGGAACAGGCCAGAAAAATTAAGAGCTGTCTCCAATGTATCCCATTCCACCCATCTCTAGACCAGGGTGTCAAGCCTAGTGGCTTGGCACCCAATGAAATTTGGCAAATGGATGTCACCCATCTTAAGGGCCAGTGCATACATGTGACAGTTGACACATGGTCCGGATTCCTTATGGTGACTTTACAGCCAGGTGAATCAAGTGCTAAAGTAATTCAACATCTTTGGCACTGTTTTTCTGTTTCAGGCTTACCCTTAGAAATAAAGACAGATAACAGCCCTGCCTATACTTCTCAAACCCTTACACACTTCCTCCGCGATCTAGGGATTCGACATGTTACAGGAATCCCCTACAATCCACAAGGCCAGGCCATAGTGGAAAGGGCCAATCTCACCTTGAAGGCGATCCTCGCTAAACAAAGAAGAGGAAAAGGTCGCCTAACACAATCAGAGCTTGATACAGCTGTGTATACACACAATTTTTTTGCATATCTCAAGAAACTCACATACTACTCCAGCTATGAGACATTTTAAGATACTAATATGGGGTCGAGGGTATGTTTGTGTCTCCACAGGAAAAGGTGATGCGTGGATTCCCATTAGAAGGATCCGTAGGTGGGAACCGATGTCGGAGACGGCGGAGATGCAGGAGGCGGAGACCCTGGAGAGCCCGGAGACCCCGGAGAAGGATCATACACCACCTGAGACTGCTGCTGACAGCTTTAACATTGCTGCCCAGAGAGGAGGCAGCACTCATCGCAACGGCAGACACTGCTGCTGACAGCTTCCCCATCTAGGCATCTCTTTCCACCGGCTGAAGGAGGACTTTGATATCACAAACCCAGGACATTGGGGGGGGGGAAGGGGTGACCAACTTTTCACCTGAATACCACAGGCTTGGCCATTCAGGTTTGGCCGTTGAGATCCATTTGCATGACTGAGGGGGTGGTGATGTGTAGGCGCCAGCACTAGCTGCTTCTCTTAGAATATGCTTTGGGATTAGTTGATTGCACTTCCCCAGTTGATTGCACTTCCCCTGTTGTAACTCAGCCATTTAGTTTCATCTTTGTTTTATTTGATGCGTCCCTTTGTCAGTTGTGCTAGCTGCAGATTTCTGTGTGAATGAAGTCTTGTTGTAGGGTACTCATATGCTAAAGGCCTTCCTAATCCACTCAGCCTCCAGCCACTGTTTGCTCTAGAGCCAGGTGCGCTCCGCGCATAACAAAGAAGGGGAGATGTTGGGATTGGAAGCTCAATTCCGTGTGGACAGTCTCGGGCGGGTAAAGGTGGGAGCTTCTAAATCTTAGATCTCTCACGAGACCCCCCCAGGAAACAGCAGGGAATCGAGGTGAACCGAGCTATCTCAAGTAATTCCGCCTCTTCCCGTGAGAAACGTGATGGGAGAGAGATCTCCCCGCCCTCGAGATTGTCCAGGATCTGGGCACACCTAGTTACCTAACAGCACGGTATTCAGATGCAAACTATGCGGCTGAAGGTTAAGTGGGATTGAGGAAGCCTGAAAGCTCTCTTAGCACGTGAGGAGCCAAGAGGACAGTAGGCTCCGCTTTTCTTCTTTCCTCTCTCCCCTCCCCCTCTCTCCCCGCTTGTACTTCTACTTCCAATCCCTTAAGATCTTAGCCTCCTTAGGAAATCTCCCCCTCTTCCTCCTAAGGAAGACTCCCCTGCACTTGTAACCGAGACACTGAAATAAAGTTCAACCCTTGTTCGACTCTGGAACATCCTTTCTCTCATATGAGCATCCGGTTTTGGCCAACCGAAGACCTTGGAGGTGAGGTAAGAAGACTCGGGTAGCCCACAAGCCTCTAGGCCTGGCAGGAGTCCACATCCTGCTTCAGCATCCTGGTAGTGCTGCTTTCTGATTGGCTGGCTATTGTGGCCCTGTTTAGGACTAGATGGATGTGGTTGTGGTTGACTGCATGGAGACATTTTCTCTTTCTGTGGGAAATATGAGGAATGGGTCTGGGGGCAGTGCCAAGATAGAGGCAATGGCTCAGTTCTCACACCTGCTGTTTCTGTGAGAACTATGAGTTCATGGACATACCTGTTGTTCTAGTGAGCAGTGAGGTACATAAAGAAGTTAGGATATTGGCAGGGGAGCTAGGTAGGTACAATGGGCCTGTAATGAAATTAGAATACTGGGGCTGGGGCAGCTCTATTAGGATCCCATAAACAGGGCTTCTTAAACTTTTTCCATTTGTGACCCCTTTCTGTCTGAGAAATTTTTATACAATCCTGGGTATATAGGTATATAAAATAGGTATGCAAACAAAACATTTACTGATAATAAATCATAAAGAAATTTATTTTAAAACAATTCTTTTGTATACATATAATTTTAGTATTTATTAAAAACAAAATCAAATTTGCATATTAACGAGATGGTTGTGCTTGTTTATTGTTACATAAAGAAATCTTGGTGGAATATTTGATACTGCAGGATGACGAGCATCTTCAATGTTTTTTCAGAGTTGATCAATATTTTGATTTTATAATCATCAATGCTGTATTCATAACCAAGGCTGCAATGAAGTCTCATGATGCAACATGGGCAAAAGCTGCCAGAAATACCTCAGATTTATTATGTTTGATTTTGAATTAATTTTTGGTCTTTGTGTATTCAGAAACCTTTTACTGTTGCCAAATTTTTCACAACCCCCACATTCATTTACATGATTGGGTTACAACCCAAAAGTAAGAAGGGATGTTATAAAAGAAAATATTTGAGCTAGGTCTTTGAGGAAGCCAGGCAAACATTTCAAATAATATTTTTCCAGGCTCTACATTGTTAGGGTGAAAGTCCATAAAAAAATGGAACAAGGGCTTCATTATAAAAACAAGGAAAATAAAATGATCCTGAAGAGGCAGAGGAGATTCCTGGTCCATCTATGGAGGGTGGAAGGTAGAATGACTGAGAAAAAAAAAGAAGATTGTTGAACATATGGCAAATAACTATTATTTAAAAAACTCTTTTTGATGAGGAAAATCTCAGACTTTTTCAGGAAGAATCAAGCCTTTTTTTCCCCAGAAATAAAGATAAGGATCCATAAGTATTATCAGGAGAGAGATCATCTTGTATACATTAGTGGAGGAGTGATGCACAGTAGTGGTTGGAGAGTACATGCCAAGGAATACAAAGACAGCTATTTGTTGACTAAATAATAATAGAGAAGTGTGCTGATTTTTTCAGGAATATTATCCAGGACATTATAGAGTACCTCCTAAGACATGCCAAACCATATGTCTACTCTTCATTTCTTGTGACTCATGAGGTCAGACATGATGATACTGACTGCCAGAAAGAATCCAGAAAGTATTGTTACTTATGATAGAGTCTTGGGCAAGGAATGGAAGACCCCAAGGACATGGGTCATATTTTCTACTCTGCTTCTAAAGCAAGGCAAGAGCTTCAGAAAAGAAAGGCAGGCTTGAGAAACAAATATGTGCTTAAAGGCAGATTATCTGTTTCTTATACACAGTAGATTTTGAGATAGCAGACATCTAAAAAGTTCAGAGCAAGAACAAGTAAAATTTCATTAGTTAAAATTGTACAAGGGAAGTATGAGTAGGAGGCAAGAAATGTTCTCAAGAAATATATATATATATATATATATATATATATGTGTATGTGTGTGTGTGTATATGTATGTATGTGTGTGTATTTATATATACACACATATATTTGTGGACAGAAGAGAAAAAATTCTGATGAGGAAGAAAATGGATAACTTTCTAAAAAGATCCAGATCCAAGTTAGTAAGCAGGAGACTCATCAACCATCTTTGACTTGTTAAAAATAATAACAATTGCATTTTAAAGACATATAGCAAAGATGGATAAAAGGCAGATAAGAGAATAGATGTGGCATGATCTTATAAGAATAGTGTCAAGAGTGTTAAAGGTAAGAATAAGCAGACTTTGGTGAGGAAAGAATAAAAAAAATGATTTTTATCAATACTGGGGACAAAAAGAAAGCTCAACAAGAGAAGAAGATCACATCTTCAGGTAGATGTGATGACAATGACCAATGATAGAAAAAAACATAGTTATTAGTTCTTATTTTTCTTCTTTTTTCTAATGAGAATGATCTGTAGACTTCAATGCATGAAACAAAATGGCTAATGGAGAGCTAATAACTAAAATCACTTCAGGCATAGTAATAGTAATAATTTTTAAAAATTTTAGCTGCTAGACATCAGAACCAAGATTACAGAGTAAGGAAGGGATTTGCTGAGCTCTCCCAAATTCCTCTCCAGACAACTTTAAAATAACACCTCAAAAAGTATTCTGTAACAGCAGAACCAAGAAAAGGACAGAGTGAAATAATTTTCCAGTCCAATACAACTTAAAAGGCCAAAGGGAGACTTCTCTTTCACAGAGATGAAACTGAAATGCAATCCAGTATGGATGTCCCAGGCAAGTCTGCAAAAAATTGCAGCCCTATGCCCACCAGATGGTGAATGGATGAACAAATTGTGGTATATGAATGTAGTGGAATACTATTGTGCTATAAGAAATGATGAACAGGAAGACTTTAGAGAGGCCTGAAAGGACCTATAAGAACTGATGCTGAATGAAAGGAGCAGAACCAGGAAAACTTTGTACACAGCAACAGCCATGGTATGTGAGAAATTTTTCTGGTAGACTTAGCCCTTCACAGCAATGTAGGACCTTAAAAAATTCCCAATGGTCTCTTGAGGCAAAATGCCTTCCACATCCAGAGAAAGAACTATGGAATTGAATCTCAGAATGAAGCAGACCATTTTTTCTTATGTTAGGTTTTGTTCTGTTTTGTTTTCATGGTTTCTCCCATTCATTTTAATTCGTCTATGCAACTTAACTAAGGTGCAAATATATTTAATAAGAATGTATATGTAGAACCTATATAAGATTGCATGCAATCTCAGTGAAAGAAGGGGGAAAAATCTAAGATATATGGAAGTGATTGTAAAAAATTGAAAATAAATAAATTACTTAATTAAAAAAATTGCACCACTGCAAGCCAGCAGTGAGGCCCCTGCCACAGTGCAAGCCAGCAGCTAGACCCCAAGTCCCTTCCCACCTCCCCAAAGCACAATCCCTTATGCAAGGCAGCATCAGTCACTGCCCCAACAAGTCAGTACAGACCTTGGGGGCAACTGAATCAGCAGCAACTACTGAAACTCTCAGCCTACAAATAACTGGTAAGGGAGCCAGATAATTAGTCAGAAAGAGATTACAAGGGAGACTTTTCTGGCACTGGGTGCAGAACTCTGTTGCACTGCTTAAACTGAGATAATAGACCTGGGTTAGAGTCCCAGGGTAAGGAGGAGCACTAGTACACTAGCATATGAGAGCGTGCACCTGCAGGAGAGCAGGGATATTGGTCACAAGTCCAGGTTGGAAAAGAGTATTTGTGTCATTTAAAGACCAGCGCATAGGCCAGGAGAGTAGTGACCACACCTTTCCTTAGATCCTAACACCTTGAAAACAATGAAAACTTACAGGTCCCCAGAATTAACTCTGGAAACAAAAACATGAAAAACCTGAAGCTTGGAGCAATTCCCCCTCAACCCTAGAAGCAGAGCCCAACTTTAACATAGAATTAAATAGCGTGGAAAAATGGACAAAAAAACCAAAACAAAACAAAATATAAAAGAACTTGACCATCGAAAGTTCCTAGAGTGACAATGAAGATCAAAAGACAAAAGTAAAATAGCAATAAGAGAAGAAAAAAATTAAAGGAATTAGAATAGGCAATAAGGAAACAAAATTATTGCTCTTTGCAGATAATACTATGTTATACTTAGAAAATTCTAGAAAACCAACTAAAAAATTAGTTAAAATAATCAATAACATTAGAAAAGTTGTAGAATATAAAACAAACCCACATAAATCATCAGCATTTCTACATATTTCCAACAAAGCCCAGCAACAAGAGATGGGGGGAAAATTCCTTTTAAAATAATTGTAGATAATATAAAATAATTGGGAGTCTACCTGCCAAGACAAACCCAGGAATTATATGAACACAATTGCAAAACACTCCACACAAATAATGTCAGATCTAAGCAATTAGAAAACATCCATTGCTCATGGATAAGCCAAGGAAATATAATAAAAGATGACACATCTATCAAAAATAATTTAGTCATTTGTTGCCATACCAATCAAACTGCCAAAAAACTCTTTTAGAGAGCTTGAGAAAATGATAACAAATTTCATCAGGAAGAGCAAAAGGTCAAGAATATCAAAGAAATTAATGAAAAACATATGAAGGAACGTGGCCTAGTAGTACCATATCTCCTACTGTATTATAAAGAGACAATTATAAAAACATTCTGGAACTGACTAAGAAATAGAATGGTGGATCAATGGAATAGATTAGTTACATAATACTCAGTAGTAAATGACCATGATAATAATCTAATGTTTGATAAACCCAAACCTCAAGCTTTGGGGACAAGAACGAAACTACATGACAAAAACTTCTGGGGAAACAGGAAAACAGTTTGACAGAATCTGTGTATACACCAACAACTTACAATGAATACTAAGACAAGATCAAAACATTATATGATTTACACATAACAGGGTTATGTAAATGAATATATTAACTACCTTGATTTTCTTGAGCTCCTCATTATCTAGGTAAGTGAGAACTATGTGGGACTAACTAGACCAACAGAGTGGCTTAACATACCAGTAGTCTTTTGTTGTCACCAAGAGTAAACCCTGATAAAATTGCAGAAATCAGTAACCCTGAAGCTACTTTAGTTCATACCAGCCTTAGGGATCCCTGAGCTATCTACTAGCCTTGGGACTCTCAGAGACTTCTACTGATCATGTTGTTTATGTTCAAGCCGTGGACTATCTAGACTCTTTATGCTATCATGCTTATCATGTTTATGTTCAATGTGCCAAAAATGTTTTCTGTTTAATGTATTCATGAGTCAGTATTCTTGAATCTGGGAGTCTTAGCCCTTTGTGCCTGGACCTTGTTCCTGGTATCCCACCTCCGTTCATTCATGGAGCTCTCCACCCACAACACCTCCAGCTCTCTCCTGCAATTTCCTGCTTCAATCTCTACTTTCCTACTTCCCATCTTCCTTTGTTAGAAAATTATATAAATCATTTCTTGCTTTTCTTTAGATATCTGCATAATAAAGATTACTTGACTTTCATAGGCACTGTCTCCCTCTGGTTTTCTTCTGATGGGAAAGAGGGGCTTAGGTTTCTTAGGGTTGGCCTGTGTGTCCTCTTGTTTTCTTCCCTATAAAGAAAGAGGGATCCAGGTCCCATTTATGCTGCAGTTTACAGTGTAATACCATAAAAAATTAGCAGAGCATGGAATAGTTTACCTATAAGATCTTTGAAAAAGAGAAGCATTTATAAACAAATGAGATAGAGACGATTATGAGATACAGAATAGATAATTTTGACTATATTAAGAAGTCCAGGCACAAAAGACTAAGACTCCAATCACCTTCCCCCTGCCTTCCTGCAAGGTAAAATAGATTTCCATATCCAATTGAGTGTGTGTTATTCCCTCTTTAAGTCAAATTGCAGGAGAGTAAGGTTCACTTATTCCCTTTCATGTTCCACCTCTTCCCCTCCATTGTAAAAGTTCTATCTGGCCTCTTTCATGTGAGATGATTTGCTACATTTTAACTCTTCTTTTCCCTTACTCCTAGTACATTCCACTCATCAGTGAATTTTACTTTTTAGGTATTCTCCTTTCATTTTCAGCTCACCCTGTGCCCTCTGTCTATGTGCACACACACACACACACACACACACACACACACACACACATATATATACCCATGTGTGTGTGTATATATGCATATATATAGATATATACATATATATGTGTGTATATATATATATATATATATATATATATGTATATATATATATATATATATATACATATATATATATATATATATATATATATATACACATGGGTATATATACACATATTCCCTTTAAAATATCTAATACTGAAAAGGATCTCATGAGTTAAAAATATCATCTTTCCATGTAGGAATGTAAACAGCTCATCTTTGGTAAGTCACTTATGGCTTCACTTTCCTGTTTAACTTTTCATGTTTTCTGGATTCTTATATTTGTATTTGTATATTTAGCACTGGTCTTTTTTAACAAGAATGCTTGGAAGTCCTCTATTTCACTGAAATTCCAAATTTACTCCTGAAGTATTATACTCAGTTTTGCTGAATAGGTGATTCTTGGTTTTAATCCTATCTGCTTTGCCCTCTGGAATATCATATTCTAAGCCCATTGATCCCTTAGTACAGAAGCTACTAAATCCTGTGTTATCCTGATTGTATTTCCATAATACTTGAATTGTTTCTTTCTGGCTGCTTGTAATATTTTCGCCTTGACATGTGAACTCTGGAATTTGGCTACAATATTCCTAGGAGTTTTCGTTTTAGGGTCTCTTTCAGGAGGTAATTGGTAAATTCTATCCATTTCTATTTTAACCTTTCAGTTTTCCCTGATAATTTCTGGGAAGATGATGTCTACTCTCTTTCTATGATCATGATTTTCAGGTAGATGAATAATTTTTAAATGATCTCTCCTGAATCTATTTTCCAGGTCAGTATTTTTTCCCATGAGATATTTCACATTGTCTTCTATTTTTTTCCATTCCTTTGGTTGTGTTCTATAATTTCTTGATTTCTCATAAAGTAATTAATTTCTATGTGCTCCATTCTAATTTTGAAAGAATTGTTTTCTTCAGTGAGTTTTAGAACCTCCTTTTCCAGTTCCCCAATTTTGCTTTTTAAATCATTCTTCTCCTCATTGACTTTTTGGACCTCTTTTGCCATTTGGCTAAGTCTATTTTTACAGGTGTTATTTTCTTCAGCATTTTTTTGGGTCTCCTTTAGCAAGCAGTTGACTCTTTTTCATGATCTTCTTACATCGCTCTCATTTCTTTTCCCAATTTTTCCTCCATATCTCTTACTTGATTTTCAAAGTCCTTTTTGAGTTCTTCCATGGCCCAAGACCATTGTACAATTTTTTTTTTTGGTGGCTTTGGATGTAGGAGCCTTGACTTTTCTGTCTTCCTCTAGTTGTAGGCTTTGATCTTCCTCATCCAAAAGGATGGAAGAAAATACCTTTTCACCAAGAAAGTAATCTTCTATAGTCTTATTTTCCCCCTTTTTGCACATGTTCCCAGTCAATTACTTGACTTTTGAGTTCTTTGTCAAGTGGAGGGTATACTACCCTAGGTTTCAGAGGTTTGGTGCAACTGTTCTCTGAGATATCTCTAGGTACCTATAAGTTTTCAGTTCCTCCAAAGTTTCACAGTCAAGGGAGAAGTATTTACTGCTTTCCTGGCTTGCACTCTGCTCTGTGAGCAACCACAAACCCTCTTTTCTGCTCTGGAACTGAGAGTAGGATTTCCTCTCCACAGTCACCACTAGCTCTGCCACCCCAGCACTCTTCCTCACTCTAGTACCACCAATAAGGTCTGAGACCCACATCAGCTGCTTCATTTCCTCAGGGTCTGTAGGCTGGGAGCTCCAGAAGCAGCAGCAGCTGAGCCAGTGACTGCCACTGCCCTGAATCTGGAGCTAGGGCTGAGGCTGGACTATGTTCCCCTCTCACCAAGATGAAAGAGCTTCCTTACTGACCTTTCGAAGCTGTCTTTGCAAACCTGTTTTTATCTGAACAGAGTGGTCGAAATTGGCTAGGCTTTAGATAAATGTAACTTCAAATGGAAATCCCAGTAGCAGCACTGATGGTATGACTACTCCTGAAATGAAAATGTTGCATTTACATCTGGGGAGTTAGACATTTCCTAATCAGTCTCTAATTACAGTAGTTCTTTCTAGTAGGCCAGAATCAAGGGAAGATTAATTCAATCATATATTAAATGTTTATATTGGGTAATGGAGGTGAGAAGAGTCTTCCATTGAATAGATGGATATTATTCACTGTATGTGTAAAACAGTTGTGTGGCCCTGAGAAAATTATTTAACCACTCTCTGCCTCAGTTTCCTCATCTATTAAATCAAGATAATTATAGCATTAGCACCACAGCTATTGTGAGGATAAATGAGATAATATTTATAAAGTTATGGTATATGATAGTAATAGAAAAGAAATTATAAGCAGGTTAATTTCAGAAAAAAAAGAAAAACTTACACAAATTGATGCAAAGTGAAGTGAGAGGAACCAGGTTCACAGTTTGGCATCACTCCTGTATGATTATCAACTGTGAGTGACTTAGTTACTTTTTTAGCTATATAATGATCCAAGACAATGCCAAGGGACTTATGATGAGAAATACTATCCTCTTCCAGAAAGAGAACTGATAGTGTCTGAATACAGATTGAAGCACACTATTTTTAACTTTTTTTTCATGTTTTTTGGGCTGTATTTTCTTTCACATGACTAATATGGAAATGTTTTGCGTGATTGCACATATATAACCCATATCAAATTGCTTACTGTCTTGGGGAAGGTGGTGAAGAACAGATTGAAAATTTGGAAATCAAAATTAGAAAAAAACAAATATTAAAAATTGTTTTACATTCAACTGGGGAAATATTATTAAAAAAAGAAAAAAGTGTGAACAAAGGCTAATCTAGCCTAGTCCTGTCTGCTAGAATCTTCCTTTGAAATGGAGTAAGTGTGATAACACAAGTTATCTCTTGTCTATATTAGATGATCGTTTCCCCATTCTCTGATGTTATTGGTGACTTGACCTACCCATGAACAATGTCTCCTTTTTTGAAAGTGAAAGTTAAGATATTGGTCAGAGAAAGAAAACCTTAAGGAGGCATACTCTAGGGAAAAACTGAATGGTGACTATTCACCAACATCAAAATTGTATTTTAGCATATTATGGTCTTTGTCTTGTTTAAGATTCCCCGTAAATGTTACCTTGAAATGTCTTGAGACAGAGTCATGTAGGCAAGGAGGAGAAGGAAAATATTACATCAGTTTGGACATCTCCTTCTCTAAGCTTAGAAATGGCTTGGATGTGGAGTAATGTTAAATTCAGTAAAACTGTTTCTGGCAGAGTTGGGGGTAAAAAACTTAGTTGTCTTTGATGAATTCAGTTTACTTAGCCCAAATGAACCTATGAGATTGCTAAGTCATTATGAATGCATTAATCATTGTTGTTGTTTTAATGTCATGGGCAACAGGGAATTACAGTAGGACTACAGAATGGTCAGGGTTCTAATAAGAGAAAAGAATAGCACCTGAAAACTTAAGTCAATGATGTCGACTTCAATTCGTTGCAAAGTACTAACATGTATTATGTGTTGTGAATATCTAGAAAAAGAAGTGGTCACACAGAAACCCAGAATGGATCTGTTATGATATTTTTAAATAAAACTAACTCATTTCTTTCTTTTCTTCTCCTTCTCCTTCTATTTTGGAGAGCTCAATAGACTGGTAGTCTACTGATCACCAGAGTGATGGTGTAGATCCAGTTTACGAATAGTGTGGCAAAGCATTTGACAAAAACTCTCATGTTTTATGCTTGTGAAGGCAATGAGTTTTATAATAGTAGTGTTAGGTTAATAAAGAATTAGTTGCAATTAATTGAAGTTGCAATTAGTTGGAGTCATTAATGGGTTGTTCTTGTTGTTTTTGCCCTTCCTTCTTGAAGAGAACCAGTGACAGCTTGAATGTGATGTCTTGATTTGCAAGTGAATTGGATTTAAGTGAGACAGGGCTTTCCAAAATCATCAGCCTCACTTTCTCCTCCAGGGACATCTGGGAGCAGTGGCAGGAAGATTGGGGATGCCAGCCCCTCCAAGGTTTTCTTTGATCTAAGAGAAAGACAACAAAATGACCATTTTTTTATTAAAATGCTGACATTATTAATAAAATGATTAAATTGCCCCAAAATTGTGTCACTCAATCTTTTTTAGTCGTCACCTAGTCCAACTGTGTTTTTCTCTAATCACATCATGCTCAGCATTTTGTGTTTAGATTTGGGTGTGATGTTTCAGAAGAATAACAATAAATTGAAAAGGTTCTAGAAAAGAACAGTTAGCATGGTAAAGACAGTGAAGACAAGGCCACATGGGAATGAGCTGAGTGAAGAACTGGGGATATTTATTCCAGAGAAGAGAAGACTTAGGGGGTTCACAAATGCTGCCTTTAAGTATATGGACAATTAATGAGTAAAAAGATTAGACTTCAGTGGTCCATAAAGGAAGCAGTTTAATCCACATAAGCTAAAATTATGACTAACATAAGGAATCATGGTATATTTCAATATGATGTGAATCATAGATAGTGATAACAGCTAGCATTTAGCTAATATTTTATAAATATTATCTCACTTCATTTATCCTCACAATACTCTGGTGCTGGTGCTATTATTATCCCCATTTTATAGATGAGGAAACTGAGGCAGAGAGTAGTTAAATAATTTTCTCAGGGCCATACTGTTTTAGACATACAGCGAATAACATCCATCTATTCAAAGGAAGGCTCTTCTCATCTCCACTTTCTAGTAAAAACTTTTAAATATATGATTGAATTAAGCTTCCCTTGATTATGGCCTACCAACTGCTAAATTAATATAATGAAGTGATTGTTAAAAATGTTAAAAAATAACAGGAAAGCACTCCATTTGACACAGTTGTCTCATATAGTAATTCACTGTTTGATGATTAAATTATGTGAAAAGTTTTTCTTAGTTGTATTTTGTTTTTAATCTTTTCACAAACCTGTGTTTATCTGAATGGAATGAGAGAAATTGTCTAGGCTTTGGATAAATGGAGCTTTAAATGGAAATCCCAGTAGCAGCACTGATGGCATGACTATTACTGAAAAGAAAGTGTTGGTATTTAGTAGAAGCCTTACATCTGGGGAGTTAGGCATACCCTAATCAGTTTCTAATTGCAATAGTTCTTTCTAATTTGGTTTTAATACACATTCTCCTTATGTTCAAGGTCTAAAGTCAAAGGATGCTACCTTGGAGCTTTGCAGCAGAAGTCATCAAATGTAAATGACATCTTACTGTGTTTTCTTTTATTTGTAGCAATTGCTGCTGCTTAAACCAATTTCTTCTTTATGAAAGTTTTAGCACTGAGAAACCTGGAAGCAGCTGGGTACATGATTTTCTTTATTGTTTCTCCTCCCCCATCCCCACCCCAGGAAGGGAGAGCTTCTATCACTGGAGCAAGGATCGAATTGTGGGTTGAGAGTTTTGAATCATTTTGAATTTGATATTTGGCAGCAGTATTCCCTCTGAAGGTACAAAATGGATTGATATTAAATTGGTTTAAAAGGTGATTCAGTATAATCACTGTGAAGAGACAGAAAAGGCTAGCATCAAGGTGATTTCAAACTAAGCAAATAAAAATCATAAACATCCAATTCCTTTTTAACCACCATAGTCTAAAAAAAGATATGCTAATGAACAATGCTTAGCAGAAGGCATTTGCAGATCTATTGATTTTAAATCATCTGAAAAAGTTTCAAATAGCTAAAGAAACTAAATCAAACCCATATTCATCTTTCTCTATTAATTTTCTACTTCTTTCCTTTTATGACAGCTAAGCATCCCTATTTGATTTGCCCAGTGTACTGTATCACATAAAGACTCAAAGCCTGCAAGTCCTTGCTTCTGAATTTGAAATCCTCCGAATTTATATATTCTTAATACTAGAAAATATCTTCAAAAGTCACCTCTAGAGAGGACTATATCTAATCTGCCATACACAGAAGAGAATCCATTTAATAACCCATTATCATTTTTTTAGAAAACTCTCCCAGAATTGACAGTTATCATTGTCTGAAACTGCTTCTTTACGTCTATTCTAATTTTTTCATAGGGTCATAGATCTATAGTTAGAAGGAACCTCAGAGCCCATCTAGTCTATGTCCCTCATTTTACAGATGAGTAAACTAAGGTCCAGGGTGATTAGTAACTTGTACAAGGTCACATGAGGAGGGAACTTCAGAGGTGACATTTAGACATAGGATCTGTCTCTAGAGCTAGGGGGGATCTCTTCAGTGTAACATGCTGCCTCCTCATGCTGGAAAATTAAATCTGTTTTTTATGTTTTCCTAGTAGAGAACTTCTGGTTACCTCCTTAATCACAATTCTTCATGGATCGTAGATAGACGTTGTGGAGTGCTGGAGAGATACCTGGAGCTGGAATCAGATGTGCTGCGTGTGTGTGTGTGTGTGTGTGTGTGTGTATTTACTTTTGTCTCACTTATGTAAGTCTTGGATTTAATGTCTTTGAGACTCAGTTTCTTCATCTGTGAAGTATATAATAATTCTTTCCCTGGTTATACAATGGATTTATTGTGAGGAAAGCTCTTGATAAATTAAGAATTACTGGACTATATAAACCCCCTTGATGTATTAAATATATATATATAAATATATGCATATGTGTGTTTAAGTATTAATCTCTCATTGTCTTCAAAGTAATGCGTTAAGTTCTAAGATAGAAGCTTTTTTGATAAGACATGGGTTTTAAAGTATTGGAGCTATGTATTCGAAGTTACCATGAAGTTATGCCTCAATCTCCTGCCTTTCCCTGGGGAAGGGAAGAAACAAGCATTTCTTAGGGATCCACTTTGTGCCAGGCACTGTGCTAAATGCTTTGAAGCTATTATCTCATTTGATGGATGTACTTCTCAAATTTGGAATATTAAATCAAACCCATTATACTATATATTTTGACATTATGCTAAGTCTAATGCAGGAAAAGTTTTTGTTTCTTTCTTTTAATTTGTTTTTCCCCTTTAGTTCATTCTCTTAGTTGGCTTACTCGCTCTTACTTGCCCAAAGATAGACAACCATTATATGATTACACTCAAACTCTCTCAAAGGTCTACCAGTAATTCTTTGGAGGGGAAATATATTTCCCTTATTCACCACTCTAGCTCTTGAGCCCCATTGAATTAATTCCAGCTACACAATCAGCACTCACAATGACCCTTTTAGATATTAAATATTACCACTTATTTGACAAAAAGACAAAAGAAATAATAATTACGGTGTAGCTACTAATATATTAAAGTTAATGCATAAATAAAATTCATCGCAATATGCATATAAATCTGGATCACACTCTTCCACTAATGTTTGGTGAAAGGCAAGCATACCCTTATCAGAATGTGGCAGGAAAGCACAAGAAGAAGGAAAACCTATGTGTTTGGGTAACTTAAAACTCTGGACTGCAGGCTTTGATGTTTTTGATCCACAGGAAATTGCTTCTCTATTCACTACTTGCCTTTTGGTCCCAACCTCCTTCAGCTGGGAAAATCCTCTTTTCACTACTCAAACATAACTTTTACAGACTTTTAATTCACACTTATCATTAAAAAAGGTGTTTAAAAATGTTATTTTTTGTAAAAAGCATTTATTTATTTTGCTCTGCATTTCCAATCAGTCCCTCCCACTATTCCACCACTGAACTTTTTTTTAAAACCTGAAACAAAACAATCATCATAAACATTCATTGTCCAACAAAAACAGTTCCCACATTAGCTGTACCCCAAAAATCTATGTCTTTATCATCATTTTAAATTCAGCACCTCTCTTATAGGAGGGGAGTGGCATGTTTTATCTTGAATTTTCTGGAGTCATATTTATCCATTGCATTGATTAATATTCTAAAGTCTTTCAATGTTTTTCTTATAGCGTTGCTGTAAATTGTGTGAATTGTTCTAGTTTCATTCACTTTACTCTGCATGATTTCATAGAGATCTTCTCATTTTCAAAAAATTTTACTTAATATGAATAACAGTTCTCTTTAAACCACAGACCTGCAAAGATCATGAAACTAGCTATCTCTGGGATCTACAGATCAATCCAATTATTCATTCACCTGGTAAAGACCTTAGTCTAAAAGGCCAAGGTCTCTCATTGCATCCTGGGCCATCTCTAGTCATCCTAATGAATATTTGGTTACTAGATCTAGATGGCTCAGGAGGAGAAAGTAAGGTTGGTGACCTTGCACAGTTCTCCCTCACTCAAAACAAAGTCAAGTACAAAGTTATGTCATCATTTCTCTGATGTCGTGGTCTTCTTCTAAAACAAAGGATGAACACAACAACAACAAAAACAATGGATCTCAACAAGAATCAGAACTTTAGGGGTAAGATAAGTCAATAGCAACTGCAAATACAAAAATAATCTGTGTGCTAGAATCATGGGATTGGTCAGGGTTATTTGAGATCATTCTACCATCCTCTCCTGCTTTAAACTAACCACGTTGGGATTAAGGGTAATTGTCTGTACCTGGAATTCAAATATGGTAATCTAAATTTCCAATTTAATTTCCCCTTCTTCCCTGTATGAGACTTGGGCTCCAAGCCAACTGATCTTCTAAATAGTGCAGATACATGGAGGCTGGGTACAAACAGGACAGGGCAAGAGCGATACACAGGAATCTGGACAGACACATGGTCCTGGAGAAGGATAGAAGGCAGACATGCGGGCGAAACGAACCCTCAGTGTGGTGGTCCTTCTTTGGTAAGTTTCACCTTTCAGTTGGAGGTATTTTTTTTTTTCTTTAGAGTTCATTCATTCATTTATCCATTTATTCATTTATCGGGGGAGAGTGGCAGGGAGGTGTGTGCAATGCGCTAAGCCTAGGGGCAGGAGCAGAAAAAAAGAGAGAATAGAGTCCTGTACAGTAAAGTTAACAGAGATTTGGTTGTTTTTGTTTTGTTTTGGAGTGTAGGTTTCTTTCAGAACTCTTTATGGGAACATCAATATAGTAAAATAATATATTAAAGAGCATAGTCACTTAGAATGAGAAGGCATATATAAGTTGGTACTTACATCAATGGAAGTAATACTCAGGTCATTGAAATCACAGATTCTTTGACGTATTGAAATCTATTACTCATGTCACTAAAGCTACTTTCATTAAATACATTTTGTTACCTTAATGGGTTTCAGTTCCGTGTTATGCCATAAACTGACCACACCATTCACACTGCACTTTGAAAAGATGGAATGAAATATGGGAATGAGAAGAGGGAGGAGATGAATGTTGCTTATTCAGGGTTTGAGATAGAATTTGATATGTAGAAGCTTGCATTCCTGCCTCAGACACTGAGAACTGTGTGACCCTAGAGAAGGCACTTAACTTTCCTGGTCCTCAATTCCCTCATCTGGAAATGAAGAGTTTGGAGTGGAAGACCTCTAAGGCATCTTCCATCTCTAAACCTGTGATTCTATATAATCGAATATGAGTGAGAACCATCTGATCATTGTGTCTCCCAAACTTTAGATATTAACACTAAGAATTGGAATGAAGAGGAAAAAAAAAACATATTAGAAAGGTATGAATGCCTATTTTTTCTTCCCTCTTAAATACATCCTTCCTATTATGGAAAGATTAGTCTTCCTTATGCATAAATATAGTATTATCACATCTTGATTCAAAAATGTTCAGTGCTTCCTCTTATCTACTAGGAAAATTTGGAACTTCATTGCCAGGCATTCATAGACCTATAAAATATATGTCATAAGATTTAGTGCAGTTTTAAGCTATTAAAGTTAAAGCTTCGCTAAGACTTTCTAGGTACCCTATTTAGTAGGTGATACCTTCCCCAGCTTATCTAATACAACCCTTCTCCACTAACTATACTACAGCTAAATGAGATTTCTTGTAGTGCAAACATGCCCTGCACTTTCCAGATTTTGAACTTTTGCTAATACTTTTCCAATGCCTTCAATGTCCTCCCTTCCCCTCATTTTCTATCTTTTTCTTTTATTACCAATTCAAATACAACTCCTTCCATGAATCTCTCCCTGATCCATTACTACTTTACATCCACTTGGAAACAATTTCCTGACTTGGGGCTTGTGGAAATTTGTTCTAAAATTCTACAATATAGTTGTATGTAGGGTTTTCATTCTTAGTCTATGTTCTTTCACAAATCCTCCACAGAGGGCTATGAAGTAATGGATAGAGTGAACTTGGAATCAGGAAGGCCTGGGTTCAAATCTTGACTCTGACACTGAGCAAGTCTCTTAATTTTTCTTATCCTCAATTTCTTCTTCTGTAATTTGATCAAGATGTAATAGATAGCTCCTAAGGAACTTTCCATCATCCTGTGATCTATATAATCTATATACCCCACATACTGGAGGTCTTCCTATAATTCATCTTACATTGTGTGAGTACCAGTGGAGCACTTTGACTGTCAGTCTCTAATTTCTCACTCTTACTAGGCAACCTATCCACCTTTTTATTTATTTTTTTCTGAATATACATTATACCACTTCTTGGTCATAGATCGTCTTTGGAAATATGCTCCATTCTGCTAGCAAGCACCATATGCCTCTCTATTACTTTTTGGGCCAGTCATATCTTTAAATCCTCAGAGTCTAAGATCTTCTAGTGCTTGGCAAGCTCTCACACTTCCTGCACATGCCATACACCCCATTACTGAGTTAGTTTCTGTAGGGTAGTGGTTGTCATGTTTGCACACAAAAGGTCCTTGGTTCAAAATTAGGAGGAAACGGTCTACCTGATACTCCTCCGATACCTCCCATTAAAAGCTATATGACTGGGGATGGAATGGAGGGGTGTTAGAGAAAAATTCCCTATCCCCATTGAAGTTTCCAAAACAGGAAGATCTCAACCTAATAATAAATACCCTTTCCTGCTCTTAAACTCAAACTGTTCAACCCCTAAATGTATATTTGTCTAGATATACATAGAAAGACACACAAACACACACACACACATACACACACACATATATATACAGACACACACATCTGTATATATATACACTTATGCATATGCATATTTTCTGTGTGTATACATATATAAACACATATATGTATATTTATATATATACATATAGCATGCACACATGGGGCATTATTGAATTATTGATTCTCTCATCCAAACACAAAATACTTTCTTGTAGTTTCAGTTTTGTTCATCCAATATAATCCTTTCAAGTTAATTAAGAAAATGCTTCATACCTTATTGTGGGGTTATAGGAAAGCTCCTTAGCAACTTCTTAATTTTTTTTTCTTTCTTCCTCCTGATTACATTCTAGGTCTTCTGTGACCCTATCAGTTGTGTTAGTGATAGGAACAGTTTCCCTCCTTTACATGCGTTCTATCTAAATCCTCATTCTTCTTCAGTGTGCAATGCATGGCTCTCACAGGCTAGATACTTAATAAATGTTTGTGGAAATAATGAAATAATGAATGAAAGAATTGTCTATATGTCAGATTTTTTCAAGTGACAGAATATTGAGTATCATTTTTATCACTTGTTGGTTGAGGGCTAAGAGAAAGACTGATCTAATTTTTCTGTGACTTATTGGTAAATTAAGCTGATAAAAAACTAAACACTTTGGAATCCTTTTTCAATGCTTTCTCCTGATCACAACCCCATTTGCTATGTAGCTATAGGATCCATGTTCTTTTCATCCTCTCCCGAGCAATTCCCCATTTTTAAAGTATAACAAGGTGCTAAAATATTTTCCATGGCCACAGCTTAAGGATAATTGAGAGGTGATAGTGAAAACAGAAAGGAATTTCCCTAGATCAAGAAAGTAACAAATTGAAATAGGTTGGTTTTGTTAGATTGAGAGTCTACATTCAGTTGATTTTCCATTTGAGTGGTAAGAAATGCAAAATTATGAGGTGTCCTTAGCCAAGAACTCATTTGGAGTCCAGGAATATGACTGTTAGACAATCGTGCTTATTTTCTTGAAGCCCCTTGTCAGGAGGGACCTTATCAAGAGGATTTAAAAGCAATCTCCCAGATCATCTTTTTCAAATTTCACATCGCCTTTTCCAGACCACTAACAAATCAGAAGAGGAGATTAACTTTCTTCAGAGAAGTGGTGCTGATTTGATTTGACCCATCAGATCATGCCTCACTATTTGCAGCAGAAGTATTTTCTTGATTAGCATCACCATTTTTTTTCTTCCCCAAGTGACATTTCCTTAGCAGTCTATCTTCCAAAGGCATTCACCTTTATTTTTAAATACAGAGATTTTCACTTTTTCAGATATTGTGGGGATATTGTCATTTTGAAGATAGTGAGATATCTTCCCTTTGTCATACATTAGGACACGAGCATTTTCTCTAGATCCAGGTAATATTGAAGAAAGGCAGTAAGAAAAACAGTTGAGAGAATAAGTGGATATAAGATATTTGTATGAAGCACTTTTATCTGATTTGCTGAGCCTTGGTTCTCTGGCAAACAGTTTACAGAATAATTCTCTTATGATATGATGATCCACTCAAATTGTAACCTTGAGAAACCCAGATTTATTTAAATTAATTTGTCTTTATGATTTTCTGACATATTTTTTCAATGTTGGGAGAAGGAAAATGCACTAGTTCATTCTTGAATATAATACCAAAAAACTATTGCTTTTCTGTATATCTCGGTATAAAGAAAAGAAATGTAGAAATACAATTAATCAACAATTTCTTAATAATATATGCAGAAATGCATTAAATTTTCAATTTCTTTGTTATATTACACATACACACAGATGAGTATACATATATTTATAACTAATTAATTAATACTTAGTGTAAAAAGCCATGCTGACATTCGAGTTATACACACATATATTGATAAATGCTAGCATAGCTTTGTTCAGATGGAGTACTTACTTTTTAATGTTCATATTGCAAAATAGAAAATGAGAAAAACAATTTAAAGTGGCCCTTTTATCTTCAATACTTTTCCTGACTATGCAAATCCAAAGCTGTAGATGTTTAAAAGCTGAGGGCAGCGCTCTGAAGAGGGGGTGATAGGCAACTCTTCATCATTTTTTGAAAATTTGAACTGGCAGATGGTACTTCCTATTTCTACTTTTCATCATTCAGCAGAAAACAATTAAAAGCAAATGAGTCTTAACAAATAGTTAAAATGATCATTTCTGTGATGGTTATTTTTATAAGTCTCAAAGCTGCCTGTAGAGTATGTGAAAATTTATCCCTTGTTCATTTGGTTTACCAGTTAACTTTGGGTTTTCTGAAAGTGGGAAAAAAAAGGAAAAAGTGGCTTGAGTGTTTTTCATCTGAGGCTGAAAGACAAGACCTTCAGATGAATAATTTTTTTAAAATTTAAATCCTATATACAGAAATATATACCTCCCCCACCCCCTATCTACCTCTTATTATTGAAGCTAAGTTTTTGGCTTTCTTTATGGAGGAAGAGGGTGCAGTGCTGCAATATGTAAAGAAATATTAATAAATCTGAAATCCTAGTTTATTATTTTGAAACTACTAAAAAGTAAGCTAACCTTAAAGAATATGTGGGAGGCTAGAAATTCCAAAATCTTCACCAAAATTTGCACATTGACTAGTGGGGCTGTCCCAGATGAAGTTTGTCTTCCATCAATGCTGATAAGCTAACTGGTAGTGACTGTAAAAGTCTGGGAAATGCAATCTCTTTATGGAAGGTAATGATATGAATTTTCAAAGAAAAATGTTGGGTGGGAAAAGCTAAGAAATCATGAATATTTTACATAGGTTATTGGTAAGTGCTAGTACCTATGAATCTCAAAGGAGAGGAAACTGAAAAGATATTTCAAAAAGTGCTGGAATATTCACAGGTATACTACAGTTTTATTGTTATAGCAGGAGGGTTAAATCCTATATTTGCATGAGGTGTTCTCATGGGCATTTAGTCATTTTTATAACCCTTAACACATTTACATTTTATGAATATGAATCTTTATGACTTAGTTTACCATTAGATATGAGGGTACTTTATAATGTATTCATCTTGCATACACTGTTATAACCCCATGGCACCCAGAAGCTTGTCTGCAAAGTAGAAAGAATACATTGCATGTCTTTCAATATTATGGCTTAGGTTATATTCTACAGAAATACTTGGATCAGCATTTTTAAAACACAGAGGTAGTGAGTGCATCAGAAAGAGCAGGTCATGGCTAGCCAAAAAAGGTTCAGAGAGCAGGAAGAAATAAGCTTCCCCAGCCCTACTCAATCTAAACATAAGTTTACCTACACTAATGTATCACCCCTCAGCCTAGATGAGTGCAAGTACTTGAATTTATTCCTTATCTGTAGCTCTATCTATTGTTTATAATTAGTCTGTATTTGAACAGTGTTTGTGATAGACAGTAAGCTCCCCAAAGACAGAAAGTATGTCTGTGGAACTATAGAAGAGCAGCCTAGAACATTGGAACAATTAGTGCTTATTGAAGACATGATGAGAATAATGAGAGAGTATAACTTTATGTCACAGAATGTGATCTATGAGAGAATTATAAAAATTCCCATGTAGTCTTGCACAAAGAAATCTCACAAACTACCTTATAATCAAAATTCTCAAGCAGTTGATTTCCCTATTTTTAATTCATTTGGACAAGTGGGAGGAAATGAGGGAAAAATTATCATATTAAGTACATTTTTTATGCCAGGCACTGTGCTAAGAACTTTCAATCAATTAATAAAAATTTGTTAAGTACCTACTACGTGCCAGACACTTTACAAATATAATTTCATCTGATATTATTTATACATTTTAATATAACTTTACAAATATTACTTCAAGCAAGTGGCAAACCTCCTTTGAAATTCAACAAAAAAGGTAATTGGCATTCAAAGGTGGTATCAGGCATATGACTGTAGAGATAAGCTAGAGAGCTTTGACACCACCAATTCTTACTGAAATCTGATAAATGAAGATGGTGAGAAAAAAACAGTCATGTAACTAGAGATTCTAGAGGTTTTTACAATGGAAAGGCCCTTTGGGTTATCTGGTTCGTCTCCCTGACAACCCAGGATCATGTCTCACTGCATTGTCTGGGAGGTTTTAACCAGACTTATTTTTAATGACTGAGGCAAAGAGGGCCTTTACCACTGCCCTTGGGAGAAAATTCCAGCTTGACCTCTCTTTTGGATGAGATTTACATAAATTATTAAGAACTATATTTTCCCTGTTCCTGATTTCAGGTATGTATAATATTTATTTTTACTTACTTTTAAAAAAATTCAGTTTATTTCATACAAATATATCAATTGCACACCAGCAGGTATGCATACTCTCTTAAAGTACAAAAATGATCAAGTGCATCCAACCTAAAATGCTCCTCTGTGTCATAAAAATAAATGATAAAATATAAAAAGGACAGTTTTGGAGAAACCTAAAAACTTGAGGAACTGAAAAAAAAAACTGTATAAGCTGAACCATAGTGACTTAATTAGAACAAGGAGAATAATATATATAACCTGAACCCTGTTTTAAAGATGAAAAACAAAACTTGGGCAAACTGATCAGAGCAATGTCCAACAACAACTCCGGAGGGCTAATGATGAAACGTGCTACCTACTTCTTGACAGAGGGGTGAGGGACTCAAGGCGAAGAATGAGACATAAATTTCTGGATATAATAGAATGATATACTTTGCTTGACCATGCTTAATTGTTACAAAGATTTTGTTTTTTCCTTTGTGTTTGGTGATCATTTCGTGACTCCATTTGAGGTTTCCTTGGCAAGGATACTTGAGTAGTTTGCATTTTCCCTCTCCTGCTCATTTTATAGATGAGAAAATTGAGGCAAACAGGGTTAAATGGTTTGCCGAGGGTCATACAGCTAGTAAGTGTCTGAGTCTAGATTTGAACCCAAGAAGATGAGACTTCCATATTGTAGGCCCAACACTCTATCCACTGGACCACCTGACTGCCCTGCCTTTGTGTTAGGGAAGAGAAAGAAAAAAAGGAAGAAAGGAAGAAAGGAAGAAAGAAAGAAAGAAAGAAAGAAAGAAAGAAAGAAAGAAAGAAAGAAAGAAAGAAAGAAAGAAAGAAAGAAAGAAAGGAAGAAAGGAAGAAAGGAAGAAAGGAAGAAAGGAAGAAAGGAAGAAAGGAAGAAAGGAAGAAAAGAAGAAAGGAAGAAAGGAAGAAAGGAAGAAAGGAAGGAAGGAAGGAAGGAAGAAAGGAAGGAAGGAAGGAAGGAAGGAAGGAAGGAAGGAAGGAAGGAAGGAAGGAAGGAAGAAGACAAGGGAGGAAGGAGGAAGAGAAAAAAGTCATTAAATATCTCATAAATTGAAAAAACTGGAACACAAAGAATTTCTGAGGAAAATACAAGCAAGCAGAACGATTTGAAAGTTTCATATTGAGAAAGTGAAACCAAATTGGTGGAATAAAAGGAAACATTATAGTTAAACTCCCATCCTTAACGCCTCCAAACAGACCTATAAAATGCATCAGACCAAATTCTAATGGAGAAATCCAGAAAAAAAGTCAAAATGAATCCTTTGTCCTGCCCAGGTCAGCACAGGAAGATAGACCAAGAGGTCTACAGACAGGATGATACAGGGGCAGGGTTGGAACATGAATGGAGCACTCGCACTCAAGGAGATGCTGCATATTAACACAAAACAGGATACCAAAATACTATAAAAGGGACAGGTGTGAACTAACAGCTTTGTCATTCACTATCCTAGGTCCTAGGTCACAGATCTAGATTGGAGTGAGAATGGGACAGCATAGGAAAGCCCTGCAAGGGGCAGTGTGCAGTGAAATAAGGAAGTTTAAAAGCCAGCAGCAGTAGCAGTTGACTCAAATGTCAGTTGTATAGCAAGATCTCACTTCTTGCATGGTAGTACAGCCTAAAGAGGAATAACTCAGGCAGGAAACCCATACCAAGGGGGAGCCTACAATTCCACCAACTTGAAACAATAGTGCTTTCCAGATGGCTGAAAGGGGTAGAATCTACCTTCTCTTATTCAGACACAAATCTAGGTCAGAGACTTGTAGAGCTCAGACCAGTGTGGACACAAGTCAGATTTTTCCTTGGATTAGACTACTTTGAAAGCATTAAAAGTTTGCAAGTCCTCAGCCTGGGCTGAGATGCTGTAATAATACCCTAATACCCCAAGAAAACCGCTGTAAGACCTTCACTCCAAAAAAATAACCTTGGAGTAGGCAAACAAAAAAAAAAATTAATCACACTATCATAACAGGTTATAAAGGTGGCAGGGAGGTTCAAGAAACAAAAGGAAAGCAAGAGAATAATCCTAAAATATCTATAAGCAATACCTCAGAGGGAAAAAAGAATATAACTTGGACACAAATTCTGATAGACTATCTGGAAGAGATGAAACAAGAGCTTTTTAAAAAGTTAGAAAAAATGTTTTTATAGATGGAATGAGAGCTTGAGAGGGAAATTTGGAAAAGAAATGTGAGACCTGTGGAAGAAAATTAGAAAGAGAAGTAATTGCTTTGCACAAGAGAAACAAAGCTTGGCCAAGTCACAAATTTTGAATGGACTAAATAGAAGTCAATAACTCTATGACACAACAAGAAAATATTCAAGCAAAATTAAAACTCAGAAATAAAATGGAAGAAAATGAAAGGTATTTCATTGCAAAAACAACTGACCTAGACAACAGATGGAAAAGGGGAAAAACATGAGTAAGAATCATTAAACTATCAAAACACCATGACTAAAAAAAAGAGCCCAGACATCCCATTTTAAGAAATCTTAACAGAAAATTTACTCAACCTTTTTGAACCAGAGGGCAGTATATAAATTAAAAGGAAGAATGAACAAGTTATGGTATACTAAGATAAACATAATGACCAATCAGGTTCACAGAGAATTGATTGTGAAATCCTGGCAGCTACATGACATCATTACCCAGGGTTACCCAGCTAGTAAGTAGCTGAGGCCAGATTTGACCTCAGAAAGATAAATCTTTCTGACTCAGGCTCAGTATACTCCCACTGGGTCACCGACTTGCCATCTTGTATCTGTATACACAATGATAATAAGAATAATTCAGGTTGCTGTCTCACAACATGCCAAGTTTATTATGTCACCCATCCATTTTTCATGCTTTCACTTTTGCACCCTCCAGCCCTAGAACAGACTCAGCTTTCCCTTCTAACTTTCCTAATTTTACTCACCTTGGATGACTTGCTCAACTCTCTTTTCTTTTATGAAGGGCGGGAGCCCTGACTACTTCAGGCCTTACTGATTTTTATCTTCTGTGAACTTTTAGTAACCTCATATCCTCATATTTGGGGATTCTTCTAGGCCATCAATCATATTATCATCTCACTGTCTTTTTGTTGTTGTTGTTCTTAAGGGCTTATTAATATCATTGTTAATTATTCTGAATGAAGATTTAAATAATACAATAGATGAAGCATATAAATTCTGCTTAACTCCCATTTTTTATAATATTTGTCTTAAAAATGAAGGAGGGTCCTATATATTCTTTAATCACTGAGGTAAGAAATGGTTTCTCTTTCTAATGTCAGCTCTGCTTTGTAATTCTGGGATTCCATCCATGACTTGTGCCCTTCAATAGGCTAAGCTTTAAAATTCAAATCTATCTGTGGGAGTATATCAGTTACTTATTCAACTGCTCAACTCTAGAAGCCAAGCATAGACACAGGTAGAGGTGGAAAAATGTAGTAAGTTAATGCTTCGGAGCTCTAAAGAATCTTGAGGGAAGCAGCAATTCTCTGTCTCTCTATAATGACAAAGAGATCTTTCATTTCACTGGGCATGAGCCTTTACCTTGAAGCAAAGATGGGAGCCCCACTTAAGTGAGTCGTCTGGTGTAATAACTTATTTTGTGAAACACCTACTATGTTCCAGTTATTGTGCTAAGTACTGAAGAAACAAAGAAAAGGTAAATGCATAGTCCCTGCTTTTAAGGAGCACAGATTCTCACAGGGAAGAAAACATACAAAAAATTTAGTAAATTTGATTATGAGGCTTGCCCAGCTGAGTAAAAAGTCTAATGACTTTTGGGTTGACCCCATTCAAACTAGAAGAAAAGACTCATCTTTGGGTCTCTTGGGATTGCTTTCATTGGGATCTCTAAGTGTATGAAGGCTCTAGGAAGGAAACCCCAAGAGTTAATGTTACTCAGTGATACATTTCTTTATGCTTTCATTATGATTGTCTTCTATTTTAACCCCCTTTCAATTTAAATGTTATTTGCATATCTGTCATAGTGTGGGGTATCATCTTGAAGATGCAGGAACATAGGAGACAGCTAAAAGTAATCACTAGAAGAAAACCAGATGCTGTTACCAATATATACAATTTCATGTCATTTTAGTATCATTGGAGATTTAAGGTCTCAAGTATAGTCTTACTGCTTAAGTGAACCCGCATGGCTTGGCTTTCATGATATTCTGATCATTTGGCTGTGTGCTTTTTTTCTCATCTTTCCTTATTGGTTGCAGTCACAGTAATCCTTTTGCCATCCATTTGATTGGGTGGTTTTAGGGGATAGAAGGGGATTGTGAAATATTAAAACAAAAAAAAGTATACAGGGGAAGCACATTGTGTGTGGAGGGGAGGTTTGTATTGTTGTTGTTGTTAAATAGGATGGAGAAGGAAAAGATGTCCTCAGTCTTCATGGAAAGTTCAGGGGAAAAACCAGTGTACACATAGAATGAGAGGCACCTGGTGTAGCAGAGACGAGATCTAGGTTCAAGTCTAGCTTTTGATCTGTACTGGATACGTGCTACTGGGTAACATCTCTCCTACACTTCTTTAAGACTGAGGTGATGGGTAGGGTATAAAACAGGAATTATTTTGTGATAAAGGGACCTTATCATATATAACAGATTCCCTAACTGAAGATAGCAAGCCATATAATTATCTTCTCACTCAGATTTGAGAAATGTTGGAGTAAATCTTTTCCTGTAGCATTTCCTGAGACACCAAAGGAAGAAACAAATGCAGGACTAGGCTGAGTGGCAGCCAGGCAGGGGGGTTTAATGAGGGATAGTAGGAAGAACAGAAAACCATGCATGCAAGAACCAGAAGCAGAGGTCTATCCCTAGGACTTATCTATTAGTAAATCATCTGCTGTAGTCACAAAGGAAGCCAATTGCCTTTGAAACGCAGTGAAGCCTGTGAAATGAGAAATAAGGATCCAAATACAATCCAGAAATTTCAGGGGTCTTAAATGTTCAAGGAGAAATACTTCTGTAGCCGAAAAGGTACATTAATGACAATTGAGGGGTGGGGCCCAACTTCACACTGTCTATAATCGCCTATGAAATGAAAAGTGAACATTTCAGGAAGAAAAAAAATTATTTTCATTTAAATGAAAGATCAAGTCTGCAAAATATTTGGATTAGACTACCTTGAGTGTTGCTTGTACTCTGTCTCTTTAGCTGGAAAAAAAAGCAATAACTAAAACAGGAAACAAACGAATAAAAACAAAACAAATTCAAACAACAACAACCAAAACCAAGGCAGACACCCAGTAAACGAATAATTGATCTTATGCTTCATTTAATTATTTTTCAATAGCAAACTACTGGAAAGTCAGTTTTATCTATCCAGGGTAAATAGAAAAAAAGAAAACTTTACAATGATTCCAGTGCTCCAAAATAAAAGAATATTGTCATGAGCATTTTTTCTTATAATGTATATTACTTTTGTCTCAAATTTTGTCAGTTCTGAAATCACATTGACTTCACTAAGACAATGATACCAAAATAATAAACATTTATTTAGATCTTACTATGTACCAGACTCTTGTGTTAAGCACACAGGATACAAAGATAAAAAATAATTTTTGCCCTTTAGAAACTTACAATGTAATAGTGGGGGCACGGAGGAGAGGAGAACAGCATGCAAACAAGATTGTATATTTCTAGTTTGATTGGAAGCAATAGAAAATGCCAATTTGCAGTTATTGTAGATAGAACGCATAGACATTGAGGAATATCTGGCAAGGCTTATTGTAGAAGGTGAGATTTTAGCTGAGACTTGAAGGCATCCAGGTAAGTCAGGAGGCAAGGATGAGAAGGGACACAAACCATTCCAGGTATAAAATATAACCAGTGAGAATTCATAGAATTGGTAGAGAGAGAATCTTGTGCAATAAATAGCAGAGCAGTGTCACGAGATCACATAATATGTGGAAGAAGGTAAAGTGAGAAGGCTGAGAAGGGATCACATTGTAATAGACTTTAAAAGCCAAACAGAAGATCTGATATTTAATCATAGAGGCAATAGGGAGAAGACATGAGTTATTTGAATGGGAATAGAAAGTAACATGGTCAGTCCTGGGTTTTTGAAAGATCACTTTAATAACTAAGTCCTGGATGATAGATTTGAGGCAGTGACACCAAGATAGCACTTAACAATAGAGGGGCCTGCCTATACCAGGGTAGTGCCAGTTTTGTAAGAGAAAAGGAAGCAAATGTGAGAGATATTGCTAAGATAGAATTGATAGGATTTGAATTGAGGGTCACATGAGTGACAAGATAAAATACAAGACATTTTTTGATTGAGGGGGAAAGCAACAAATATTGGAGGAAATGTGGAAAAATTGGGACACAATTCATTGTTGGTGGAATTGTGAACTCATCCACGACATTTTCTTTTATCACCATAATCTCTCAGTCTTCTCCAAAACAGAAATCAAGCATGAAAAATAAGGCAACTTCAACTGTTTCCATAGTCTGGGACACCAAGAATACAAGAAAAGGTTAAAAACAAACCCCCCAGCAACTGACACTCACTGATCTACCCATCCTGAAATTCCTGTTGGTGAAGTTATCCTAGCAGGCCCAAGGATATGACATAGACTTACATCAAAACCCATCCCTACATACATGGTCCATTTTCTTTCCAATTCTGTTGACCCCCAGTTGTTGCAGTTTCCTCGAGTCTCAACAGCAACTTTAAATATAGCCCTTTGAAATCAAAAGTCTGCTATGGGCTAAAACCTAGAAATACCAATGTCACTGTCCAGGAAAGCAGCCAATGATAAAAGTAGCTTTTGCTTTTACATGTTCTGAACTGATAGTACCAACAGACTCTTCACTGCCAGGGCTGTGTCAGAGAACTAAGGGATAGAGGAAATGAGACAGGTCACCAGAACAGGACACTGTGTATGTGGGGAGATGTATAGCACTCCACTAAATCTGAGAGAAGAGAACAGCATCCTACTGGGCCAATTCTGATCGTTCAAAAATTAGTTACAACAGAGGTTTAGGCTGCTGAATCATCAATTGAGCATTGTGTGAGGATCCTGAGATGCTTGGAGATCCTGCCCCCAAGGAAACCACAGTCTGAAGGGAAAGAGTCAGAAGTGAATAATAAAGAGAAAAAAGAGTTAAAACTAAAAAGACTGGATGTAACAAAAATTCCAGGAAGAAGAAATATCAAAGACCATGAATATAAACAGATAAATCAATAAGAAAAAACAGTGACAATAGAAGGAAATATGACCTTCAAAAATAGTAAATCAGTTCAGGTATCTATAAACAAATGCTGCAAAATAAAAGAAAATAATCAAATACTTGATGAAATGGAAGACCTGATAGAATTTTTGGAGAACATGAAGCTACAACACAGTATTTCTGAGTTGTTTAAAAGAGAAATGAAAATTATGAGAGAAAAAATTTTGTCCTGTACAGCAAAAATAATAAACAGAATAGAAAAACTTAAATCTACAATGGTAAACCTCACTAAAGAAGCAAAAAAGGTAACAATATATTGCGAATGCAAATACACAGAAGTAAAAGACAACCTAGAAAAAGAGAAGCAAAAAACAAAAATATTAAAGTAAATATGCTCCCTAAACAAGCAAAATATATGAATCTTCAAGACAGAATTCACAGGATTATGAGTCTCCCAGAACATGACAGAACAAAAAACTCTTAAGAACATAATGAAGAGAACAGAGAAAACGAAAATTCCAGTTAAAAGAATTTGTAGATTGCTTCTAGAAAAACAAACAAAAAAAACAAAGCAGCAAACTCCAAGTCACAGAGAAGTTACATTTAATCATTCACTTCAGAAACTAGAAGTTCTTCAAGCCATTAGAAGAAAAACATCCAAATACAAAGGGAAGTATATTTGAATAAAACAAGACTATTGCATGGGGTAGTTAAAGCATGCAGTGAATACAGTACTGGGTCTGATTCAGGAATATCTGAATTCAAACCCAGCCTTAGATACTTACTAGCTGTGTGATCATTTTTGCATCTGTAAAATGAACTGGAGAAGGAAATGGCAAACTATTCCAGTAGTTTTACCAAGAAAATTGAAACTGGAGTCAGAAAGACTGGGACATGACTGAAAGGACTGAACAACAACAAAAGCCTATTCCACAACCACTAGAGAAAAGAAGAGGAATGGAATGATGTGTTCTGAAGCACACTGGAGTTCAAACTACAGCCCAGACTGACCTTTCCTGAAAATCTGAACCTCACCATACAGGATAAAAGATGAACATTCAGTAACAAGAGTTGAAACATTTTTAGAAAGAAAAACAGAACTAAAGAGATTATTTCCCACCTGAATGCTCCAAACAAAAGAAATGCAGAAAGAGTGAACAAATGCAGACAACAACAGCAAAAGAGTGGCAACAGAAAGATGAATGAGAGATTTCTTTCTAAAAGTACACAAGGAGACATGGGTAATTGTGGAAGTCTGGCAGAAATTAACAATGAAGAGGCAGACGGGCATTATGAACCAAACCTGGTGACATCCTTCCTACAGGAGAATGTTTCTTTCATGAGACTACATTACAATAAGGGAACATACTTGAAGGGGTTGGGAGAGAGCACAGGGGGATAAAGAGAAGTGAGAGATGCTGGGGGCAAATCAAGGAACCTCTGTAGTCTCAGAAAGAGAACTTACACAGGAGTATTTGGTTGGGTGATATAGACTAAAAATGGGAGGAAAGAAAGGAGGCCTTACTTTGAAGGTGTGAGGGCATTTCCACTGATGAATATTCCTGTGGATGAAGGGAGATGAGGATCCTACATTGTCTGAGGCCTGGGGAATTTGCTTCCTGAAAGCTTTACTTTTCCCAGGAGGTAAGGAGCTAAAACCCTTGGAGACAACTGGCACCTAGAGGAGTAGGAGGACTCCTCCATTGACACAGGGGGATTTCCAGGAAAAAGTAGGTGAAAAAAGAAAAGGTCAAGAAGAACTGATAGAATTTGGCAATAGATTAGATATAGGGGTTAGAAAGAATGAAGAGTCAAGGATGAAACCTAGGTTGTTGGGTGGTATCACTGGAAATATAGTGGTACCCTTAACAGTAATGTGTGGTGTGTTCATCATTTGTTGCTGAAGAAGACCATGTCATCAGAGAAATGATGACATGACTTGCACTTGACTTTGTTTTGAGTGAGGGAGGGCTGTGCAGGTCACCAGCCTCATTTCTCCTCCAGAGCCATCTGAGATGACTGGAGATGACTCAGGATGAGGTAATTGAGGTTAAGTGACTTGCCCAAGGTCATACAGCTAGTGAGTGTTAAGTGTCTGAGGTGAGATTTGAACTCAGGTCCTCCTGACTCCTGCACTGGTGCTCTATTCACTGCACCACCTAACTGACCCACCCTTAAAAGTAATAGGGAAGTTAGGAAGAAGGAAACAGTTTAAGAAAAAGATAGTAAGTTCAATTTTTGAAATGTGGAATTTTAAATGTCTGTGGGTTATCCAGTTCAAGATGTCCAATAGGCAGTAGGACTAGAAAAATCGATCTGAGAATCATCTCTTTAGAAATGATCATTGAATCCATAGAAGCTGATGGGATCACCAAGTAGAAACATGTAGAGGGAGAATAGAAGGAAGGCCAGAAGAAAGCTCTGGGGTACAATCAGCATTAATGATAGCATCCTGGTTAAATCTAGTAGAAGAAACAGAGAAATAGAAATGAGATAGGTAAGAGTATGACCAGGTGAAAGTAGGGTCACAAAAATCTTTGGTTATTTAGAATGACCTAGTTGAAGATCCAGCAAAGGATGGTAAAAAAGAATAGTCAAATAGGCAATAAGAGAAAAGCCTCATGAAAACCTGGAGGGAAGGGAGAATCACAAAGAGAGCAATCAATAGTGTTGAAGGTTTTAGAAAAGTCGTTAGCATGCGAAATTGAGAGAAGTTCATTAGATTTGATCATTGATTAAAATGTGACCCTATACCAAGGGAAAATTGCATGTAAAACTGAGTATAATAAAAGAAAAAAATAGTAGACATTTTACAGAAGCAGTGCAAATTAAGTGTCAAGAATTACACAAAAAAAATAATTATAAAAGAAAGATCTTAACATCACTGACAACTACTCTTGTGTGGTTACTGAACTAGAGTCAGATATCCTGAATAATAAAGTCAAGTGGGCTTTAGAAAGCATTGCTAACAATAAGGCTAGTGGATGTGATGGAATTTCAACTGTGCTATTTAAAACCCTAAAAGATGATGCTCTTAAAGTACTGCACTCAATATGCCAGAAAGTTTGGAAAATACAACAGTGACCACTGGATTGAAAAAGAATAGTTTATATCCCAGTCCTAATGAAAGACAATGCCACAAAATGCTCAAATAACAAAACAATTGTGCCCATTTCACTTTCCAGCAAGGTTGTGCTTAATATTCTGCAAGCTAGTCTTCAGCAATATATGAACTGAGAATTACCAGAAAAGCAGGCTGTTCTTCAAAGAGGCAAAGGAACTAGAGACCAAATTGTCAATGTTCTCTGGATTACGGAGAAAGTAGAGGAGTTCCAGGAAAAAAACAAATAAACAAACAAAAAATCATATACTGTTTGATTGACCACAACATAGTCTTTGACTATATGAATCACAACAAAATGTGGAAAGTCCTCAAAGAAATAGGAGGAACCATATCATCTTTCTTGTCTTCTGAGGAATTCATATGCTGGCCACGAAGCAACAGTTACAACCACACATAGAACAACTGATTGGTTTAAAATAGGAAAAGGAGAATGACAAGGCTGTAGATTGTCACCCTGTCTATCTCATATGCTTATCTTGTATATTTTATATAGTATATCATGCGAAATGCCAGGGTAAATGAATTAAAAGCTGGATTTAAGATTGCTAGGAGAAATAAAAATCTCATATATGCAGACAATACCACTCTACTGGTAAAAACTATAGAGGAATTAAGAAGCCTCTTGATGAGGGTGAAAGAAGACAATACAAAAAGTTTGAAGACTAACATTAAAAAAAACAAGTATGGTGTTGATATCTGATCCCATCAGTTCTGGCAAATAGAAGGAGAAGAAATGGAATAAGTGTCATTTTATATTGTTGGGCTCAAAGATTGCTGCAGATGGTGACTGAAGCCATTAAATTTGAGACCCATTGAAGGAAAACTTTGGTAAATCTGACGACAAACTAAAAAGCAGAGAAATCACTTTGCTGACAAATGTCTGTGTAGTCAAAGCTATGATTTTTCCAGTACTTAGGTATGACTGTGAGATTTGTACTGTTAGGATAGATGAGCACCACAGAGTTAATACTTTTGAACTGTGCTGTTGGATAGGACTTTTGGGAGTACACTGGACAGCAAGGAGGTCAAATCGCTCAACACTTAAAGAAATTAAATTAATGCTATTCACTGGAAGGTCAAATACTGAACCTGAAGCTTAAATACTTTGGTCCCAAAATGAAAACACAGGACTCATTGGAAAAAATTCTGATGTTAGTAAAGTTTGAAAGCAAAAGGAAAAGGAGATGGCAGAGGATGAAGTGGTTAGATAGTATCATGGAAACAATGAGCATGAACTTGGACAGACTTCAAGAGATAGTGGATGATACAAGATCCTTGGTGTGCTATGATCCATGGGGTCACAAAGAGTTGGACACGACTGAACAACTGAACAGCAACAGCAAAAAGTCCCAAAGCCTATTGATATGAGACTCTCTCGTCTTTGGTAGAGATCAATGCCCCGCCCTGAAGGCAAAGATATTATTGGTAAAATTGGTGAAAGCAGTTTCAGTTAAATAATGAAGTACAGAGCCATACTGAATAAAATGAGTAGGAGAGTGAGAGGAAAGGAAATGGAGTTACCAGTTATAGTTATCTTTTACAGGACTTTAGCCACAAGAAAATGAAAACTATCAGAGATAAACAGATCAAGTGAAGCTTTTTTTGGAGGATAGGGTATATTTGTATGCTGCAGGAAAATATCCAGTAAACAAAAAGAAATTTAAGATTATTTATAAAGTGTAGATAGTAAAGCAAGCATTCTATTAGAGAAAACAGGATGGGATCACTTGTGCATTGGGAGATATTTATCTTGACAAATAGAAGGGCTACTTGCTCATGTGTGATGGAAAAAGGAATATATAAAGAAGGAAAACATTTGAATGAGTTCTTAGTGAATTGATTTGTTGTTTTTAGTGACATATGAGGCAATGTTTTGTTCCTACTATGAGATGAGTCTTTAAAAACAGTGAACATTTCTGGAGGTGAAAAAGAAAGAATCAAATGAAGGCTCATCCAAGATAGCAACTGGTGCCCAAAGTAAAAGATAAGTGATGAACAAAATCAATATGTGTGACTGGTAAATATATTTGGGAGATACAACTTGGTGAAGTGAACACAGTGCTAACCTTAGATTCAGACAATATGTTCATATCCTGCCTTGTAATATTGGCTTTCTGATGCTGATCAAAACAATTAACCTCTCTTGACCTGAGTCTCCTTTTCTGTAAAATAAGAAGAGGTGGGAACCTGCATCTTGGAGAACACAAATTTGTTTTGTAAAGTTTGGATTCAGTTAAAAGTCTGCACTTGAAGACCTAGAGGGCCACATGTAGCCTCAAGGATACAGGTTCCCCACTCCATTAGATACTGTCAAAAGTTCCTTCTTTCTCTAAAATCTATGATCCTCTTTGATCCAGATATCCATGTATCATCGTTGTGCCTCAGATATAAAACAAAGAATGCTTGTGATCCATGTCAGTTGAGGAAGTGTCTCATACTGAGGAGATTATAACAGCATTAATGTTTTGGGGAAATAGCAAAGGAAGCTATTATGTCAATGAAATATAGATGAATACTCTGACTGGCCAACTCCTAAACTTAAATTCATATATTTATTTTGAATAAAAGGAATCTATTACATTTAGGATAATATTTAGTCACTTTGGCTGAGTCAGATTATATTCTCGACCACGACGATGTTAGGAATTCTCTCTACTGAGAAGAAAGTGACATCTTTATAGAGAAGTAACTATGAATAAGGGTCAAATACCTGTGTGTCAAAGATTAGTGATAACTTAAAGTAGACATAATTTATTATGCTAAGGAATTGTCATTGTCATTGTTCAGTAGTTTCAGTTGTGTACTACTCTATGTGGGCCTATTTGGGGTTTTCTTGAAAAAGATATACTGGACCAGTTTGCCATTTCCTTCTGTAATTCACCTTACAAATGAGGAAACTGAGACTAACAGCTAAGTGACTTGCCCAGGATCACACAGCTGTTAAGTATTTGAAACCATATTTTAACTGAAGAAGGTGAGTCTTCCTGACTCTAGTACAGGCACTCTATCCATTGCTCTACCTAGCTACCCATGCTAAGGAATGTTGCTCACTGAAGACACCTTCAGCTTCCTAGAGTATATATTGGTTTAATTCTGTTTTTATAACTTTTCAGTCCCTCAGTGTATATAGCAAATATGTAGAACTTTGCAGCAACTTAGAATACATAAGTAAAGCATTTCACTAGAGAGAGAGAGAGAGAGAGAGAGAGAGAGAGAGAGAGAGAGAGAGAGAGAGAGAGAGAGAGAGAGAGAGAGAGAGAGAGAGAGAGAGAGGATTGAGATGGGGTAGATTATTCAAGAAAGAAAAGGGTAGTATTTAGAATGCAACTGGCAGGATTTATTATTAGAGTAAGAAAACATTCCCTGTTCAAGGGTAGTAGACAAAGAGAGATGACAAAGTGCTTTTACAATTGTTAAAGAGGTCCATTTAGACAAAACTGCAGGTGTCTCTTATCCAGTGACAACAAATCATTGTTACTATAGTAGATGAGATCGTCTACTTCACCATATCTTTGCATAATTACATTTTATTTCCTATTTAATAATGATTAAAGATTTTATTCTATTAAGATATCAGGATGATGGGGGGATTTTCACATTATTAGTCCATCAAGATGCTGAGAGTGGTTGTCGTTTCTATTTCCCTCTCACAATAACAATGAAATGAGTTAAAAAGTGACAAATATAGCAGGATCCAATCCTAGGCCCAACAATAAACTGAATGATGTATGATGCCAAGGAGAAACGAAGGGAAATATGCCAATATATTAGAATACACAAAGATAAGGGGACAAGGAGAAGGGATATACAATAAGGTGAGTTTTATCTTTTCAGAGAGGAAAGAAACAATTAAAATAATTGCTTTCTGTCCTGAAAATCCAGTTCATCTTGACCCAAGTCATGTATATCAGTATAATTAATTATCTAATATTATTTAAATTGGAAGTTAGTGTTATGTTAGGGGATTTTCATTTTCTCTTCTAAAAAATTTAAATTGCATACAGAGAAATTTATTAATATGGCCCCTACCCTCTAAGGAAAATAACACTCTTTCTTTCCATCTGATTTTTATTCGTTTATATATAATTTTGACTTCTATTGTTGCTTATTTAATTATGTTTTATTCAAATCTGGAAATTGCACACAAAATGCAGGACTTCAAGTTGTCACGTAACATTTTTTTTTCTATTATGGAGGCAAACTGAATTTAATATTCACCTTAACACTTCAAGATAAGGATAATCAGGAATAACAGGAAAAGAAAACTGGATTTGGAGTCAGGATACCTGGGCTTACCTTCTTACTATACCACTTACTAGCTATGAGATCTTGGGTAAGCTCTTTACATCTTGCAGCTTTATTTTCCACATTTCTAAATTGAGAAACTGAACTACATATCTTCTAAGGTCCCTTGGAGCTCTAAGAATTCAATGAAAAAACATGAATTATGTATGTCAAGAGAATAAAAAATATTTGCCCCTAAAATTGATGTATAATATCTCCATCCTCGTGTTTTGAGTCATTCCTTTATACTGCTAGGACTAGGTCCTGATTAATGTAAATTATGAATCCTAGTTGCAGGAATTCAAATTCACACTATTTGAAGTTATAGTTATGTAAGTTGTGGGAACTGTTTCCAGAATAATGGAAATATGCAGAGTGAATTCAAGTAATACAACCACTTCACCGAATTCATTATATGAATTCACAAGAATCTACTTTTACCTCTAAAGTCTCATGAGACTTTGAGATTACTTTCCTCTCTAAAAGTCATCAGAGTTCCCCCTGCATCACCAAACTGCAAACATACATGAAAAACTAATAAATAATTCAAAGAAAGCAGGAAGAGAATGAAATGGATTAAAATTGCATGAATTTTACGACATTTTCTAGAATTTTGATCTTTGACTTTGAAGTGCAAAGTGCAAGAATTCTAATATAGTTGGTGGCTCTAAGTTAATTTGGGTGGTCTCTGGAATGACATTTAACTTTCCATTCTGTTAAGAAATGACCCTCCAGAACCATTCTTACTTCTTCTGAGTGAGATTATTAACACAAGCATCAAAAGCACAGTCTAGCTATGCATTCATGGCCCTAGAAATCTAGGAAGTAAGTCTTTTATTAAAGTAAGTCTCTTGCTGAAGAAATACCAAATTTCAACTAACTAAAGCATCTACCTGCCTAATGGCCCAAGGCTTTGATTATAATATAGGAAAGGTGACGAACTTTCACTTTTTGATCAGTTGTTCAGATGTTCTATAGCTATGGTATCTTTTCAGAGTGAATGAATTTATTTTAATTTAAAATTAAATATTTAAAATTGTTCTCCTTTAAAAAAAATTGCAACAACAATGCAAAATTTCACTTGTTACCCCCACCCCAATCAGCATAATGGCAAGGTTGCTAGACTCTATTACTGTCTCATAAATTGCCTGCTAAAACACGTTGGGATTAATTAGAACTATTACAAAAATCCCGAGTGATTTTCCTCTTCATTTTTTTTTCCACTGGACTGTCTGAAGTCAACTACTTCAGACACACAAATCATCATATCCTAAAAATTAATCCCTTCTTTTAGGGCAAAACAGTAGGGTCCAAGTGTGGTCAGAGATGCACTCTAAGGATTTGCAATCTGGTCTTGACTATAAAAACATAACCGTTAAGGGCTTTTTGTAGCAGCACAAATCTCTGTATTATGTGATAAACCCAAGAGATCAAGACATCATGAGAGAACCTAATGTCATGGCTTTGATCTAAACAAATGGATTTCATATGATGGTTTTGTGCTTCTCTCTCTCTCTCTCTCTCTCTCTCTCTCTCTCTCTCTCTCTCTCTCTCTCTCTCTCTCTCTCTATTTCTCCCTGTCTCTGTTAATGTCTCTGGGTCTTGTTCTCTTTCTTTCTGTCTCTGGCTCTATCTTTGTCTCTGGTTCCATCTCTCCTCCTTCTCCCTCTCTCTGTCCTCATCTCTAACTCTTTCAATGAAAACTCTTTTGTAATTTTGGGGGTAATCATAGCACCTGGGTCAGACTTTTTTGAGAGTTGAAGATCAGGTTGTCATTTACAAAAGTATTTCTCTGATGTTTAAATCATGGGGCAGGTATATTTTGTATCATATGTTGAGGAGTATTGAAATAGGATACTCCTTTTTATAATACCTGTCTGGTAAAAGTAGATTTCTAATTATTAGCAGGACATTCCCAGTACTTGCTTTTGCATGGATTGATATTCAGTATGATAATCTACCAGAGCAACCTGATTCTCTGCCCATGCTTAGACTTATTGTTTTAGTGAGATGACAAGAAGACAACTGACAACCTAAGAGTATTAGGGTACCATCACTTCAAGTTAATGGAGGAATGATCTCATCACTTTTTTGCAATTCAAGGACTCCAATAATCTGATACAACCTTCTTTTTAAATTTTCTATTCTATTGCTTCCCAAGATGAAGCTTCTACAAACTGATTTCTCTGTTCACTATTCCTTGAACATGGCATGTATGTTTCACCTTTCTTGAGACTATTCTTTCTGGTTGTAATACATTACCAATGCCCCTATATTTAGCCAAATCCTACCTATATTTCAAGATCTAATTCTACTTTTATCTCCTCTTGGATAGCTTTCCTGATGACCCCAAGTGACAGTGTGACCGCCTGTAATTGTGGACTTCAACTTTTTTTTCTTTACAGGTTCCTGACATACTAGTTAGTTAGTTGGTTGATCTTCTCTGCAACCTGGTAAATTTTATGGCTGTTTGACCATGTCCTTTATCCTATAGCCCATGACATTTCCTAAGGAAGCATTTTAAAAATTAATGAAACTTCTGTTGATGACTTCTTTTGATTCCATATAAATTTCTGATATTATTCCTCTCTATTTGTAGAGCCACTACTTTTAACAAAGATTAAATGAAGAAAGGGGGAATGCTCATCAGTTGGGAAATGGTTGAACAAGTTGTGGTATATGATTGTGATGGAATACAAGAAATGACTAGCTCAATGATTTTAGAAAAAAAATACATGGAAAGACAATGAAATAATGAAAAGTAAAATGAGCAGAGCCAAGAGAACACTTTATACAGTGACAGCCATATTTTTTAAAGAACAATTTTGAGCAAATAAGTTATTTTGTCTATTACAAAAACTCAAATTAGATATGAAGGACATATGAAGAAAGACAATATCTACATCCAGAAAAAGAACTGATAAATATAAGCAGGTATAGAATAATTTCACACACACACACACACACACACACACACTTACACACAACATATATTTGTGTCTGATCTAGGATAGGATGAGGAAGGAAGAATAAAAAGGAAAAAATAATTTTACATGATAATTTTGTTTTATATTTGAAAGGAAGAGCAAGTTGCACATAGATTTGCAGTTTCATGTGCAACAATTTTTTACTGTGTTATGGAAACACCTATTTTATTCTATAAATTAAAAAAGTTTTTAAAAAGAGAAAGAAGATAAAAAAAGCAAATCAAATTCAAACAACATATCAACTGCTTCATAACGTAAGTGATACCTTTGGTCTCCAACTTCTTCAATGGAGAGGGGAAGGCATGTTTTCTTAATTCTTCTCTGAGGCCAAACATGGCCCTTATAATTATCTGGGGTTCATTTTCACTTAAAAACATTGGTCATTATGGTTGGGAGCAAGTAGAGTGGAAAGGTGGGTAGAAATAAAGGGGGAAAGGAGACTGAGTTTTGTAGAGAAATTCTTTGGAAAGTGCAGAGAGAAGAAGCTAGAGGTACTGATAGCCTTTTGATCCCATTGACTACTAATCATATCCTCATTTCTGCCCAATATTTCCAGGAATGGCAGGAGGGATGTGTCTATAGCCTTGACACCTGCTCTCTAGCTCTCAGGTATGTGTGTGTGTGTGTGTGTGTGTGTGTGTGTGAGTGTGTGAGTTTCTCCACAAACTTAGTCTCCTTTTCCTCTTTATTTCTGCCCACCATCCTCTTCTTTTTTCCCCCAACAATGATCTCAAAGTTTCAAGCAAGGAATTGGACATGACATTTATTACTTTGCATTTCTGTTGCTTGTGTATACATATGGCTTGTCTCTACAATTAGATTATTTTTTTTTCCCTCAAAGATCTACTATTACTTCTATGTCTTCACATAATAGATGCTGGATAAGTATTTATTGACTTAATGGATATTCTTCATTGGAGACTGGGGAAAGTCTTTAAAGGCCCTTTGAAAACGTTAAAGCTCTAATAACACTTTTTAAGAAATGAGATAATAAATATCATACCCCAGCACTCCATTCAGATTCCACTACATTGTTTTCATTATGAGGGAGAGAAATAAGGAGGTGGTTAGATCATTAATTTCCCTGACTCATGTTAGCCATCACACTTTCCTCATATTGAATCCACAGCTACATCAGTTCATAAAGTTTTCCTATAAAATTGTCTATTTCACTATATTTGTGGCACAATAATATTTCATTACATTCATATTCCATTATTTGCATAACCATTCTCAATACGAGAAAAACCTCTTAGTTTCAAATTTTGGGCTACCATGAAAAATTGCTATAAATGTGTATATGTTTATATGAATTTCATATACACATATATATTTATGTTTGTTTATATGTATATATATGCACATTTATATATAAACATACGGATGAATTTTTTTGTGGATTTAGCTTTTATCCTGCTTTATTCTGGATTTTAATTAGCAAATCAATTTAAATTAGTTTTAATTGTCTATCTAGGGTTCTTTACATCATCATCTGCAAAAAGTGATAATTTTGTTTCCTTTTTATCTAGTCTTATTCTTTTAATTTCTTTTTTCTTACATCATTTCTATAGCTAGCATTTCTCATACTGTGATAAATAATGAGCTTTCTTGTTCTACTGCTTCACAATTGTTTCACCACACCATCATCCAAAATCCATCCCCATCCCAGGAGGGAGTGGGGTCAATCTGGGGCTAGAACTGAGCATATAGCTAAGAAAAACTAAAGAAATTCAAACCTATATTGAAATTAGGCTGATTAGATGGTAAGTTTGGTCAAGGAATTTTTGTACATAGTTCTGTTAATAATAACAGCTAATATCTATCTATCTATCTATCTATCTATCTATCTATCTATCTATCTATCTATCTATCTATCTATCTGTCTGTCTATCTATATATCTGTCTATCTATCTATCTATCTATCTATCTATCTATCTATCTATCTACACACACAGAGGTTTATGAAGCACTTTAAAAATATTATTTCATTTTTCTCCTTCTAGCCCTGAGAGATAGGTGCTATTATAATCCCCATTTTACAGATAAGGAAACTAAGGCAATACACTTCAATTCAATAAACATTTATTAAGCACTTCCTATGTGCTAGATATTGTGTTAAGTGCTAGATATACAAATAAGAAATAAAAAAAGACATTCCCTGACCTCAAGGAGTTTATAATCCAGTGAAGGAAGACTACAAGCAAAATGGAAAGTGAGAAGGGGTAGGAAGGCACTATGATGTATCCAGGGAGTGAGCTTCATATTCCATGAGGTTCAAACTAAGCAGTGTTGTATACATGAAGTAGAGGCAGACAAGATTGACTTGCCCAGTCACACAGCTAAGTGTCTGAGATCAGATTTGAATTCAATTCTTCCTAACTCCAGATGTAGGCCTCTATTAACTTTGCCACCTAGCTTTCTCTAACAATCTTTCCATGCTCCAATGCCCTATATCACTTCTGATCCCTTTCTGCACCGTTCCAGCATCATCCATTCCAATCTCCTGTCCTCTTAGAATTTTTTTAAGAGCTTCTTAGCAGAGAGAATTTTGTTTTCCTTTTGGTACAACACTAGCTGATGGTTTGTCAAATATGCAAGCCAATGAAGGTCTTAGAACATTACCTTAGATCATTACCCATAATGAGAGCAGAATATTATCATCATCATTATTATTGATACATTATTTAAAAGTTTGAGTACATTTCCTTGAAAATACAGGTAACCTAGTTAACATATATTAAACTTCAACTCCCATGAAAACAGATTAATTTTCTGGGTTCAAATCCCAGTAATGCCACTACTCTGACCTTGGCTAAGTTACCTGACTTTTCTAGACCTCAGTTTCCTCATCTGTAAAATAAGGTGTAGGGAGTGGTAAATTTGGTCCCTTGAGGCTCTAATTGATGATCCTTTAACCTCTTTTGCATAAGCAGTGGGACTTCAATGTGCTTTCATTATCACAAAAATTAAAAAAAAACATATTGTTTTCAGATTACTGATGCCTGCCATTCATCCTTAAACTATAACCTGTTAAAAGTGATCTAAAATCAACTATTCTCCTAGAAGAAAGGCAATTTTCTAATTAGAATAGAAATAATAAAGTAGTGACTGAAATACACAGCCTACCTTATGTTGTAAGCTACTTTTGTTGTATCTTAATGTTTCAGACAATCTTCACATAAAAAATTACAGGGCTCTATGGCACATTCATTAGTGCTCATGTTTTGCCATTTATATAGAAAATAAATATGTTTTGAATAAAGTGTAATATAAAGAAACTTGGCTCAAGACAAATAGCCCCATTAGAAAGTTAACAATTTAATAAAGAGAAGAATCATTGTGACTAACTGAGAATCAGAAATTTTTCAGTTGTGGAGTAAAATATTTTTGGAGAAGCAGAGGAACAAAGACTCCCCCACACTCTCAATTTATTTTACATTCCCTTACAATGTCCTTTTTTCTGGGAAGTTTTTCATATTATCTGTAGGAAGTGGAAGAATTTCTGGGAGCCAGGATTTTGGAGTAAGCAGTAAACTGCTACAATTCTTCCATAGTCACCTCCAAACCACCATAACATAGAGCCCCCCAAAACAAATCCTGGAACAACAAAAACAGCAAAAAGACATGAGTAAAACAATGTTTTAAGACCAAGAAAACTGAAGAATTGGCATGAAAGGTTCATTTCTCTTAGGTGAAAGGGAAATGCAACATAGGATAGTAAGCATCCCAGCAAACCAATAGCATACCCCATCTTAGCAAACCAGCAGTAATCCTAAGCCCCAGTGTAGTGGAGCAGGCAACACCAAGACTAGGACCCATCTCTTCTCCCTCCACCCACCACATACCTTAGCATAGCCTGAGGAACCAGCAGACTTCTGCTCCAAGAAACACTAAGTGCTTCAGTTTATCCCGGGGCAAACAGACAGCCTCCAGCACCCAAGGGTGCTTCATTATAGCCCTGGGCAAACAGGTAGACACCTACAATAGGGTGTGTAAGCAAGTAGGCAGCTGCCAGCCAGCACCAGCCCTGTCTCAGTCTTGCTTAAGTGTAGCCCCAGGAAAACAGACAACCTCCAGATGCCTGGTCTCACATGCTTCAGTGTGGCCCCTGAGAAGTGCAGAAACTCCCCACCGGGCCTTAACATCAGCCAGAAACCACCACTAGAACCCCAGTAGCTGCCAGAACCCTATAGCCTTCAGCACTAGCCAACTACCAACCCTTCTTCACAGTGCAACACCAGATACAAGGGTCCCCCATGGACCTCAGGGCAACATCACTGACACTCAAGGAAAACACCCAGACTCTGCAGCCACTAGCACAAGAAGCTGGAAACAGTGCCCCATTCCACCCTAGGGGTAGATCCCAAATTTATAAGAAAGGAAAAAAGACAAAACAAGGGAGGAGGGATGAGCAGAAAACAACAAAACACAATCTAACCATAGAAATTCATTATGGTGACAGGGAAGACCAAGACATAAATTCAGAGGAGAATAACAATGTCAAAACACTTATGTAAAAACCCCAAGGAAAAAGGGGAAGTAGTCTCAAGTCCAGAAAGATCTCATGGAAGAGCTCAAAAAAGAGCTTAAAAACCATATAAGAGAAATAGAAGAAAAAAATGGGAAAAGATGTGAGAGCAATGCAAAAGAATTATGAAAAGAGTCAATAGCCTGGAAAACTATTTAAAAAGTAGAATTGACCAAATGGAAAAGGAGATACAAAAAAACCACAGAAGAAAACAACTTCTTAGAGAGTACAATTGGTCAAATGGAAAAGAAAGTTAAAAAAACTAATTGAGGAAAACAATACCTTAAAGTTCAAATTGAGCAAGTAGATGCTTATGACTCTAAAAAACATCATGAATCAATCTAGCACTTTCAACAATGGAAAAATTAAAGGAAATGTAAAACACTTCATGGGAACAAAACAAAAAGCTGACTTGGAAAATTGATCCAGGAGAGATAATATCAGATTCCTTGGGTTACATGAAAGCCATAATCAAAATGAGGACCTGGACAGTATCTTTCAAGAAATTATCAAGGAAAATTTTCCTGATATGCTGGAAGCAGAGGGAAAAATAGGCATTGGAAGAATCCACCGAATCACCTCAGAAAGAGATCACACACATATATACATAAATACATACACACACATATATGGCATATGTTTGTACTCTCTCTTGGATAAACATATAAAACAGCAAACAGTTCCTTAATTGGGGTTTGTTCAAGATTGTAGTAAGTGGTAGAAATCAATGTGACTTGAAAAATCTTAAACCTTGCTACATAATATGGCATCTAAAGATAAAGATTGCCCCTATCTCTAAGGTGCTAAGGTGGGAAATATTGCACAAATTTAAATAGAATGCCTTATAGATCCTTGAACCAAATGCCTGATTCTCTGGGTTCACCCCACTGATTCAACCCAAATTGTCTAGAGGCTTTGGTATCAATTATGGGTTGCATGCTTTAAGGAGTTGTCTAACATGACCATGAGCAGATCAACTTGTATCCCCTCAGGATAAAGCTCATCATATGGAATCTTATCATTTAAGAAATGAATTCAGTTTTGATGACCCATTCCTCCTCAGTACTCTCAGTTATCTCTTCTCTTTTATTGAAGGAACAGCGAATAGCGAATTTCTCCTAAGGTCTTCCTTTATAGAAGACTTAGATTTTTCCAAATAAGTTCACATACAACCAGCTACTCTGCTTGATTTTTGACTCCAAGACACACACACACACACACACACACACACACACACACACACACACACCTTTCACCTCCTTCTATGTATTATCTTCCCCCATTAGAATTTAAGCTACTTTAGGGCAGAGTTCCTTTCTTTTTCTCAGTTGTATCCTCTATACTTAGCACAGTGCCTGACACAAAGTAGGTGCTTAATATATGTTTATTGACGATAACCAGGCATCAGGAACCTCATGACCTACAGAAGAAACCATTTCCCTCTTACGGAACAGGAGTTATTAGAATTACTCTTATAGTTGGATAACTTCTCAAACCAAAGCTGAAATTTGCTAAAGAATTCTGATCTTTTGAGAATCATACTGGCCTCTGAGCAGACGAATCTTCCTGGAGGATTTATGCACTATCCTTTAACATAGAATGAACCCCTATGGTGTCTGCCTAGGTTTCCCTTGTAGTCAACAACTACAGGCATAGTTTGATTGAGGATTATGATGCATTTTAAAACATAATAACAACAATGATGGTAATAGTGTTTGCCAATTATATAAGTTTTAATGTTTGTTTAATATTTTAGATTCATCATCTCATTTGAGACTCATAAAAACCTTGAGAGATATCATTCTACAGATGAGGAAAATGAGGTTCAGAGGGATTAAGTGATTTGTCTAGGGTCACATAGTTAATAAATTGCCTGAGGTAGTTTTTCCTATAGCCAAGTCCAGCACTGTAGTCATTGAAATAAAGAAATAGTCATACCATTCTGCTTCATTATTAGAATCCAGACATTTGAGGGGAGAGTTTCCAGAACAGATATGGTGAATATACTGCAGTGGTATGGCTTAAGAGTATCTCCTAAATCACATTGCAGTCACCAGAGATGCCTCAAAATGAAAATGGGAGTCGAGGCTAATCAAGGGGTCCAAAAGTGGGTAAGATTCCAAAAGCCTAGAAAGGTTTCCTGAAAGAGTCTTATTCATAGGAGAACTTCTGTTGATCTGTTTTTCTATGAAACTATTGCCTACATTAGTTCATTCCTCTCCCGAGCTCCCTTTTCTTTTTTGTATTGTCTACACAAATTCTCTTAGGGATTCTCAACTTTTGGAAAGCTCTTCTTTGTGTTGGTAGTGAGATTAGAGCTAGAAAAAATACATTGTGCTGCCTTCATTTTCTAGATCAATCTTTCTGCCCATTTTGAAAGTCAGTGACTGATGGTTCAATATATTGATGAGATACTCAAGTACTCAGGTCCATATTTGTTTTCGTAAAGTACTTAAAGTACTGAACCATCAATGGAAAGAGAGCTTCTAAAATAGGGAGGGTCCATTAAAATTTTCAATTTTTCCCCCATAGAGTACTTTTCTGCTTTCTCTGTTTTAGAAAAGGTATGAATTTTTTTCTTTCTTTGTTTTGTTTTTTTCAGGCAACAGACCCCTTCAGCATGTTTCTGTGAGGTCTGTTGATATTTTTTATCTTCCCCAAGCTCCTCTGAGCTCTGATTGTTTTCCTCAAATTCTTTCCCCAATTCCTTTTAAAACCACAGTTTTGTAAGTAAATCCTCGCACTGAGACACTGTTACTTCCCATAAAGCAGCAGGACCCTGAGCATGCTGAAGCACCTTCAAGCTACTTCTGGATATAACCAATTCATAGCTCTTAATAGAGTCCAGTGTTTGAAATTTAAAGACTGAGTTCCACTCATGCTACTCTGGAAAAAAAATGACTAAAATCTTACAAATGGGAAAACTGACCTATGTCTCATGTGTCCAGACACACGTTTCATTCAAGTACAACAGCTTAAAGAAACCTTAAAGAAATTAACTATACAGCCATTTAAAAATTAAAATGTTGATTTTTGTTCAATTTCTTTTTCTGAGATGGGGTCAAGTATTTTACTTCCTCTTCTATTAATCTTGGCAATTTTTATTTTTGCAAATATTCATCCATTTCACTAAGATTGCCAAATTTATAGGCATACAATTGGGCAAAATAATGCCTATATATTGTTTTAATTTTCTTTTCATTGGTGGTGAATTAACTCTTTTCATTTTTGATACTGGTAATTTGGTTTTTTCTTTCTTTCTTTTAATCAAATTAGCCAGACTTTTATCAGTTTTATTATTTTTTTCATAAAACCAGCTCTTAGTTTTATTTATTAGTTCAATAGTTTTCTGAATTTCAGTTTTATTAATTTCTCCTTTGGTTTTCAGTATTTCTAACTTGGTATTTAATTGAGGATTTTCAATTTGTTCTTTTTCTAGCTTTTTCAGCTCCATGCCTATTTCATTGATCTCCTCTTTCTCTATTTTATTCCTGTAAGCATTCAGAGATATAAAATTTCCCCTAAGAGCTCCCTTCTCTGCATCCCATAAGTTTTGGTAGGTTGTCTCATTATTGTCATTTTCTTGAATGAAGTTATCGTTTCTATTCTCTGTTGTTTGATCCACTCATTGTTTAGGATTAGATTATTTAGTTTCCAATTAATTTTTAGTCTGTCTTTCTATGACCCTTTATTATATATATATTGCATCATGATCTGAAAAGAATATATTCACTATTTCTGCCATTCTGCCCTGGATCAGGAGTTTTTTATGCACTAGTTCATGGTTAATTTTTGTTTATGTGTCATGTACCACTGAGAAAAAAGTATATTCCTTTCTATCCCCATTCACTTTTCTTAATATGTCTACCATTCCTACCTTTCCAAAATTCTATTTACCTCCTTAACTTCTTTCCTATTTATTTTGAGGTTAGATTTATCAAGTTCAAAAAGAGGAAGGCTGAGGTCCCCCACTAATACAGTTTTGCTATCTATTTCTTCATGTAGCTTCCTTAATTTCACCTCTAAGAATTTGGATGCTATACCACATGGTTCATACATGTTTAGTAATGATATTACTTCATTGTCTATGATGTCTTTTAGTATGATATAGTTTCCTTCCTTATCTCTTTGGTTACATCTATTTTTGCTTTTGTCTTGTCTGAGATTAGGATTGCAGCACTGCTTTTTTTTTTTTTTTTACTTCAGCTGAAGCACAATATATTTCTCATGTGTTTCTTGTAAACAACATATTGTAGAATTATGGTTTTTAATCCATTTTGCTATCCACTTCTCTTTTATGGGAGAGTTTATCCCATTCACATTCAAAGTTATGATTACTATCTGTGTCTTTCTCTCCATCCTATTCCTCCCACCCCATTTATGTTTTATTTCTCCCTTCTCTTCCTCAAAAGAGTTTAGCTTTTGACCACTATCTCCCTCAATCCTCCCCCCCTTCTGTAAGCCTCACTCCCTTTTCTTTCCTGGAACTACTTCTTCCTTTCCTTTTAACTGCCTACTCCCTTTTCTTTCCCTTTCTCCCTCCCATTGAGTACAAGGCAAGTTAAGTTTCTACCCTTAACTGAATGTTATTCCCTCTTTTAACCAAATCTGATGAGAGTAAAATTTAAGCAATGGTCATCTCCCTCCCTTCTTTCCCTTTACTATAATATGTTTTTGTACTTTTTCATGTGTTGTTTACGCTTTTCTGCCACCTTCTTTCCTCTTCTCCCATTATAATCCCTTCGCACTCCTTAATTAGGATTTTTATCATCATATCAGTATACCCACATTCTTTGTCTATGTATGCCCCTTTTAAATATGGTAATAAATATACAATTCTCAAGATTTTCAAGTATTGTCCAGTATATGGATGTAAACAGTTTGCCCTTATTGACTAGCATTTTTTCTTTTTTTCTTTTTCCTGTTTACCTTTTTATGCCTGTCTTGAATCCTTTATTTGAAGATCAGATTTTCCATTGAGCTCTGGAAAGTCTGAAAGTCCCCTATTTCATTGAATGTCCATTTCCCATCCTGAAAGACCATGTTCAGTTTTGCTGGGTAGTTAATCCGTGGTTGCAATCCAAGCTCCTTTGCTTTTTGGAATATCATATTCTAAACCCTCTGATCTTTTAACATAGAAGCTGCAAGATCCTACATTATCCTGACTGCAGTTCCATGATATTTTAATTGTTTCTTTCTGACTGCTTGCAGTATTTTCTCCTTAATCTCATAATTCTGAATTTAGCTACAACATTCCTTGGTGTTTTCAATTTGGGATCTCTTTCAGGAGGTGGCATTTCTTTCAATGACTAATTTACCCTCATGTTCTAGGATCTCAGGGCAGTTTTCCATGGTGATTTCTTGAAAGATGCTATCCATGTTCTTTTATTCATCATAATTCTCAGGTAGACCAATAATTCTTAAATCCTCTCTCCTAGATCTGTTATTAAGGTCAGTTGTTTTTCCAATGAGGCATTTTCTATTTTTTTCTATTTTTTTTCAGTTTTTCAGTTTTGTTTGGCTGATACTTGATGACTCATAGAGTCATTAGCTTTCAGATGCCCAATTTTAATTTTTAATGAATTGCTTACTTCAGTTAGCTTTTGTATCTCCTTTTCCATTTGGACAATTGTACTTTTTAAGGAGTTATTTTCCTCAGTGTACTTTTTCTCCCCATGTTAATTTTATTTTGAATTTTTTTCTTCTACCTCACTTTTGACTTTTAAAATCCTTGTTGAGCTCTTCCAAGAAGACTTTTTGGGCTTAAGACCAGTTCAAATTACACTTTGATGTTTCAGGTCTAGGTATAGTGACCACATTGTCCTCTCCTGAACTTGTATTTTGATCTTCCCTGTCATCAAGATATTTCTCTATGGTCACAAATTTTTAAAAATTCTTTTTGCTCATGTTATTTGCCATTTGGGGAGCTTTAAAATTTGATTTCTTCTTCTAAGAAGCACTAAGACTTCTTGTCCTGGGGGCTAGCTGCCTGGTTACTGGTTTTCTGTGCTGCAGTTTCAGGTGCTCGGAGTTGTATGTTGTAATGGTCTAATATTTTATCTGTTACTGAGCTGTAGGTGCTTGGTGAGGGTGCTTGCCTGCTTCTCCAACTTGGGGCTCAGGATCCCTCACTGGTAAGCTGAATTGGGACCTGCTGCTGCCTTGCTAGGATGCTTTCCATCTTTCACTTGTCTCCTTCAGCCACAGCAAGAGGGCACCTTCCCATTAATCTTCCTAACCTCCTGAGGTAGAGCTAAAAGACTGCTGTACCCTGTCTTTCTGCTTGCTCCACTATTCCAGTATTTTTCTTGAGGCAATATTCTCTGGGTTTTTCAAGGTCAAGGGAGGGTGAGAGTGACTTACTGTTTATTATGCCACCTTGGCTCCTGGAAGTTCAGTCTGTGAACTGATAGCCCCAGGAGTAGCTGTTGCTGCTGCCACCATCGCCACATGCCTAGGGTAGGACCAAGCCTTTCTCTCACCCAGCTCTGACAGCCCCTTCACCCCTGTCCCCCTGCACTGAGAGGTCTGGGTCACCACTGTTGCCAGAAATTTAGTCCTCTGGAATCCACTCTGGCCTTACCATGATCAAGTCTGCATGGGTACCACCCTGTGCTCTTTTCCCAGTCCACTGCAGCAGACCTCTCCTGTCAGTCTTTGAGGTTGTCCTGGGCTGGTTTTGCTGCACTCTGTCTCTTTGTAGATTCTGTCACTCTAAAATGTGTTCAGATTTCCCCTTTAGAGGTATCTGAAGAAGTCTGTTGGAGAGCTCAGGTGACTCCCTACTTTCACTCTGCCATCTTGGCTCCACCCCTCTAAAACATTGATTTTTAAAAGTTTCCCTGAGTCTATTTCCACTTGCGCATTTTGAAATCCTTGTTTTTATCGGTCAAATGGTGTTTGTACAGTATTTTTTATGAATAATTACTCATAAAATACACAAGCATGTACACCTACAGATAAACATATGCATACGCACAAACACACTAACACACACACACATGCACACACACAGCACATATACCTCATGGTGATAAAATGCAACAAAACACAGAATCATGTTAAAATTATTCCATGAATTTACAATGAGTGGGATAATTATTATTCTATCATTCTAGTTGTATTGGACCCTTCTTGCCCCCCATTTGGAATTTTCTTGGCCAAGATACTGGAGTAGTTTGCCATTTCTTTCTCCAGTTCATTTTACAGATGAGAAACTGAGGCAAACAAGGTTCAATGACTTGTCCAGGCTCACACCACTAGTAAGTAATTGTCTGAGGCCAGATTCGAACTCAGAAAGATAAGTCTCCCTGACTCCAGTCCCAGCACTCTACCCACTGTGCCACCTTGTTGGATAATGCATCATGATAATTAAGGTTAAAAAAGGAACCTAACTATATAGAAAATTGTCCAGTGTTTTTCTTCCTTTAATCTGTGTCTTGTAGCCCACAATTTTGGCTATCTCTTTTTCTTGTATCTCTTCTTGAGGGTGACACAGGGAATATAGCAAACCTACTCTTGGGTCCCATGTCAGTAAGGTGAACTTACTGAGTCAGGCTAACCAAGCACTGACATTTTGGTTCAATGGGCTCATGATCACATAGACATTGGGCCTTCGTTTCCATCAGACAAATTCTCTGACTGTACTTCATCAACAGATCTCCTATTTGGGTGCCTTTCCATAAGTAGTCCTCCACAAATAATATGCACTCCCTCCTCACATCCATTTCTAAATATCCTTAGCTTCCTATAAAGCACAGTTTAGCTTTCACTTCTTACATGAGATTCTTCTTGGTCATTTCCTTCAGTTATTACTACAGATTATCCTCTAATGATTACTTTGAATTTATCATTGTATCCCAATCCCTCCCTTCCAAAATATGGGAATATAAGCTCTTGGAGGACAGAGATGGATTTTTCTTTGTATTGTCAGTGCCTAGCAACTAATGAATATTTGTTGAATTGTTGGGTCAATGTGCACTAGGGCTGATCCTGATGAAAGGAATGAATGATTAGGGTAAATGATGACCAAGAAAATGGGAACTGTGGGGAAGGAAAATGTGAAGAAAATAATAGATTGAGAGAACAAGTTAGAGAAAGAAATCATGAAAGTGTACAAGAACAATGAAAAGCATTTGTTTTTACAAATCATCTCCATGTTCCTTGTGTTTCTTTGTTTCCAAAAGCCTTTGAGATGACTTTGGTTCCTCGGATTCCTTGAATGTCTTGTCAAACTTTCTTGAAAGCCAAGTAACCAAAGCCATAACAACATATGTTGAGTAATTCTAAAGGAGAACAGGAGTGAAAGATTATATCAAGGAATTGTCTTCTAGCAAGAGGAGATAAACTAGTCACATAAAGAGGATGAGGGATGACAGGCTGGATTCAAACTAAGTCCAATAATGTATCCATTCCACCACACTAGCGAAAGTTGAAAATACTACAATTTTATAATGTGAATCAAATAAGTAGTAAAGATAACTCTCCCTGTAATTGGCAGTAGAATCTTTATGACTTGAGGAGAATAGTATGTAAGACATTCCTATATTGAATGGAAAGTTGGACATACACAGCCTTTATAATCCATGACAACTCCAAAATAACTTTAACTTTCTTTGCTTATGTTTTGCATAATTTTAGCCTTGAGAATCTGGTCAAACCCCAAATGGCATACGTTATATTCCTACAACATATATAGAATTTGATACTGTTAAGCCAGGAGCACTGAATTTATGTAAAACAAGAGAATGGCTGAGGGAAGAATTGGGACTATATATGATCATCCTGTTTCATACACACATACATGTGTATGTTTATAATATGTTTTGTGTGTATATATGTACATATGCAATATATGTATGCACATATAGAGTTATTGACTTTGGTCACCTCACACATCCTATCATTCCACTTTGAACTTTCTTGACTCATCTTCTGGGGACCCCCAATTTATTTCTAATACTTTAAACAGTAAGAGTATTGATTAAATAATCTTTCTTTGTATATATGTGTGTGTGTGTGTGTGTATATATATATATGTATATATATACATATATATGTATGTATGTGTGTATATATGAGTATGTGTGTGGGTGTGTATTTTTGTATACATGTACACAAGGAGCTCAGTGGCACAGCTGATACAGTGCCAGGCCTGGAGCTAGGAATACTTGAACTGAAATCTGTATTTAGATATTTATTAGCTGTGTGACCCTGAGCAAATCACTTAACTATTTGCCTCAGTTTTATTATCTATAAATTATACTGGATAAGGGAATAGAACACTACTCCTGTATTTTTTTTCACCAAGAAAGCTCTGAAAGGGGATACAAATAGTCAGACATGACTGAAAAATGACTAAACAATAAAATATAGGCAAATGTACATAGATTTTTTTAAATATGTTTTATTCTAGGCTTAAGAAATAAAACAAACATTCCCATAACATATTAGAATTGAAAAAATGATTTCACCTAAAATTGTAAATATATAAAACTTGCTATTTCTTTTCAATATATAATAAAATTAACATGTAGCGTTTTTCTTTTTTCTCCACCTCCCCCCTAGAGATAGCTATTTATATACATGTAAAATCATCCTATGCATTCTTCTGTTTATCAGTTCTTTTCCTGAAGGCAGATAGTATCTTCCTTCATATTTTTAATCAATAGTTTTATTTGCACAAAATATTACTAATAAAGTAGAGGTTTCCAAAAGGTGAGAATCTAGAAAGTTCAAAATGTGATAATGGAGGGTGTGAGGTGACCAAAGCTAAATTTTGAATATTTTGTTGTTCGTTCAGAGTTCCAGTGATCTCAGCCATAACTCCATAGGAGTTAATGGTAGTCATTGCCATGATAGCCTTTGGAATTCTACTGTAGTCTGTATGTGCCTGGTATACTGATTAACCATGAGGAAGACTGTCTTGTGAGCTGAAACATCAGCACTATGTGAATCAGTGAACTCCGATGGGTGATTGTAATGGGAAGTGATGCCTTTCTATTCATCTTCTGGAAAACTAAGGATGATTGGTTGTTTCTTTAACAACATCAATAATAATAACATGCATTTCACCAGATTTTAAAGCTTACAAAGCATGTTGCCTACCTTATTAGATTCCTATGTTGACCATATTGTGCAAGTATAAAATTGTCTCCATCTTATTGAAAGTGAAGTGCAGTGCCCTGGGGGTTATAAAATCATGTATACCTTTTGATACAGCAATTATATTACTAGGTCTATGTCCCAAAGAGATTAAACAAGAGAAAAGGAAGGAAGGAAGGAAGGAAGGAAGGAAGGAAGGAAGGAAGGAAGGAAGGGAAAGGAAGGAAGGAACAAAGGAAGAAAAAAGAAAAAGGACCTATATATAAAAAAAAAATTGTAGCAGCTCTTTTTGTGGTAGCAAATAATTGGAAATGGAGGGGATGCCCATCAATTGGAGAATGGATGGATATATTACTAGTTGTAATATATGATTGTGATAGAATACTATTTTGCTATAAGAAATAAGAAGCAGGATGCTCTGAGGAAAACCTGGAAAGACTTATATGAACTGATACAAAGTGAAATGAAGACAACCAGGAGAATAGTATAAACAATAACAGCAATCTTGTATGATGAACAACAGTGAATGAGTTAACTATTTTTAGTAATGCAATGATCTAAGATAATTCTGAAGGACTTATGATGAAAAATGTTATCTATGACCAAAGAAAGAATTGATGGAGTCTGAATCCAGAACAAAGCTTATGTTTTTTACACCTTATTTTTCTTAGAGGTCTTTTTTTTGCTCTGTGTTTTCTTTCACAATATGTTTTGCATGAATGCAGATGTATAACCTATATCAAGTTGCTTGCCTTCTCAGTGATGGGGAAGGGGAAGAATAAAGAGAATTTGGACCTCTAAATTTTTATGTGTGTGCATAAATTGTTTATACATGTAATTGGAAAAAATTAAATGTACAGTAAAATGTAAAAGAAAGAGAGAAAGAGGAGAGAGAAAAAGAAAGAAAGGAAGGAAGAAAGAAAAAGAAAGAAAGAGAAGGAGAGAGAAAGAGAAAGAAAGGAAGGAAAAAAGAAAGAAAGAAAGAAAGAAAGAAAGAAAGAAAGAAAGAAAGAAAGAAAGAAAGAAAGAAAGAAAGAAAGAAAGAAAGGAAGAAAGAAAGAAAAAAGAAAGGAAGGAAGGAAGGAAGGAGGGAAGGAAGGAAGGACGGAAGGAAGGAAGGAAGGAAGGAAGGAAGGAAGAAAGAAAGAAAGAAAGAAAGAAGAAAGAAAGGGAGGGAGGTAGGAAGGAAGGAAGGAAGGAAGGAAGGATGGATGGAAGAAAGAGAAAGAGAAGTCTAAATACGTAAAGTAAGTTGCCCTCACGTAGCTTAGTGTCATCAAATCTTTTGAGTCCAGGATTTTTTCACTACTATGCCATGGGGAACACTGAGGAAGTACAAAGTGTCTCTAACATTAAGGGTATTGAAGCCCCAAATCAAAAATAAGGCCTTGGTGAAGACAGCACCTACCAATTGAAGGTAGTCTCCCAAAGAACAGTCCAATTCTATATGTAGTAGGTCACGTCTTACTGAATTTTTCCCCCTCTTAAAAAAATTTCAGAGAGCCTTAAAAAGTGTCCCTTTTCCAGGATTTCATTATGCCTTTCTGGCTCCTGTTGTGTGCAGCAGGTAGTATGTGACTTAAGATAAAAGAAATGTTTTTTCATTTCTTCCCTGTTGCTTTAATAACTCCTTTTCTCTTCTTGAAGCCAATTTCTACATTTTCTCTTCCATCTGCTACGTTTATTTCTCATTGGAATGTACCTTCTACAGCTAGTCTTTTTTTTTTTTTAAATATCCTTTTCAAGAGAAAGGGTAAAAATCTATTTATAAGAAAGGCCGAATCACTATAAATTCCAGGCTTTATAGGTATGCAAAAAGATTACTTTAATACAACAACCAATAATCATTCATTGTACTCTTTACACTAATTAGCTATTATAATCATCTGTTCCCTTATTGTTTCTGTGGTCAAACTGTGATGCAATAAACATTTGTTACCTAAAGAATGTATGTGTGTTTATTTCTTTTTAAGTTAGGATAATCACATAGGACTTCATTTATTTTGTGTTTATCTCTGCATAATATTTATTAATCTTCCTGACATTCAGATTAAATATAATTAAGATATGCAAATCTTACCCTTACTGAGATGCACTTGACCCATTTCTGTCTAAATAATAGTTATAGTTTTAAAGAATGGGCCATGATATATTTAAAACAACATCTGTTCAGTTCATAAGGCTCGGTGTTTTCCAACACAGGTATTACAATAGAGCAGAGACTGAAGCCTCAAACAATAGCAAAATTATGTATACAAAATGGAAGATTTTTTCTAATATTAATAATAATCTTACATAATGCTTTACAATTTGCAATACGCTTCAAAAATATCTCATTTAATCCTCACAATAACCTTTGGAGATACATGATATTATTATCCCCATTTTATAGATGAGGAAACTGAAATAGATGGAGGTTTAATGACTTGCCTAGAGTCACACAGCTAGCAAGTCTCGATGGGAGGCCAAATTTGGATATACATCTTCCTGACTCCAGGTCCATCATTCTATCCACTCTGCATCTGCAGAGGTTCCTTGTAGATAAATGTTAAAGTTACAAAATTAATTTAACAAATAGCATCTGGACTTTATAGAACATTCATACTCTATCCTATGATAGATCCAGCTTTGACTTGTATTGGCCACTAAATATACTGTATGATCATTACAGATCATGAAGGATATTATTTATGTTCTAACTTTCCTCCTCCTAATCTCCCCACTTTCTCATTCTAGCTCTTCCTATAGCTTTGCCTTCAGGTAATTTTGTGGCCCACCATATTTTAAATTGGTACAGAGTATGGCATCCACCAAACAGCCCCTGAGGTAGAAGATTACAAAATTTGTAGGGACGTCTCAGCTTAAGAGATCCTACTGCATCCTTGCCTCAATTTGCAATCTTTGTCATAATTTTATGCCAGTAGATAGATAAATGAATGCTGGATGTATTCTGAAAGAGGACATTAATTTGCATGTTATCTTGAACTAGCCTCTTTCTCATTTAGCACCTGCTCTGTGTCAGTGAATGGCATGGATTCCAACTCTGCCAAAAGAATGTTCCTTGATTGTTTCCAAAGTATCCTGCTCAGCAAATAATATTTGAATAGTACCAACAACAGATGTTTTCAACTTTCTAGAATCTTATTTTTTCCACTTGTTGCCATGGTTCCCACTCCTTGCCTTTTATCTTTCTCTCTTTTTTGTCAGATGTGACTTGATTTTTATCAGTGCTCATGGTGACATTCTACTAAGAGAATAGCAAGCAGCTAAGATGGTCAATACTTGTTAAAATGGCTGTAGAAACAAAGAGAACATTCTTGAAATGTAAATGATATGGCTTAACAGCTGGGATGTACTATCACAACTGAAACCTGCTTGACTTATTTATAGAGTTCCCATTTTGTTCCCTTGGATAACCTAATGTGCTCCAACATCTTATTTCTACAAGGACCTTGGGGAATAATTGCCATACACCAGATCCATCAGAAAGCTTAACGTTTCCTAAAACAGATGCAAGCGTATGCAGAAGCAGAGATTCCAAAATGAATACCTACTCTAAAATGAATGAGAAATTCCCAATTCATTCCTCATATACATTTTGGTATGTAGTATAGTAAGAACTGGCCCTAAATACACCAATCCTAAAATACTAGATCAGGAAGGAGCTTAAGAGATTATTTTATTATTATTTTAATGACAAGAAAATGTGGCCCAGAAAATGGTGAAGTGATTTGCCTTAGATGATACAGCTAATAAATTGAAGGCCCAGCCTCCAACATAAATCTCTTGATACCCAAGTCATTACTCTTTCCTCAAAGCAAAACTGTAGTTGCCCTTTTCCAGTATAGCAGTGGAGAAGGACAAAGAAATCTCTTCCATTATAATACAAGTATCTCTCAGGGAAGAATTTGATCCAATATATTCCCTACCATTTTTTCTTAAATTATGAAATATATATTTATGCATGAAAAGTACTACACAGTAAAAATTAAGCAAACATTGCCCTTTTTGCATCTAGATACTTGAATTCTAAGAATTTGCATTAAAAAATCACTGACCATGACTATTTGGGGAAAATTCACCTTAATTATAGGTTTGTAAGGAAATAGAATTGAGTTATTTTTCAAGTACTTATAATGACATGAATTGCTAAGTAGATATTCACCTATATTTGCTTTACTAAATAGATTCCTTCATTCAGTAATCATTTATTAAGTACTTATATAGAGCACTGTGACACGGGCTTGAAAATAAAGATGAGATAAGTCTCCTACAAAGATAACATGGCCTCCTATACTACCACAATCCATATTTATATGCAACTGTTTTCAAAACAACATACTGTTTTGAATTGCATCTTTCCCCTACCTTCTTGATTATATGTTATTTTATCATCAGGCAACTCTTTATTTTCCATAGGAAACATAACGTATCTCCACTAAAGTCAAACTCTAATACCTCACTATGGACATGGAAATGACCCTGGGTTTTTAAAAATGATGCTCAGCAAATACAGATTCTAGCTCTGCCCATCCAGTTTCATAGATGTTGAGTATTGGTGATGGATTATATAGCCATGATTCTAGTAGGAGCACAGTTAAATTTAGGAAGATTCAACCTCAAACTGGCCAAAGAGTAATAAAAGGGGAATAATTCTTGAGACTCAATTCTTGAAGACCATTTGCAAAGGGAGAGGGAACAGAAATATGAATCAATGGAGCAAATATAGCATGCCAATGAATTTACAGATCATTGAAGTACATAAGGTTAAGTACAAAGGGAAATATAATTTAATCTTGGGTCCCTATAACCATGAATTCTGAATCAATGGTTTCTAAATGTATCAGGTTTTACTTTATATGACACAAAATCTAAATTGAGGATATAATGAAAATCAGAGCTAATCTTAATACTGAATGGGTATTTTTTTCTCCTTTCTCTTTTCTTCCTTTTTTCTTTCCTTCCTTCCTTCTTTCTTTTCTTCCTTCATTCTTTCTTTCCTTCCTTTCTTTTCTTTCTTTCATTCTTTCTCTCTTTCCTTCTTTCTTTTCTTTCATGAGTCAGGGCACAATATGGTTGGAATTTACTTAACCAGTAAATTAATCCCAGTTCTGATAATCCCAGTTCTATGACTATGTTATGCTATATTACCTTGGGTAATTAACTTAAGGTTAAATTCCTATTTTGTAATATATGAGAGTTAGACTAAGTGATCCCCAAGGATCTTTTAAGTTCTGAAATTCTATGATTTTATGGATTTAAATAATTAAACTAACCTGTGAACTAGATATTTTTAAGATTTTTCTCTCTCAAATCAGCAATAACCAACTTTGGCCTTTAGGTACAATTATGATCTATATATGCAAGCAATGTGAAGATATCCCAAGATTACAAAATTGTTTTGAAAGTTTGTTTTTCAGGGAATTTTTAATAGGATAAGTTCTCATCAATTTGTCATGGTGTAGTTATAAGTCTGTCCTGGGAAAGGGGAGGGATCAAAGAAGCTCTTAAGATTTCTGCCTATATCCTAAGTTTGAATGATTCCGTGGCATATGGCAGAATGTCTTAGTGAATGAGCATGGACCTGGAAACCAAAACTTTCCCATTTGCCTTCTGGCTTTTGCATAGACTTGTATAATCTCCCTGTGCTTCTCTGTTTCCAACTGGCAGATGGAGGTAATTCCACTCACCACTGACCTCTCTCATAGGGGAGTTGTTTGGATGAACTCTTAAGCAAATCTTTTCCAGAAATTAGCAGCTTTCATTGTGCTACTATTGCTATCATGGGACATATTTAGTAAATAGCATTCCTTTAATAAAAAACATACTCACCAGCTGGCAACATGGTTCAGAAAGAAAAAAAATGAGGCTGGGAAATAGGGAACAGGTTTGGGTTCTAGTCTAGTTTCTGTCACCATCTTGTTCTCTGGGGCAAGTTACCACTTTGCTAACAGTTAATTTTATTTGTATTCACTATTTAATGGACCATAATACCGCCCACCTCCATGTATTTGTTAGGATTTAAAAGAGTGTTGAGTGAATTATATAAAGTAATGCATATGACAGTACTTTGGAAAAATCTAATTTGTTATATTTACCATGTATTGGAGACAGTCTTCTGGTTTAAAAAAGAGATTATTTATTTGAGGATATGGTCTCCCAAGAAATGAAGAAATTTTTCAATGCTGACAATTTCTGACCAGGATAGATAATATCCTCCAGGATTAGGAAATATAATAAGACATTTACTGTGTTCTTCTATGTGCAATAGTTGCTATTTGGATCATGCTTGGTTCAAATTATAAGGAACACTTTAAAACTGTACCTCTCAGTTCACTCCCCAACCCAACAGTCCTTCTTTGCCTCTATTTATTTAGAATGCTCAGTGACCTCATGCTCCTCTGACTTCTCAAGGTCCTGGAGTCAAGAAGATTTGAGTCTAAAATCCTACTTCCAATATTGAATTAGGTTTTTGATCATGGGCAAAGCATTTAGTGCTTCTGAGCTTGTTTCCATACCTGTGAAATGTAAAAAATAACATGTGTATTATCTATCTTATGCAGTTGTTTTGAGACTCAGATGAAATGTACATAAAGGGCTTTGTAAAACTTGAAAGATTTACATCAGTTTCATTTATTATTGTTGTTTTAGTGACTCCCAAGCAACATGAGGTTTCCTCCTCTTTAGGTCTTTTAAAAATGACCTGTCTTGTCTTTTTCCCATTATCTCAGGGCCATGCTAATGAGGTAGAGTAATTACAAGGGATTGTTTCTATGCTAGTGCCTTATTTTTTTTTAATGGTGTATCCACTTATTTGCAAGGGGATGGATGAGAAGTGCAGGAATCATAGGAATGATTCATAATAATCATAGGAAATGGAAGCATGTGAGAAGTCTAGAAACTTTTGAGAACAGAGGCCTAGAGATGGATGGCTTGGTAATTTGCTAGCACCAGCAGCCTGCCTTTTGCAAGGTAAAGTCATTGCTACCTGAACTAAACATAATCATCATCAGTTGGAGCCTTGTCTGACTCACTGACTCTCTTAGAGAGTAAGCTGACTGGATGGAATTTACTGTCCCATTGGGAATGTGTGAACTTAACTTCTTTCCACTTTTCCCAAATTTACCTCATTTCTGTCTGGTAAAGAGGCATGGCATATCCTTAATATTGTGGGGTTTTTGCTCTCTGTACTTTTATAACAGGTTGTATCTATAGATAAAGATAAGCTACATTTTATTACATTCTGAATGTCTATTATAAGTGAGGGGACCAAACTATCGGAGAAGGACAAAGGATATATTCATAAAAGATAATTCTGACAAATGAAACTATATTGGAATTCTCTCTCTCTCTCTCTCTCTCTCTCTCTCTCTCTCTCTCTCTCTCTCTCTCTCTCAACAAGAGAAGATTCAATGGGTTAATGGTTGAGCACTCTCAAGTAGGATATGTAGACTTTTCAGGCAGCCTTCTTAGAAGTGAAAAATAATTCAAACTGATGCTAGAAAATTCAGGGATGATTACAGAAGATGGAAAAATGTTTTGGGAGGAACTTAAATCATGCAATGTAGAGAGCCTTTTCTGCCTAATCAAAAGGTCATTCTGCTGTAGAAAATTTTCATCTGGAAAATGGGAAGAGCAATACTGGCACTTGAGAGGGTTCTTTGGCCAGAAGTTCTTTGACTATATAAATACAAGTTATTATTAGAGATAATTATTATCATCATCACTATTCTGCAGGCTCATCAATATTCTAATGTGGACAAAACCCTCCCTTTATTAAGTGTGTGTAACAAATGCCAGTCTTTTCTTGAAAGGACTATTAATAATCCCTCCAGATGTGATAGAACTGGATTCATTGTATGAAGAATTCTTGGTTCTTTTGATTCCCTGCTGTTAGATTTATATTAAGATGGAGTCAACAAAAGAGATTCCTGAAAGGTATAGGCATGAAACCAACTGAACATTTTTTTTATTTTCATTCCATTCATACACATTGAAGTGACAATCACTACCACTGAGCAGTTTCTAGGAAATCAGCTCTCTTCTCAGATATCCCCATAGTCTATTTCAGCTAGAGAGCTAAAAAAAAAAAAAAAAAGAAATATTCCAGTACCATAGTAAAGGCTACTCAGATTTGTATACAGGAAAGTAATCTTGGGTAGATAAAGCAATCCAAGGACTTGGAAATATTTGTTCTAAGAAAAATGTTAGTGGGTTGTAGATGAACATAGGTATAAATATATTGTCCCCTTAGGTAATTGTTATTTTTCTTGAAGATCAGAGCCCATTCTAAAAACTTCACAGGGCAAAAGAATTATAATATTTATCCAAATAACAAAGGGGAAAGTACTCAATTCTGCAGAAACAGAAAGTAAGAATGTGATTGCAAACCTAGCAGATATAGAAAATTGATCTCAATAATAGCTCCTTTCCAGGAGAAGATAAATTGAATGGCCATTTGAAAAAAGTGTCTTGTGAGTTCATCAGTCTTCTGACATTGTACATCAGTTTCAAAACTGCATTGCTAATGCAGAAATATAGAGAGGGAACAAAAGAATATTGTCAAAGTGATGAAGACTATTCCCTTGTTTTGACTAGTTTAAACAATTTTCTTTAGAATTCTGTTTTGTGAGTCATTAATCTTGAAAAATGGGAGAAGACTGAGAACAAAAGCAATACACCTACGTAGGATCATTCCCAAAAGGTGAAGGTTTTTGACTCACAACATCCTCTTAAGCCAGTGGTAGACTCCTACTGCCCTGGGAGCTATTTTTTTCTTTAACTAAAATATGACCAAACAGAAGGGACGTTGATTGTATTCATGGGATAAGGGTCCACCGACACCAGTAGCTGAGAGAATGTTGGATTCTGGTGCATCCAATGGTGCTAGTAGTAGAGGTTCTACTTTCAAAAGTGAGGGAGGGATAGATTAGGGGTTCAAAAGAAAAGGTGACATATCTATAAGTGTCCAGTGGGAGGTGGAAAGAACCTGGTCAGTCCACTTTTCTAAAGCACAAGAAAGATAAAATGTTATGTGTATATATATTTTTTTCTATTTAGTTTTCTCTGAAGCCAGAGGTTGCTATTTCTACCAACAAGAGGTGGGATTTGCAAGAGCAAGAGTGGTTAGGACAATGCAACGGTGGAGGGAGAGAAAAGTCTCTAAGACTATAGTATAGTTTCTGTATTCCCTACTAGATATAGGAGATAAACTTCCTTCTCTAAAAACAAACAAACCAACAAGAAATCCTCTAAAAAGAGGATAAGTATTGAATGGTAGTACTGGCCAGTGGTACTCCGACAGGTGTTTCATATACCTTTCTAAAGTTTTCTTTAAGCTGTTTTAATTTCTGATTTGCTTCTTTTTGTAATGAGGGTTTGGTGTATACCTAGATAATCTAAGATGGCATGACCTATGAGAAGATGCAGGAGAACATGTATATGAGCGACTGGAGGACTAGAACATATATTGACATTCTTCATTGACCACCTGCATTGTATTAAACATCAGATGTGAATCTAGAAAAAAAAACACACAAATATAAAGTCATTTCAAAGACACCAGTAGCTCTAGCTGTATAATGAATGGAGAAGGGTTACTCTCATCCACGTGGTAGGCCAATATAGAATGTGTACATCTGCTCCAAATCTCCAAATCTCTAACATTCCATATTTAAGTGCCCCAGTGACATTCATATAGATGACATCATTTAAGTGAGTGGACTATGCATGTGCCAAACTCCTGTTACATTTTAAAATTAAGATCAATCATAATTCCTCTCTGATTCCTGTGAATTAATTAATTGGATGCCAGAAGAGACTAAAATGGAGTATGCTAATAATTAGTTTGATATGCACACTGGAATAAACAGGCCAGAGGTTAAAATATCTGTCTAGAATTCCAGAGATTTCCTTCAGGAGGGAGAGGGAATGAGCTGAATGGAAGCAAATATTATGATTTTGATTTTTGTTAACAATGTTTACACTCCCCTAAACAGTAGAAACAGAGAAACCATATACCCAGACACCATGCAAATCTTTTGCTAAAAGAGTAATTGATGAATCAGATACAGATGGCTTAAAGTTCAGGTACCTCAACAAAACTCCATACTTCAAAGTGAGGAAGAGGTACTGGAGAAAGGATGTAGACCAAATAGGCTGTAGACCAATATAGGTCAAATATCCATAGGTGGTCAATGAAAGGTAAAAGTTATGATTTAGAAAGAATCTTGCCTGTCCATATTTCTAAAGTAGGAAAATGAAAAAAAAATAGTGTCTATATTTTTCTTCCTCTTAGTTCTCAACCCTAAATCTTGTCACTACTTGCCTTACTAGGTAGTTACACCAGCTAGTTTCAAAAATGTCATTGGTAAGATTTTATCAACAGCTCCAGAGACGTCAAGGATTGACATGAATATATTGACTTGAAATAACCAGCAGCACAGAGCTCAGTATTCTTGTTATTTTTATTTTTTTCTACTCAGATATTTTGCAATGTTTCAACATATTTTCATTCTATAAAAGCAGAAAGCTTCTTAGGTTTGATACAATGACATATCACTTATATGAGAGTTTCCTATCGCTCTTTAAGCTGTTTCAGGAGAATAATAGATGACCAAAATGGTGGTCAATAACATTTGTTTTTAAAGCTTTCAGTGTCTGCTTTTGGAAGGTCCTTTCCTGGAGCTTTCAAGAACATAGAGCTCTAAAGAGTTCATTTCTTTTTACATACATAAGAAACTGCAGAGAGTAGAATCAGAGCACCTAGACTTGAAACTTGACACTGCTGCTTACTACCTGAGTGATCTTGACATTAACCACCTAGAGGTTCATCTGATTTATATAATAATAGCTAAAAATTGTATAGTTCTTACTATGTGAAACACAATATGCTGAGTGCTTTGCAAATATTACCTCATTTGATCTTTACCACAACTCTAGGAGAAAAATTATTATCCCCATTTTACACATGAAGAAACTGAGGTAGACAACGGTTAAGTGACTTTCTCAACATCTCAGAGTGTTTGAGGCCAAATATGAATTCAGATAACATGAGAGGGTCGTTTTAAATGACCTCCAAGTACCCTCCAATTTCTAAATCTTTGATTCAATGGAATTGCTTTCCAGAAAATATCTGCTTTCTGTCATGCATGCACGGAATATGATTTTAAGTCAATATGTTTCATTTTCCAATATCATTTTCATTTTAAGGTCTCCCTCTCAGTGTGGTGTAAAAACTATTTTTCTTTCTCAAAGGGACTTCAGAAATCAGGAGGTATATTTGTTTTGACAGGATATTCTTTCAGCTGCTTCTGAAAAAAAATACCATAAATATACACTATTGAATATCAGTGACTATTATGATTTGGGGGTGAAGGTTGGATTATCACCTAAAGGGGGAAAATATGATTGGGAGATACATTTCTATATAGATCACAATTTGGACAATAAGGGCTAATAATAGCTTATGCAGGACTTAGTTCTAGATGATCTTTAAGTTCCCTTCTCACCAGAAAGTGGTAGAGCTAGGACTTATATCCCAGTCACCTAATAGCCAGTTCCAGGTTCCTTTTGTCATAGAAAGCTTTCTCTCAACAGTGCTTCCCACCATAATAAAGTGGTTGTAACTCATTACCTCAGCAGGTAGTACTGGAAAAAAATAAAAATGGGTTCCCATAGAGTATAAACAAATATACGTGGCAAATTCAAAAAAAATGGTGTACAAATTATTTGAGACAAGCAATAATTTTTATAAATTTTCTTTTCTATAAACATTATCATGTGAATGTCTCTAGTGCCAGTACCACCTAAAATCTATCCTTAGACAGACTAAATTAGATTGACAGGTTTTTTTCCCATTTTTATTTAATGTTCTCTCAGTTGAATGTTTATTTTTCTTCCTTACTCATATTTCATTGCTCTCTTTTGTTCTATTTAAACTTCAGTGGGTGGTGAGAATAGATGGCATTCTTTATATATATATATGTTTATTTTATTAAATATTTCCCAAATACATGTAAAAAACATAGCAATTTTTTTTAAAATTGAATTCCAAATTCTTTCCCTCTGTCCTCCCCCTCCATGCTCCTTGGGAAGGCAAGCAATTTAATATATATATATTATACATGTGAAGTCATGCAAAACATATTTGCATATTAGCCTTGTTGCAAAAGAAGACTCAGACAAAAAAACAACAAAAAAATAAACAAATATGCTTCAATTTGCAAAGAATTTATATTATTCTAATGAAAAATTCTAGCATATAAGGAGCATACTTCAATGATATTTAGCATTATTTCAGTGACTGTCAGTATAAAGACACTAACCACATCCAAGCTGCAGTGGAGTACGAAGGAAAGTGTCATTGAAAAAATGCTAAAAAGCTAATAGCTGTCAATCTATTTATGTGAAGGAGCCTAATTAGGGTGGGGTGGGGAGTACTATCAGAGACATCAGACAGTTATTCCCATGGCATAGGCTTCTTGAAGTTGGACCAGTATCATATTACCTACTCAGTAAACTTCACTGGCTTTCTATGACCTCCAGGATTGAATATAAAAATTTTAGCCACTGTAACCCTCCATATCATAGCACCTCCTCCCCTCAATCCCCCATACTCTTTCATCTAATTTGTTAGCTCTCTTGCTATTATTCTCACAAGATACTCCATTTCGTCTCTCCAGGCATTTTCTCTTTCTCTCCCTAATGCCTTGAATGCTCTTTTTCCTGATCTCATCAGATTGCCTTCCCTGAATTCCTTTAAGTCCCAATTAAAATCTCATCTGTAGGAAGGTTTTCCCAATCCTGCTTAATTCCAGTACCTTACTTAGATTATTCCTTATTTATATTTTCTCTAGCTTATTTATTCATAGTTGTTTGCATGTTTTCTCCCCATTTCAATTGCGAGTTCCATGAGAGTAGGAAATGCCTTTAGCCATCCTTTCTATTCTGAGCATTTATCCCAGTACATAGTACATAGTACAAGAAATGCCTATTAACCAACTATTGACTGCAGTTGCTCCTGGAGTCAGGAAGACCCTTCTTTGTGAGTTCAGATCTGACTTCAGACCCTGTATCAGTAAGGACCTCAACATACACAGGGGAACTTGCTGCCACAGATTCTTTGATCTGCTTCTCTGAGGGGAAAGACAACCTTTGAGGGATTAACAACCTTTAATCAAGCACATGTATCATTCAGTTAGTTCAAGGGGAAAAGCCAGCATCCTGAGCTTCAGAGAAAATACAGAGAAATCAAAAGTCAACAGAAATGCTTCCAAAATGTCTGACCATTAACATACATACATCTTTACCAAAGAGGGAACATCTGGGTTTTTCAAAGGGGTGGGGAAGGAGTCTCCTTAGTAGCTTCCCAGAGTTCTCTTCTGGCCAAACAAACGGTTCTAGTCAGTAACTAAACCTCACTCTCAGAGTATTTTTACACTTTTCAGAGCCACAGTGCATAACCCTCTGACCCAGTGCCTCAGTAGAAAAAATAAAAGGTACTTGGGACCCTCCTACAAAAAAACTCCCCTAATCAAGCTTCCCTCACTGGAGTCTCATCAATGGATGGGGAAGGTCATTAATCACATTATTCAATCTGAGACACTTTTAGTAAAATAAAAACAGCAAAAGATCCTAATTTGATTGCCATTCCAGACCATTACTAGCTGTGTGACCCTGGGCAAGTCACTTAACCCTGTTTGATTTAGTACCACATCTGTAAAGTGAGCTTGAGAAGGAAATGGCAAGTCACTCTAGTATCTTTGCTAAGAAAACCCTAAATGGGGTCATGAAGAGTCAGACATGATTGTAAAATGACTCAACAACAGCAAAATCCCAATACTATATAAGCTATTTGAAAAAAAAAAACAAAACAGGAGTACTACTAAATTTTTTTTTATGATACAAATATTGTTTTGATACCTAAACAAGGCAGAGTAAAAACAGAGAAAGAAAATTATAGAACGATTTCCTTAATTAATATCAAGGCAAAAATTTTAAATAAAATACTAGCAAGAAGGTCACAGCAACATGACATAAAGATCAGACATTAAGACCAGGTAAGATTTATACGAGGAATCCAAGGCTGGTTCAATATTAGGAAAACTATCATCATAATTTACCATATCAATAACGGAAGGAACAAAAATCATATAATATCAATAGATGCAGAAAAATCCTAGGACAAAATGCCACATTCATTCCTATTAAAAACATTAGAAAGCATAGTAGTCAATGAAACCTTTCTTAAAATGGTAAGTAGTATCTCTGTGATTGTTGCAGGACAATCTATTCCCTTTCCCCTTAAAGAGATGGACAATGGAGGCATCCTTGAACTCCTAGGGGATAACCTCTTGCCATATAACCTGGAAAATTTCAGTCACCTTTTGTATGAGCAATGGTCTCCCTTCCTTGTAAATCTCAGTTGGAATAGAATCAGCACCAGGTGGTTTGCCACATAAAAGGAACATAATGGCCATCAAAACCTCTTCTATAGTTGGAAGTTCAGCTAAGGAGGAATTGACTTCAACCGAGGATGAATGGTCAATGGCTTCAGCATTGATTGATGATGCTCTGTTGAGAACACTATGGAAGTGTTCAGCCCATCTCTCTAGAATCATGTCCTTATCATTAATCAATGTGGCTTCATCAGCATTGAGTAGTTGTGATGCACCATAGGTTTTTGGTCTATAAATGGCTTTCAGGGAATCATAAAAGCACTTTGGATTGTTACTATCAATATAAAACTGAATTCCAACTGCCTTCTTACAGAGCCAGGAATCCTGCATCTCTCCAAGCTTTGCTTGTACTTTGTTTCTGATGGAATTAAATGCTGCCTTCTTAAAGGTGTATGAACTATCCTGCTGGTAAATCCTGTGGAGTTCTCATTTTTCATTTAGCAGCTTCTGAATTTCCCCAACATTTTCATTAAACCAACCTTAGTATTTGTGAGTGTTCTGACCCAGATGAGCAAATGCAGTTCTTAACACCAAGTCTGTGAAAGCTGCCCACTCCTTTTCTGCTCCACTGTTGCCAACTGTATGTTGGTTCAACTTTCCCTCGGAATTAGCCACAAACTGTTCACACTCAGAGAAGAGCTCTAATTTGTTGACATTAATCCTTCTGGTATTCATTTTGCCTTGGGGGTGACACTTTTGATGAATGCTAATATTTAGCTTGAAAAGTGTAAGTCTATGATCAGTCAAGCACTCTGCACCACACATTGCCTTTGTCACTCTCACATCTTGTCTCTTTCTTCTCCTTACAATTACATAGTCTATTAGATGCCAATGTTTGATGTGAGGGTGCATCCATGAAATTTTATTGCATTTAGGTAAATGGAAAACAGTGCTGGTGATGAGAAGCTCATGTGATGTGCAAGTCTTTAGCAGTAAATGACCATTGCCATTGCTGTTTCCAACTTCATTCTTCAATAGGATTCCCTACCAAGTCTGGTAGTCTGAGCTTACTCTAGCATTAAAGTCACCCAAAATGATAAGCTTGTCCTCTATTGGCACATTTATGATAAGGGTCTCTAGGTCTTCATAAAATTTTTCTTTGACCTCATCAGGGTTCATCATGGGTCTCTCTCTTAGTCATTGCATGTAAAATTATTGTTAGAGTCCTCCTTGTTAGGCTGATCCTTCACTGAGAAGATAGTCATATACCTGAGAGCCAGCGTGGCTTCAGAAAAGGCCAAGGAACAGTCTGTGGTGTTTGCTGCCCAACAACTCCAGGTAAAATGCCAGGAGCAGAACAGAGGTCTGTATACAATGTTTGTAGTTCTGACCAAATTCTTTGAGACTGTTAGTCATGAGAGCTTATGGAAAATTATGTCAAAATTTGGTTGCTCAGAGAAGTTCATTAGCATTGTACATCAATTTTGTGATGGTATGTTTGCCTAGTTCTGGATAGTGGACAATGCTCTTGTGCCTCCCAGTCACCAATGGAGTGAAACAGAGCTATGTGCTTGCTCCCATGCATTTTGGAAGATTTCAGTCGTGATGTCAAATGCTTTCAATTAGGATGAACATGCTCTGAAGATCAACTACCAAACTAACGGTAAGTTCTTCAATTTAAAATGACTACAACCCAAGACCAAAGTGCATGCAAAATGTAACTGACAACTCTACGGAAAAGGCAAGAGTTTATGATCAAATAAAAGATAGAGAGGATCATGGAAAGTGAAATGAATAGTACTGATTACATGGAAATTAAAAAAAAGGTTTTACATAAACAAAACAAATGAAGTCAAAATTAAAAGCTAAACAGGAAACCGTAGTTAACGTTTAAAATAAATTTCTCTAATAAAGGCCTTAATTCATAAATATATAGGTAATTGAACCAAATTTAGAGCTATTTCACAGTTTCTAAAAGGTCAAAGGATATGAACAGACAGTTTCTAGAAAAAGAACTCATAGTTATCAATAGTCACATGAAAAAGCACTCTAAATCACAACTGCTTAGAGAAATGTAAATCAAAACTACTCTGACATGCCACCTCATAACTATCAGATTGGCTAACATGACAGATAAAAAAATGACAAAGGCTGGGGGGATTATGGAAAAATTGGGGCACTAAAGCCATATTGGTGGAATTGTGAACTAGTCTAACCATTTTGGAGATCAATTTTTAACTCTGTCCTAAAAATTATAAAACTGTGCATATATGACAGCCATATCACTACTAGATCTATATCCCAAAGAGAGCAAAGAAAAGGGGAAAAGATCAATTTGTGCAAAAATGTTCATAGAAAATCTTTTTGTGGTGACAAAGAATTGAAAAATTGAGGAGATACCCATCAATTAGAGAATGGCTGACCATGTGGTATATGATTAAGAAAGAATGTTATTATGCTATAACAAAGTTTGAGCAGGATGGTTTCAGAAAAACCTGTAAAATTTATGAACTCATGAAAGGTGAGGTGAGCAGAACCACAAGGACATCGCATACAGTTACAGTGATATCATAAGGCCAATCAACTGTGAATGACTTAAATACTCTGATCAAGATAGCAATCCAAGACAATCCAAAGGACTCATAGCAAAAAAATGTTATCCACCTCCAGAAAGAGAGCTAATGAACTCTAAATGTGGTTTAGATTTTGACTTTTTAAACTTCCTTTATTTCTCTTTATTTTATCCTTCTTTTGTCATTATTTTTTCAGCATGGCTAATAATGGAAACGTTTTTCATAACTTCACATGTATAACCAATATCCAATTGCTTGCCTTTTCAAGGAGAGGAGGAAGATGATAGGATAGGAATGGAAGAGAGGGAGAGAAGATAGAACTCAACATTTTATAATACAAATGTTTGAAACATTTTTACATGTAATTGGGGAATATTTAATGAAATATAATAGAAAAAAAGATTTTTAAACTTCCAGTGCATCTAGAACTCTCATTGCTATTGAGGGAATGAAAAGTTCTGATAAATGTAGTGATGTACTGGGAACCCAAAAGGTTTTGAAATTACAGAAATTCTCAAATGGGGATAGAATGCTGTAATCTACCATCATCCCACATCTCATGAAATATTTCTTTTCTTAAATCATCCAAGAGAAGGAAATAAATATATACCCATAGGATTTAAGTCAGGAGAATACCCAATGTCTTGGATTGCTATCTTGATCAGTGTATTTGTCATTCACAGTTGATCATTCTTATGATATTGGTGTAACTGTACATTATGTTCTTGTGGTTCTGCTCACTTGACCTTTCATGAGCTCATAAAAGCTTATAGGTTTTTCTGAAACCATCTTGCTCATCTTTTGTTATAGCATAAAAATAGTATAGATTAAATACCAGGAGAAAAATTGAGTATTATCAATAATTGATTATTATGACTTGAAAAAATGGACTGTTCATCAAAGATATATTCATCATCTAACCTGACATGTTGTTTCATGACAATTGATTAAGTAAAATGTGTTAAAATCATGTGAACTCAATTCCAGATTTGCTAAAATCAAGCAATTGGTTAAAAAGTAAGACATATTGCATATTGAAGTTATTTGCCTATAGAAAAAGTTTTGAAGTTTATTGTATAAATCAATACATGTAAATATTTTGCCTCAATTAATGTTCATGATTTTCTAAATTAACTACAAAGAAAAATTTAGGAATGTATAGGAACATATATATATAGGAAATTTATATGGTTTATGTAAGGGAGGACCACCCCTCTGCTCTCCAACAGGGCATCCCTTGAGAATGTTGCTAGTAAAGGAATGCTCCACTTTCTAAACAATGGTTCAAATACAAGAGAAGTCTCTATATCCCTAAGTAGCACTATCTTCATTCAAAGTCCTGATGTAGAGACTAAAATACTAATAAACAACTTAATATTTATACATTTTTCTTATATCAAAGAACTTATTCGTTCTCTTTGGAGTGAGTCCAGAGTATAGATTTAAGTAGGCAACTGATATATAAAGTCATGTAGTTGGTGGGTGGTCATATGCTGATATCTGATTTTTGAAAACCATGTTTTTGTTTTCCCAGTACAAAATAGAAGATTATTAAATACCTAGGAGTTTGGAGCTCTAACTCATAAACAATTTTATTACCTCAGCAGTGTTCAATGTTCTCAATGGTGTCAGGTTCCATTTTGTCTGATCTCCATCAACTCTAAGTCTTCAATTTCCAACTTATATCCTTGAGCTTTTACAGATGAATTAATTCCTTTCACTGGTTCTGAACTTTTACTTGAATTACATGAAGAGATATAAGGAGTTTCCTGTCTTTTTTTTTTTTTCACTCTTGCCTCCTTTTTCATTCCAGAATCAATCCATCACTCTGGAAGCATTTATTCAAGCAAGGGCAATGTTCCAGGCACAGTGGGTAGGCACTGGGAGAAAGGAGGGAAGGGAATAAGTATTTATGCAACATGTAATCTGTGCCAAGCACTGTGCTAAGAGCTTTACAAATATTATCCTCACAGCAACTCTATGAGGTAGATGGTATTGTTTTCATCATTTTACAGTTGAGCAATATTGTAAGGCAAATAGAGATTAATTATCTTGCTCAGAATCAAAGAGTTGGTAAATGTTTGAGAATGCATTTGTAATCAGGTCTTCCTGACTCCAGACCTAGGAGGTATAAAAATAAAAATTAACCAATCCCTGTCCTCAAGCAGGTTAAAGTCTCTCAGGAGAAAGAGAAAGAATGTGTTTATATCGAAATATAGGTAAACATTATAAATATGTAGTCAGATATAGCTATAGATGCATACTTTCTCTTGATATAATGTAAGCCATCATATATATATATATGTACATACATACACACATATATGCACGTATATAGAGAGAGACACAGAAAGAGACAGAGATACAGAGATAGAGAGAGAGAAAGAGATACATGCTTTCTTTTTCTGTTCATAGAATATAAGTTGCTTGAGGGTAGAGATTGATTACTTTAATACATGTAAACAAAATGTACATATACAAATACATACATATTTTATACATACATACATGTTATATGTATATATATATGTGTGTGTGTTTATGTATATACACATACATACGATGAATTTGGGTCATGACCATGTGAATAGAGATAAAAGGACAGATGCAAGAGATACCATGGAAGTAGAACCTGGGTATTCTATTATCTATGAGTATTATAAAAAAAAAAACCCTCAGAGGGCAGAGCATTCAGGAAGAGAACATGGTTAACAGTGTCCAGAGCTACAAAGCAGTTAGGGAAAGTTCCCTCAAGATGAATCCATGTTAGTTGTACATGTACCATATATGCCATAGTAGGCTGAACAAAAGCCTTTGTATTCAACTTAAACAAAGGACCTTACCTTCTTGGGTTGTTAACTTTGCACTAAATTAAACTAAGCATCAGAGAAGGTACCTTTTTCATTGTTCCTAGCTGTGACCCTGGATGAATATATGATGAAGAGAAGGGACATTTCCAAAGCAAATTAAAATGGAAATATACCTATGGTCTTACTAATGTGCATATAGATCATACATGCTTGCCTGTCCTCATCACATCTTGCCCCTGTCCTGCCATACTTTTGACACCACAATAAGTTGTTCTTGTTTTCCTATCAAAAGTTATTTTCATTGCTTGGCAAAAAATTGAATGGATGGGAACTTCTCAGCCTGGATTACTCTGAAAATGTGTGCTAGCAAAAAATATTTTCACCTCTCCATCCTTCTCCATCTTCTGCTGGTAAATTTGGTTAAGATAAACTCAAACTCAATCATAGTTCAAAGAAGCGTAAGAGCAAAAGTGTTTAAACTACTGAATCAGCGAGCTCTTTCCCTATCCAAAGATAAGAGTTACTGGAGAGAGGACATAAAGGCTCATCTTAACCAAAAGCCTGAACAGAAGTGACAGCTAAATAGGGTGTCAAACTCAAAATTGGACAGTCAAAGAGAAGTACAAACAATATCATATGTCCCTGAAGACATTTCAGGAAGGAAGAAAGAAGCACCTAAAACTAGAGAATAAGCATCCCGTTCCCTCCTTTCTGTCTGTCCCTGAGATGATTATCAAGTAGCTTGGCTGTGTTCACACCTCCTCACCTTGTTCTCAGCAGGGCAGTAAATATTGCCTACCTTAACAGTCCATCACTTTTTCCACCCAAGGTTTCATTTAGGAAGGCAAGGCTTTACCCCTGACTGACTGGACTCTTATCCTACATAACATATAATTAGATTCTAACACAACAAAAGCTAATTTGTGGCTTTAATACAATACTGCTTTTAGAAAGTAATAAAATCTTTTTTTGTCCCAAAGCACTGAGCATGCATCAGCATTACCATAAATCACAGTTTTCGGTCTCATAACTTAAGAGTGCTTTCATTTTATTATTATTTAAATCATCATGGATGACAGAGTATCTATTGCTAGCTAATGATTCCTTCTTTTAGACACTGGAGGTACTGCTTTGCAGTGGAGTTTGAATCTAGGGATTTTTCTCCCATTTGGAAATATAGGCTAACTTGAGCTGCTTAGCCAGAGCTTTGTACTTTGAAGTCTTAAAAAGGAGGTCACTGGAGATACAGAAGGTAGCTTTGTTATATCTAAATCAGACCATATTTGTGTTAGTTAAAGTAATGGGCTTTCTCTTTAGAAAAAAAAAAAAATCTTGGTTTCTTATCAAAGCACAGGCATAGTGGATAAAATTCTCAACTTGGAATGAGGAAGAACTAGATTAAAGGCTGCTTCTCTTATTAGTTATGTGACCATGAGCAAGACCCTTGAACTTGCTGAGCTTTAATAGCTGAATTATTTGTAAAGTGGGCATAATTATATGTGGACAAGTTAATTCCAGGGGTGGTAATGAGGAGTAAATGAGATAACGCCTAGAAGATACTATATAAATGTTTACTATAATAGTCATATACGTAGCATAGTGGATAGAGAATCAGTGAGGAAGTCCTGAGTTTGAATTCTGCCTCACACAATTACTAATTTTGATCCTGAGCAAGTCATAGTCTCAAGTTCCTCACTTGAAAATGGAGATAATAATAGTGTGTACAATACAGGGGTATAGTAAGTGTTAAATTACATATAAGCTTTTAAAATTTAAAATAGTATTCTGATTTCTGAGTTTCCTTAAATATGTGAAGTGCACTGCAAACATCAAAAAACTATAGAAATGTTAACAATATCATAGTATAACATTTAACTCAATTTATCAGTAACACTTACTACATGCCAAATGTTATGCTGTGCTAGAGATAACAAGAAAGGCAAAATAAGCAAACAAACCAAAAGCAAAAACGTCTCTGCCCTTAACAAGCAGACCACGTATGGAAGAGACAACATTCATAAGTCAACTGGTAAATACTTGATAGATACATAGTAGAAGGGAGTTTAATTTAGAGAAGGAGGCTCAAGGGGTTAAGGTAGTGGTGTGAGACAGATTGGGAAAGAACTCCTATAGCAACTAGTCCTTAAGGAACCCAGGGAAACTGAGTCAAAGGTGAGGAAGGAGAGCATTCTAGTTATAGTCATGGAGAACAACAACTGCAACGGCAGGAAAAGAGAGAGAAAGTCTCATTGGTGAAGAAGAGAAAGTAGATAGGTATTAGTGACCACAGACTGCATGGTGGGGAATAAAGTGTGAGAAGACTGGAAATGTAGGTTATGGCCAGGTTGGGAAGGGCTTTAAGTGAACAACAACAACAAAAAGAACTTTATATTTAATACTGGATTAATTTGGATGAATAGTCCCTGAAATATAGTGCAGAGAAAAGCAACATGTTTAACTCTGCACTTTAGGAAAATGCCTTTGGCAGCTATAGGGGGAATGGATTGGAGTGGGACAAAGTTTGTTTCAGGGAGACAAATTCGAAAGTTACTGCAGTAGTGTAGGAAAGACGTATTGAGGGTCTGAACTAAGATGGGGGCTATGTGACTAGAGAGATGAGGATGTATAGGAGAGATACTGAGAATACAGAAACAACAGAATTTAGTAATTTGGTAACTCGTTGGATAAATGGGATGTGAGATGAGGGAGAATAAGGAATAGAGGAGTTGTCAAAGTTACTGGCAGTTTGATGGTACCATCAATATTAATGGGGGAATTCCAAAGAGGGAAAGTTTCAGGGGAGGGGAGGAATGGAAATGAGTGAGTATATTCAGTGATGAAAATGTGGGAATTGTTCTACCATTGAGCCAAATGATATGTACATACAAGTCTTTGATATATGGCAGAAGTATGTTGATATCTAAAAAGAGCATTCAACCATTATTTTTGTCTATACTATCATATAATAGGAAAGGCCCTGGATTTGGAGTCACAAGATCTTTGTTTAAAATCTTCCTGTCATATTTATCAGCTGTAAACTTAAGTAATACCTCCCTAACCTGTTTGAGTCTTGGTTCCTTTATCTTCAAAAAGAAAGGGTTCAGTATGCCCAACAGGCTATAAACCTGAGTATACCTTTTGATCCAGCAATACCACTGCTAAGTTTGTATTCCAAAGAGATTTTTAAAAAGGGAAAAGGACCTATTTGTACAAAAAATATCTATAGCAGCTCTTTTTGTGGTAGCTAAGAATTAGAAATTGAGAGAATATCCATCATTTGAGGAATGGCCAAACAAGCTGTGAAATGTGATAATGATGGAATATTTTTGTGTTATGAGAAATGACAAGCAGGATGACTTCAGGAAAACCTGAAAAAACTTGCATGAACTGATGTAAATTGAAGTGAGCAGAACCAGGAAAGCACTGTACGCACCAACAGCAATATTGTATGATAAAGAATTGTGAATGATTTAGCTATTCTCAGCAATGAAATGATCCAAGATGATCCCAAAGGACTAAGAAACATGGTATCTGCCTTCAGAAAAGGAACTTATGTCTGAATACAGACTAAAGCATACTATTTTCCACTTTTTTTGGTTTCTCTTCTTATATAAAATGAATTATATGAAAATGGTTTACATGATTGCTCACATATACCCTATATCAAACCGTCTCAGGGAGGGAGAAAAAGAAAGAGGGAGGGAAATGATTTGGAACTCAAACTTTAAAACAACAACAACAATTTTTAAAAACTGATTCTAACATGTAATTGGGAAAAAATAAAATATCATAAATAGGTGTTCAGTAAATGATGTGTAACATGCCTTTCAGCAATAAAAGTCCTATGATGTCAAGAAACTAATTCAATGGAAAATAAATCAATCCAGCTAGCTAGCTTGCATCCATCACAACTGACTGAACTGTCCGCTTTTCCATAGTTAAGGTGGTTCTTTGTAAGTTTGTATCAATTATAGCAGGATGATTCTTTTTTTAATTATTTAAATCATGCCTTATACACATTAGCAATAAAGTTACAGGAAAAGTTCAGGAGTTGAATTATATAAGGTTCATCAAATATGAATTCATCCCAAGATATGAACTGCTTTTCAATCTGATAAAAGATTCTTAGATGAATGACATAAATATTCTATACAACACAATTTTAATCAATCATTCACCAAGGATATATAGAACACCTACTTTTGGTATAGCACTACTCTAGATACTGAGGATAGAAAGAAAAAAAATAAATATTCTCTGTCTTCATGCATTTTATATTCTATCAAGGAAAACAACATGTTCATATAGAAATATAAACAAAATAAATATGTTAATTTATGGGGGGAGGTGCTATCACATAGGGAGATAAGATATGGAAAGGCTTCGTGTGGAAAGTAGATTTGAGCTGAGTTTTTTGAAAGGAAAGAAGGACTCAAAGAGTTTGAAGTGAAAAGGTAATGCATTCTAGTTTTAGGGAACAGCCAGAGAAAAGGCATTGAGATAGGGTGTTGCATGTGAAAAATAACAAGAATATAGGTTTAGTTGCACCACAGAGCATTAGAAAGGGAGTAATGTAAAATAAGATTGGAAAAGTATTATTTTTGCATAGTTCTCTAGTGTTTTCATATGGGTCCTTTTCCCTCCCTAGAATATAGTTCTAATTGCCTTGAAAGTGGAGACTGCCCTCTATTTCTTTTGTCATATCTTTTTCATCCTCCTAGGGTTGAGTACACAGTAGGTGTGATTAATATTTAAGAATGGACAAAAATAATGCAAAACAAGTCTGAAATTTGAAATCATACATTTCTCATCACAACCACAGAAATTAAGGATCAAGTTTCTAGTCCTCTACATGTCTTTAGAGATTCTGACCTCAGAATAATGCCAAATGTTCTACTCAGTAATAATTTATATGCAAGATATTGTAGTAGTTTCTTTGGAGAATACAATAAGGAGCAAAGCACAGTCCATGGATACCAACTTATGTATCTGACCTTGACCTCTCCTGATGTCCAGATTTGCATATCTAACCAAATATTGAATATATCATCCTAGATATTCATCAGCATCTTAAAAGACAAGGATAAGGCCCAAATATCTCAGTTTCCTCTCCTCCTCCAAACAAATAAAAAACCTGCTTTGCCTCTAGAATATATCTCTACTTATGGCATTCTCTCAGATGTCCATGTGTAAATCCTCAGTGCCATCTTTTATTCCCTATTTTTCCCTCACCTTCTTCATTTTATTAGTTGATAAAGTGTAATTTCTAATTCCACTAGTCCCTTACATATGATTTCTTTCCATACCAATTTCTATGATTGAACTTATGACCATTTTACTATTCATTGTACTATTTATTATACGCCATTCTAATAAATTTCGTATCTTACTTTATCCAGTCCATCTCTCTTACCTTTACCAGCATAAGTAAGTATATGCACAAAACTGATCAGAATGTCTATTGAACAGATAATGCCATGGAGTCCATGATATATATATATATATATATATATATATATATATATATATATATATATATATATAGGAATAATAGACGAGTTGGGCTAAAATTTATACAGGAGAAGAAAAGTAGTCTGGATTGCCATAAGTAAACTAAAAGACTCCTTCAATAACCTTAAATTTCTTCTAGAAACAAAAACTGCAACTTTCTAGTCCTCTCAGTGTTGTCATCTAGTTTTAAAACATGGAACATACCAGTCTCCAATGGAAAATTTATATCATACAGAGAATAGGTACATAGTATGTATAAACATCCTATAAAATATAACCACATGCAAAATATTATCATCAGCGAAATATATGATAACAAGAGAAGATTGATTTATTATATGGTGAAAGTTAGGATGATAAGTAAATAGCCCAGATTCTCTGCTTTTGATGCTGAGATGTCAGGAGAAAGTAGAGAAAGCCTGGAGTCCTTTAGGTGAAACTTCAGCAGGGAAAATATGGAATGGTATGGAAGAACATTGTTTAGAATGGGCAGGCGTGTTAGATTATAATCTATATAGATTATATAGATTATACAGGATACAGGTTGTAATCTGTATTTTTGGAAGGAATATCCACATCTTGATAATCACAGATGCATCTCAATTGAATATCAGAGGCAAAATTAGAACTATGGCCAATTTTTCAAAGCAGCATGCCTGATGGAAGCAGGAACTTAATTCATACACACCAAACTACATTTGAATGAAGAATGTCTATAGTGACCAGTCTGACCACCTGAGTTAATTGAATTCTAACATTCTACAGCTGGAAATGCTTAATAATCATCTGTAGACTCACTTTAAAAGCAAGCTGTAAGACCCAACTAAACTTTGGACAGAGGAGACTCTTGCCCTTACCACCTATGTGAACCTGAGCTTCACTTTCATCATCTTTGAAATGAAAGACTTGGAACAGATGATCTTTTAGGACTTTTCTTGTTTTAAATCTATCATACCTTGAGATGGATGAATAGACCATGAACACTGAGGGCTTATCATTAAGCCACACTTACTATTTCTCTATTCCTGGACCTCTGTGTTATCTCCTCATGACTAAGCTCCTTTCTTGGGACATTGTCTTGCATACTTGTTCCTTTGGAGCTGAAGGCCAGTCTTTATCACATAAATCTATTCCAGGGACTCAGACTTTGCCTTCAAAATAAAAACTTTTCCTGATTCAGGTTATGTTTTCTGCCATCACACTTCCCTGATGTTCCACTCAGCAGCTTGCTTTTTAGTCCTGTGACCTCTGTGGATTTCCTGACTGTCACCCAATGGGTTTATATAATCTCCAGGGTCATCCCACCACTCAGCCACAGGACCACTATTTTCAGATAGCAACACAAATAATACCAAACTGGATCATGAACTGAAAGAAAAAAATCTAAATCATGGAAATTTCCATCCTACTTGAGAGTTTAATATGATCCAGACAATATTCCAGTAAATAGCTGAATATTTGGGGGTTTATTCAAATTGTGCTTTGGAGACTTATTTTGTTTTGGTATTCATTGACTTTGTGGCTCAATTGTCCTTCCTCTTCTTTCCTAGCTCTCAGAAGGTTCTTAAAACAAAGATCCATGCAGACAGAATTTAAGTAGAAATGGCTGGCTACTTCATCCAGAGGGTTCTTTTTTGGAGCGTTCTCTGTATTTACCTTATGTTATGTTTCCAGAACATTATAAAAACTAGTTGAAAAGTTAAAATTGAGTTAATCAGCTTGTTAACTATCTTTCTCTTTCTGTGTGTGTTTGTGTGTGTGTGTGTGTGTGTGTGTGTGTGTGTGTGACTGTGAGAATCAGGTCCCAGAGAAGTTAAATGAGTTACCCTAAGCAATGTACAAATGGTAAATGGCAAAGACAAATTTGAACTATGGCAATAATCTCCTACCATGTTTTCCTGACTTTCCTTCCATCCCAATCCATTCTGCACACCATTAACAGATAACTAGTATTATAACAAATTCCCAGCTCCCAGGTAAGCTCTTTGAGGGCAAAGACATTTTTTTTTGCATCTTTGGGCCATAAACCATGCTTTAGCATAGAGGACAATGAAGACATATCTGAAAGTTGGCAAGTGTACTTAAAGACTCTGCTAAAATGAAATATCTAGCATTCAAATAATGAGAGTAAAGAAACAATGTTATTTCTATAATCATCTTGTCTGAGATAAATGCAGAAAATGAAACTAGCAATAATGTTCAAAAATTCCTCAAAACATATAGTCATGAAACTTGATGTGCGTTTCTGTGATCTACATTATTCCTTTAGTGATCTCATTCTCCAAAAGGCTATACTTTTATCATTTCCATGAATACCTAAAACCAGTTCTACCTCTTACTATTAAGTAGAATCTGTATCATGCTGAGGTTTGCAATTCCTAAGGATCAGACACAGTCAGCATCACTTTCTGCAGCAGCATCTCTTTGCATTTTATCATTTGGTAGAATGTAAGCTCCTAGAGGGAAGGTAAAGTTGACTTTTCTTTTTAGCCTCAGTAACCAGTAGTATAAAGCTTTATACACATAATAGACACTTAATAAGTGCTTATTGACTGACTGACTGAATGGATCCCTCTTCTTTTGGTCCATTCGTAGCTTCTTTCATTCAAAGTATACAAGTATACACACTTGTGCATGTATTAATATAATACAAATCATTAGAATATGGTAAATTCATGAAGGTAACAAAAATACTGTGAAATCAAATGGGAATCGTTACTTCTATTTATGCTCAGCTTTGTATCCAGAGAGTTATTCATGTATTCTGTTTAGATAAAAAGGTTCTAATAAAGATTGCTCTTCTAATCATGAGGAGAACATTAGGATGCCTCAAATTTAAGTTAACATCTAGCTGGGAGACATAGAAAAACTTCCTGGAGGAGGTGGTAGAATAAGTAGAATGTCAACAAATAGCACTTAGAGTTGAGAGATGGAGAGAAGTTTCCAGGGGCAGGGAGCAGGAGTTGGCAATACTTATATCAATCCATTAATATAAATTAAGTACCTACTATGTGCTATGCACCATGCTAAGCATTGGGGATGCAAAAATAAGCAAATATCAACCCCTGCCGACAAGGAGGTTACAATCTAATAGAAGAGACAACATGCAAACAAATATATGCAAAGCAAGCTATCTACAGAACACACAGGAAATAATTACCAGGGTAAAAGGTACTGGAATTAAGGGTTGGGGAGGGATTTCTTTAGAAGTTGGGATTGTACCTGGTACTTAAAAGAAGTCAGGGATGTCAGCAATTGGATTAGAGGAGGAAGAATGTTCTAAGTATTCTAGGCATGGAGAACAGCTGAAAAAAATTGAAAAATCAAGAGATAGAGTGTCTCCTTTGTGGAATAAGCAGGAGACAGGTCATTAGATTAAACAGTACAAAGAGTATATGTGGGGGAGTAAATTGTAAGAGACTGGAAAGGTGGGAGGGGATAGATTGTAAAGGGCTTTGAATGTCAAATAGAGAATTTTGTATTTGTTCTTGGAGGCAATAAGAAGGCACTGGAATTTATGGATGTGTGTGGTGGAGGGGAAGGGGAACTGATATAATAAAACACATAACATAAAATGTGTTTAAGAAAAATCACTTTAGTGACTGAAGAATGGATTGGAGTGGAATGAAACTTGAGGCAGGACCACCCATCAGAAAGCTATTGCAGTAAACAAGGTAATGACCACCTGAACTAAAATGGTGGTAGTGTGAGAGGGGAGAAGGGATCATATCTGAGAATTATTGCCAAAGTGAAATCAACAGGCCTTGGCAACAGATTGAATATGGGGAGTGAGAGATAGTGAGGAGTACAGGATAACACCTAGGTTGTAAACCTGAAGAACTGGGAGAATCATGCTGCCCTCTACAATAGAGAAGGTGGGGGAGAACTTAGGAGGAAAGATAAATGACTTCCATTTTGGATATGTTTAACATGTCTATTGGATGTCCATTTGGGGATGTCTAAAAGGTCATTGGGAGTATGAGTTTGGAGATAAGCTGAAAGATTTCTGGGGATGGGGGAGGTAGGAGGCTTAGGAAGATTTGAGAATCCTCAGCGTAGAGATGGTAATTCAATCCACAGGAGTTAATGAGCTCAGAAGTGGAAATTTACATTTACACTGGATAATTTTGTTTCAGTGTCTGAGTTCTTAGACTGTATGGTGTCATTTTGTCTGCCAATCTTGATACCATTAGTAATATTACTATTGATTTCAATTTTATGATTATTATTTTTAAAGGGTTTGTAAAACACCTGGGAAATAAAATATTATTTTTACATTTGTTACTTTTACTATTTATTATTATTACTATTTACATTTATTCTATTATTACAGTACTTATTGCATTTATTTAAAATAAAAATTTTGTGTTTTCCAAACAAAAAAAAGGGAAGATCTGGGACCTTTGGAGTGAGAGGTGGAGGTGAAGGTGTACATATTAGAAGCAAGAGGAACTACTGAATAGGGCTCTTGTGGAGAGTGTGGGGAGGAGAAATGTGGAGATATCAAACAGGAGAGTAAGGGCACTGAGGTCCTACACCCAGCCCTGCTATGTGCTCCAGATCAAACCACCCAGTCCTTAGAGCCAATCTTTATCCTGAAAAGCATTTGAGGGATGGCAAGCTATCCAATTAATCTGAATCTCACCATATGTTAATTGGAAATGTTAAGGATATTTACAATCATAAATGTGGTGATATACAGAAAATCAGATAAGAGTTGGGTTCAAATCTTGCTTCTGATACTAATTTTATGATCATAAATAAGTCATCGAGTCTTTCTGAGTCTCAGTTAATCAAGTTAATTATTCCTGTAATACCTACATAGTTGTTCTGAGCATCCCAAGAAATAATACATGCACCTTGCAAACTTGGAAGCACTATATACATTTCTGTTGTTATTGTTAGCATCATCATTATTGTTATATATGAAACAATGAATAGACTGCTGGAACTGGAGTCAAGAAGATCTTAATTCAATTTTATCCTTAAATACCTACTAGCTGTTCAATACTGGTCAAATCATTTAACATTTATTTGCTTCAATTTCCTTTGTAAAATGGAGATAGTAATAGCATCTACTCACCGATTTTATTGTGAGCATAAAAGAAGTAGTATTTTTTAAATCTAATATTTCTTTTTTTCCCAGTTACCTAGAAAAATAATTCAAATTCATTAAAAATTTTTATTGAATTCTAAATTCTCTTCCTCCTTCTCTTCCTCCCTCACCGAAAAATTAGTCAATTTGATGTAGGTTATATATTACTGTCATGTAAAACACATTTACACGTCAGTCATGTGTTGAAAGAAAACACAGACAAAAAAGCCAATAAAAATAAAGAAAAAGTGTCCTTTAATCTTCTTTCAGAGTTCTTTTCTTTCTCTGGAAGTGGATAGGATTTTTCTTCATAGCTCCTTCAGAATTGTCTTGGATCACTGTATTGCTAAGAATATCTAAGTCATTCACAGTAGATCATCATACAAGACTGCTGCTACTATATACAATGTTCTTCTGGTTCTGCTTATTTTACTTTGCATCAGTTCATGTAAGTCTTTCCAGGTTTTTCTGACAGCATACTATACTTATAATACAATGTTATTCAATTACAATCATATACAACAACTTGTTCAGCCATTGCCCAATCAATGGACATCCCCTCAATTTCTAATTCTTTGCCACCACATAAAAGAGCTGCTATAAATATTTTTGTAGGTATAGGTACTTTTTAAAAATCTCTTTGAGATACAAATCTAGTAGTGGTATGAAATAGTATTTTAAAGTCCTTAACAAACCTTAATTTGTTTTCCTTCAGTCACCTAACTCTTCATGACTACATTTTGGCGTTTTCTTGTCAAAGATACTGGAATAGTTTGATATTTTCTTCTCCAGTTCATTTTATAGATAAAGAAACTGAGGCAAACAGGATTAAGTGACTTGCCCAGGGTCATACAGTTAATGTCTGGGGCTGGATATGAACTCATGAAGTTGAATCTTCTTGATTTCAGTGCTCTAATCCACTGTGCCACCTAGCTGCCCATAAACTTTAAATTGCTATATAAATGCTAATTATGAGGATGATAATATTGGGGATGATGATATTGGTAATGATGATTATGATTATGACACATTCTCTTAATGGAAAATAAGAATATTATACAGTAGCCGTGTTGTAATTACTATTCTGTTAAGCTTTTCTTATTGGATATTTTGGAATGTAAAAGATGTTTTATTTCTAAAATTATAATGTGTTCATGGTACATTATTATTGTTCAAAGATTGTTGAAATAAAATGGCCACTGTCATCAGAGGAAATTTAGTTTTAGTCCAACTAGTCTATGGTGAAAACAATTTCTATCTTTTTCAAATATAATTAATGATGGATAGAGAAATACTATATGTAGAAAAAATTGTTCACCAATCCTTGGGCAGGACTTTAAAATCTGAAAATAATACTAAGGAAAAAAATTCAAAGTTGAAATGCTATATCTTTTATTATAGTCCTGAAGATCTGTCCTTATAGTCTTGAAATTTTCACCTCTGGAAACTCATATAGACATAAAGATGTCTTTATTGCAACTTGTTCACACAAAAGACTGAATATGAATATGACCTACGAAACTCTTCAGGACATGATGAGAACACAACGTGCCTTAAGCTTAATGCTCATTGTTGGATAGGGGAAGCAAGCGGAAGCAGCAGGCTGGTGAGTCACAGAATTAATAGTCAGGAAAGATGGTTCGTGACTCTGTTTTAGCACTAATTTGTGGTTGACTTTTGGCAAGTTAATTAATGATTATCTGATTAGTGACAGCTAGTTGGCCCATAGCCACATAACTATTGCCTGCCTCAGTTTCCTCATGTGTGAAGTGGGGGTAACAATAAAACCTAACTTCCAGAGTTGTTCTGAAGAAAGCATTTGTAAAGCACTTTGCAGAGCTTAAAGAACTACATAAATACTGGCTAATAATAAATAAATAAACAAATAAATGATCCAGATCGTCTATTGCTGATCTATAAAATATCTGTAGAGTTAGAAAGTAAAGTATCTGTAAAGTAAAAAAGGTCTGAACCAGTTATCCAACTCTAATATATTGTCTATAAAATAACTCTTTTTGTGTGTGGAAATGTATGGATTCTTCCTTTTGTGTCTGTGGGTGGGAATCCTGAGAAAATCCTCACCTCTATTCCTCATTCTTTCCCTTCAATTGTGGCAGGAATTTGTGACTAAACATCACAAGATGCCAGAGAAGAGCTACTTTAAGCTACAAATACGTAAGTCTTATGTCAAAACTTCGATCTCATTTGTAAATTGTATTTGGTTTTTTTTGTTGTTATTTGTTTTTTAATGACACAAATGCCTTAATTCTGACAATATTCGAGTCTCTGAATGACATGTTGAACCTAACAGCATTCTGGTTGTGATTTATAACAGTTAATGAGAATTCTGCGATTTAGAGTTTGAAGTGGCTTTTCTCATTTCCTTTATCAGGTTCCATCATAAATGGCCTAATCATTCAGAAGGCATTACTGAATTAGGCTGCATTAACTGCCTTATAATGCTAAGAGTGACAATATGGAAACAAGGAGGCATCCTATTAGGAAGGACATAAGTTGATTCTCTTTAAATTCCTTTGCTGATTTGGTAGACTTGTTGATATGATCTTAATCGGTTTTTTTCTCCTTTTACGTAGTTAATGTTGTTTTCGAGGGACATACCAGATTTTGCATATGACAGGGCAGGTCACCCAGACAACAGCAGAGCTTAGATCTCATTCAGAGCTGATTGAAAGTGTGCCGTATGGAGCAAGAGAACAAAATTTAAGATAGTGTTTCAGGCACAGGTAAATCCTGTCATGATATATTAAAAAGTGAATTTAGATACACATAATACATACGTCCAGGATTTTTTGGACAGCATGTTTGACTTGGAGTTGAGACCTTCCTGGTTCCTGTCTGGAGATATCTCAGATGTATATTGGCTATGTAACACAAGGCAAGCCACAGAACCTTTCTGAGCCTTGGATTCCTCATCTGAAAAATTAGGATAATATATACACTATCTCTTTTAGAGTGTGAGATTGTGTCATTCCTATAGTTATTCTTTTCCTAAATGCTTTAATGAGATGCCATGCTTTTTTCCCTGAATATAATTTGCTTTACTGTCATTAAAATAGTCAATGAAGCAAAGGGCATCAGTATTAAAAATAACTGCCTTCCCAATGCAGGTATGCTTTTCATTTCTTTTTTTTATTAATTTATTTGTTTTCAGTTTTCTACAACCATTTCCATAAGTCTTACATTTTCTCCCCATACCTCCCAATCCCTCTCCAAGATGACATGCAAACTTATATGGGTTCCACACATACATTCTGATTAATCACATTTTCACATTAGTCATGTTTCATATAAGAATTAAAATGAATGGGAAAAACCCTGAGAAAAACTCAAAGGAAACAAAACACAATGCAAGAGAAAATATTCTGCTTCATTCTGCTTTCCAGTTCCATAGTTCTTTCTCTGGATGTGAATGACATTTTGCCGCAAGCGTCCTTTGGGAATGTTGTAGGTCCTTGTATTGCTCTGAAGGACTAAGTCTACCAGAAAACTGTAGTTGTTACTGTGTACAGTGATTTCCTGGCTGTGCTCCTTTCCCTGAGCATTGGTTCATATAAGTCCTTCCAGGTCTCTCTGAAGTCTTGCTGTACATCATTTCTTATAGCACAATAGTATTCCATTATATTTGTATACCAGAACTTGTCCAACCATTCTCCAGTTGATGGGCATCCCCTTGATTTCCAGTTTTTAGCTACCACAAAGAGAGCTGCTCTAAATATTTTTGTATATATGGGACCCTTTCCCATTTTTATGATCTCTTTGGAATACAGTCCTAGAAGATATATTGCTGGGTCAAAGGGCATTAACATTTTTGTAGACCTTTGGATATAGTTCCAAATTTCTCTGCAGAATGGTGGGATTAGTGAGCAGCCCCACCAACAAGGAATAAGTGTTCCAACTCTCCCACATCTTCTCCAACATTTATCATCTTCCTGTTTTGTCTTGTTAGCTAATCTGATAGGTGGGATGTGGCATCTCAGAATTATTTTGATTTGCATTTCTCTAGTCAATAATGATTTAGAGCATTTTTTCATGACTATAGATAGCTTTGATTTCTTCCTCTGAAAACTGCCTGTACATATCCTTTGACCATTATCAATGGGTAATGACTTGTATTCTTGTATATTAGACTCAATTCTCTATATATTTTAGAAATGATTCCTTTATCACAGACATTAGTTGCAAAAATTCTTTCCCAGTTTTCTGCTTCCTTCCTAATCTTTGTTGCATTGTGTTTGTTTGTGCAAAAACTTTTCAACTTAATGTGATCAGATTTATCCATTTTACACTTCATAATGTTCTCTATCTCTTATTTAGTCATAAATGTCTCCATTCTTCATAAATCTGACAAATATACTATCCCTTGCTCCCCTAATTTGTTTATAGTATCAGCCTTTATACCTAGATCATGTGTCCATTTGGACTTTATTCTTGTGTACGGTGTCAGGCATTGATCTATGCTCAGCTTCTGTCACATTGTTATCCAGTTTTTCCAGCAGTTTTTGTCGAACAGTGAGTTCTTATCCCAGAGGCTGGGATCCTTGGGTTTGTCAAACAATAGATTGCTATATTCATAGACTACTGGGTCTTGAATATCTAACCACTTGTCTGCCTCTCTATTTCTTAACCAGAATCAAGTGGTTTTAATGATTGATTTAAGGCTAGGATACCTTGTCTAGCATTTCTTTTCATTAATTCCCTTGATATTCAGAATCTTTTGTTCTTCCAAATGAACTTTGATATTATTTTCTCTAGCACTCAAAAATATTTTTCTGGTAGTTTGATTGGTATGGGATTGAATAAGTAAATTAATTTACGTAGAGTTGTCATTTTTATTATATTAGCTTTGCCTACCCAAGGGAACTGGTATTTTTCCACTTACTTAGATCTGACTTCATTTGTGCAAAAAGTGTTTTGTAACTGCGTTCATATACTCCCTGGATTTGTTTCAGCAGGTAGACTCCCAGATATTTTATAGTGTCTACCATATCTTTAAATGAGATTCCTCTTTCTATCTCTTGCTGTTGGTCTTTGTTAGTAATATATAGAAAGGAAGATGATTTATCTGGGTTTATTTTGTAACCAGCAACTTTACCAGAGCTGATTATTATTTCAAGTAGTTTCTTATGTGATTCTCTAGGATTCTCTAAATATATCATCATATCATCTGCAAACAGTGATAGTTTAGTTTGTTCTTTGACTATTCTCATTCCTTCAATTTCTTTTTCTTCTCTTATTTCTACAGCTAGCATTTCTAGTAACATACTGAGTAACAGTCATGATAATGGACATCCTTGTTTCACCCCTGATCTTTTTGGAAATGAATCTACCTTATCCCCATAACAGATATTGTTTGCTGATAGTTTTAGGTAGATCTTGCATATTATTTTATGGATAGTTCCATTTATTCCTATGTTGTCCAGTGTTTTCAGTAGGAATGGGTGTTGTATTTTGTCAAAAGCTTTCCCTGCATCCATTGAGATAATCTTATGGTTTCTGTTAGTTTAGTTATTGATATGATCAACAATGCTGATAGTTTTCCTAATACTGAATCAGCCCTGTATTCCTGGTATAAATCCTACCTGATCATAATGTATTATTCACATGATAAGTTGCTGTATTCTTTTTGCTAATATCTTATTTAAAATTTTTGCATCGGGGTGGAGCCAAGATGGCGGAGTAGAAAGACACACATACACATAGCTCCGAACCCACAACCCACAGAACCGCTACAGGGGAGTAACTCACGGCGAATTCTGCACCCAGAGGCCACGGAATGTTGGAGCGAGGGAGATTTCTGTTCCGGAGGGACCTGCAAACCTCTCGCAGAGGGTCCTTCGCGCCGTGGACTGGGCGCTGGGACTGGGAGCTGAGGGCAGCCCTGCCATGGCTGTGGCACCGAGAGGAAAAGATCCGAGCAGGCTTCAGGGACGGGATCTCCAGTGGCCACGCGGGTCCCTCCACCCACAGAGGGACCTGCAAACCTCTCGCAAAAAGTCTGTCGCACTGCAGACGCGGAGCCCAGCCTAGCCCAGACCTGCTGCGGCCATGGCACCAAGAGAAACAGACCCGAGCAGGCTTCAGGGACAGGATCACCAGCGGCCGCACAAGTACCTCCACCCACAGGTGACGGGGGTCAGTGAGAGAGTCTCTTTGGCGGGTCGAGAGGGGAGTGGGGTGCCCCCATGATTCGGGCCCCCCGGGAGGTAGAAGCTGAGAGGCAGCTGCAGACCGGGGCTCCCCAAGTGGGCGGGAGCCTGAATCCATTGTGGAAGGTCTGTGCATAAACCCCCTGAGGGAACTGAGCCTGAGAGGTGGCCCTGCCCCGACCTGACCACCTGAACTTAATCTCACACTGAATAACAGCCCTGCCCCCGCCAAAAGCCCTAAGGCTGGAAGCAGCATTTGAATCTCAGTCCCCAAACGCTGGCTGGGAGGACCAGGAGGCAAGGTAGGTGTGAGGAGACTATTCAGAGGTCAAGTCACTGGCTGGGAAAATGCCCAGAAAAGGGAAAAGAAATAAGACTATTGAAGGCTACTTTCTTGGAGAACAGGCATTTCCTCCCTTCCTTTCTGATGAGGAAGAACAATGCTTACCATCAGGCAAAGACACAGAAATCAAGGCTTCTGTGTCGCAGCCCACACAATGGGCTCAGGCCATGGAAGAGCTCAAAAAGAATTTTGAAAATCAAGTTAGAGAGGTGGATGAAAAACTGGGAAGAGAAATGAGAGAGATGAAAGAAAAGCATGAAAAGCAGATCAGCTCCCTGCTAAAAGAGACCCCAAAAAATGTTGAAGAAATTAACACCTTGAAAACTAGCCTAACTCAATTGGCAAAAGAGGCTCAAAAAGCCAATGAGGAGAAGAATGCTTTCAAAAGCAGAATTAGCCAAATGGAAAAGGAGATTCAAAAGCTCACTGAAGAAAATAGATCTTTCAAAACTAGAATGGCACAGATGGAGGCTAAGGACTTTGCGAGAAAGCATGATATCACAGAACAAAGAGAGAAGAATGGAAAAATGGAAGATAATGTGAAATATCTCATTGGAAAAACAACTGACCTGGAAAATAGATTCAGGAGAGACAATATAAAAATTTTGGGACTACCTGAAAGCCATGATCAAAAGAAGAGCCTAGACATCATCTTCCATGAAATTATCAAGGAAAACTGCCTTGAGATTCTAGAACCAGAGGACAAAATAAATATTCAAGGAATCCACAGAACACCGGCATGAAAGAGATCCAAAAAGAGAAACTCCTAGGAACATTGTGGCCAAATTCTAGAGTTCCCAGGTCAAGGAGAAAATATTGCAAGCAGCTAGAAAGAAACAATTCAAGTATTGTGGAAATACAATCAGGATAACACAAGATCTAGCAACCTCTACATTAAGGGATCGAAGGGCATGGAATAGGATATTTCAGAAGTCAAAGGAACTAGGACTAAAACCAAGAATCACCTACCCAGCAAAACTGAGTATAATACTTCAGGGGAAAAATTGGTCTTTCAATGAAATAGAGGATTTTCAAGCATTCTTGATGAAAAGACCAGAGCTGAAAAGAAAATTTGACTTTCAAACACAAGAATGAAGAGAACCAGGAAAAGGTGAACAGCAAAGAGAAGTCATAAGGGACTTACTAAAGTTGAACTGTTTACATTCCTACATGGAAAGACAATATTTGTAACTCTTGAAACATTTCAGTATCTGCGTACTGGGTGGGAGTACACACACACACATGCACACACGCACACATACATAGAGGCAGAGTGCACAAAGTGAATTGAAGAGGATGGGATCATATCTTAAAAAAAAATGTTATCAAGCAGTGAGAGAGAAATATATTGGGAGGAGAAAGGGAGAAATGGAATGGGGCAAATTATCTCTCATAAGAGAGGCAAGCAAAAGACTCATTAGTGGAGGGATAAAGAGGGGAGGTGAGAGAAAAACATGAAGTCTACTCTCATCACATTCCACTAAAGGAAAGAATAAAATGCACACTCATTTTGGTAGGAAAATCTATCTTACAATACAGGAAAGTGGGGGATAAGAGGACAAGCAGGGTTGGGAGGATGACAGAAGGGAGGGCATGGGGAGGAGAATGCAATTCGAGGTCGACACTCATGGGGAGGGATAGGATCAAAAGAGAATAGAAGTAATGGGGGACAGGATAGGATGGAGGGAAATATAGTTAGTCCTATACAACACAACTATTATGGAAGTCATTTGCAAAACTACACAGATTTGGCCTATATTGAATTGCTTGCCTTCCAAAGGGAAGGGGTGGAGAGGGAGGGAGGTAAAGAAGTTGGAACTCAAAGTGTTAGGATCAACTGTAATGTTCTTACCACTAGGAAATAAGAAATAGAGGTAAAGGGGTATAGAAAGCTATCTGGCCCTACAGGACAAAAGAGAAGACAGAGACAAGGGCAGAGAGGGATGATAGAAGAGAGAGTAGATTGGTCACAGGATCAATTAGAATGCTTGGTGTTTCGGGCAGGGAGGGGATAAACGGGGAGAAAATTTGTAACCCAAATTTTTGTAAAAATGAATGTTAAAAGTTAAATAAAAAAAATAAAAATAAAAATAAAAAAAATTTTTGCATCCATATTCGTTAGAGAAATTGGTCTATAATTTTCCCTCTTTGTTTTGGCTTTTATTGGTTTAGGTATCAGAAATATATTAGTATCATGAAAAGAATTTGTTAGGACTCCACCAATTTTCCCAAATAGTCTATATAGTATTAGAATTAACTGTTCTTTCAATATTTGATAGAATTCACTTGTAAATCCATCTGGCCCTGGAGGTTTTTTCCTAGGGAGTCTTTTGATAGCTTATTCAATGTCTTTTTTTTAGACGGGGTTATTTAAGTATTCAAATTCCTCTTCTGTTAATCTGGGCTACATATCTATATCTATGCAGATATAGATACAGATATACACACACGTATATGTGTGTATGCATACATTATATATATATACACACATATATGTGTGTATGCATATGTATATATATATATATATACATACATATTTAAAATGTTTGTCCATCTCATATAGATTGTCAAATGTATGTGTATAGAGTTGGGCAAAGTAATTTTCTAATTATTGTTTTAATTTCATCCTTGTGGGAGGTGAATTCACCCTTTTCATTATTTATATTGTTAATTTGGTTTTCTTCTTTCTTTTTTAATAAAAATGAACAAAGGTTTGTAGATATTGTTTTTTTCACAGAGCAAACTCTTAGTTTTATTTATTAGTTCAATAGTAGTTTTATTTATTAGTTCAATAGTTTTATTCATCTCATTTTATTAATTTCTATTTGGGTTTTAAATATGAGTTAATTTGGTATTTAATTGGGGATTTTCAATTTGTTCTTTTTCTAGCTTTTTTAACTCCATGTCCATTTCATTAATCTTCCCGTTTCTCTATTTCATTCATATAAGCGTTCAATGATATAAACCTTCTCCTAAGAACTGCTTTTGCAACATCCCGTAAGTTTGGTAGATTGTCTCATTATTGTCATTCTCTTCAGTGAAATTATTGATTATTTTCTATGATTTGTTGTTTAACCCTCTAATTATTTAGGATTAGATTATTAACTTCCAATTAATTTTTGGTCTATCTTTCCAAAGTCCTTTATTACATGTAATATATGTTGCATTATGATCTGAGAGGATGCATTAACTATCTCTGCCTCCCTGCACTGGACTGTGATGTTTTTATGCCCTAGTATATGGTCAATTTTTGTATATGTGCCATGTACTGCTGAGAAAATGGTATATTCCTTTCTATCCTTATTCAATTTTCTCCTGAGATTGTCAAATCTACATTATCCAGAGTTCCATTCATATCCTTAACTTCTTTCTTGTTTATTTTTAGATTAGATTTATCAGGTTCAGAGAGCAAGAAGTTGAGGTCCCCCACTAGTATAGTTTTGCTGTTTATTTCTTCCTATAACTCCCTTAACTTCGCTTCTAAGAATTTGGATGCTATAACACTTGGTGTTATACATATATACATATACACATATGTTTAGTAAAGATATTGCTTCATTGTCTATGGTGTCTTTTAGCAGGATTTAGTTTCCTTCCTTATCTATTTTGATTACATCTATCTCTGCTTTTGCTTTGTCTGAGATTAGGATTTCTACTCCTGCCTTTTTTACATCAGCTAAAGCATAATATGTTCTGTTCCAATCTTTCCCCTTTACCTGTGTGTATCCTCTTGTTTCAGATGTATTTTTTCTGAGCAACATATTGTTGGATTATGGTTTTTAATCCATTCTGCTATGGAATAATTCATCCCATTCACATTCACAGATATGATTGCTATCTGTGTCTTTTTCTCCATCCTATTTCCCCCCACTGATGATTTTAGTTTTCCCTTCTCCCTTCCCTTGCACAATAGTTTTAATTTTTGACCACCACCTCCCTCAGTCTTCCCTCCCTTCTATCACCCCCCTCCCTTTATTTCCCTTTTTCCCTTACTACTTCTTCCCTCCCTTTTAGCCTCCCCTTCCTTTTCTATCCCCCTTTCCCCTCCTACTATCTATAGGACTAGTTAGATTTCTATATTTGACTGAGTTTGATGTTCCCTCCTTGAACCAAATCAGATGAGAGTGAATCTCAAACAGTGCTCATCTCCCTCCCCTCCTTCCCTCTACTATAATATAGTTTTATGCCTCTTTCTGTGATGAAGAAAATTTACTTTTCTCTGCCTCCTCCTTTTCACATCTCCTATTACAATCCCTTCATACCCTTAAATCTCATTTCTTACATTGCATCACTTAATGTATACCCATTGCCTCTATCTGTATATATATGTATGTACCTTTTAAATATTGTAATAAATATACAATTCTCCAGATGAACAATATCTTCTTCCCTTATAGGGATATAAGCAGTTTGCCCATATTGTAAAACAAGCTGTTTTTTCTCCTTGCTTAGCTTTTTATGCCTATCTTGAGACTTGTATTTGAAGTTTTGAAATTTTCTATTGAGCTCTGGCTTTTTTATCAGGAAGGTCTGGAAACCCCTTATTTCATTGAATGTCCACCTCCTTGCCTGAAAGATTTGCTCAGGTTTGTGGGTAATTGATCCTTGATTGAAGTCCCAGCTCTTTTACCTTATAAAACAACATATTCCATTCCCTCTGACCTTTTAATGTAGAAGCTGCAAGGTCCTGTGTGATCCTGACTGTAGTTCTCAAGATTTGAATTATTTCTTTTTGACTGCTTGCAGTATTTTCTCCTTTACTTGATAGTGTTGGAATTTGGCAACGCTGCTTGATGTTTTCAGTTTGGGATATCTTTCAGGAGGTGAGCAGAGGATTCTTTTGGTGATTTATTTGCCCTCTAGATTTGGACCTCAAGGCAATTTCCCTTGATGATGTCTTGGAAGATATTGTCCAGGCTCTTTTTTTCATCATGGCTTTCTGGTAGAACAACAGTTCTTAGATTTTCTCTCCTGGACCTATTTTCCAGGTCAGTTGTTTTTCTAATGATATATTTTACATTTTCTTCTTTTTTTTCATTCTTTAGATTCTGTTTGACTGATTTTTGATGTCTCATAGAGTCATTAGCTTCTACTTGCCCAATTTTAATTTTTAGTAGATTGTTTTCTTCAGTTAACTTTTGCCTCTCCTTTTCCATTTGCCCAATTTTACTTTTTAAGGAGTTATTTTCTCCAGTTTGGTTTTATACTTCCTTTTCCATTTGTTCAATTTTTCTTTCAAATTCTTCCATGATTTCTTTTCTCATATTTTTAAAATCATTAGCCAATTTTTCTTCTACTTCTCTAATTTGGTTTTTAAAATCTTCCTTGATCTCTTCTAAGAATGCTCTTTGGACCTGAGACCTTTAGTCCCTTGTGTGGTTTCACAAGGGAGTACAGTCTCAACGCTGACCTCTTTGGTATTTGTGTCTTGGTCCTTGTCTACATAGTAAGATTTTTGTGGTCTTTTCTGATCTGCCTGCTTTTCATAATAATTGTCTTTTATCTGGCTGCTCAACTGGATCTCTGTATCTGGAACCCAGGGGGCTCTGTCCTGCTATTCTTGTCCTTTGCCCTTGACACTTTTTATATTGTGGCCTCTGATTCTTTCAGCTAGAAACTAGAGTGCTGCAGCTGAACTGTGGTGGCTCTGAAGGAGAGAGTGAGGCTGACAACTTCAAGGAACTCTGCCTCACTTTCCAATTTATGCACAATCAAAAGACATCACCCTTCCTTTGACTTGTCTTAAGAAGATTCTGAAGATCATCTAGCAGGATAAGGTACCAGACATTGAAGTCCTTATTTGAATTAAACTACAAAAGATCCAAGCTATGCTTCAGAGAGCACAACTCTAATGATCTGACCGTGTTGTTTGAATTCAAAATGTGCCCAAAAGACTATTTTATGGAGAACTCACACAGGGCAAGCATTCACATGGTGGTCAGAAGAAGCAATGCAAGCACACTCTCTTAAGAACTTTGAAAGTGATTGTGTGACATGGGAGACACTGGCACAAGACCACTCAGCATGGTGTGCCCACTTCAGAAAGGGTGCTGTGCTCTATGAGCAAAGCAAAATTGAAGGAGCCCAAAGAAAATGCAAGATGAGAAAAATTTAGATTATCTACCCCAAATGTTCACATAGACTATCTGTGTCCCATCTGTGGTAGAGAATTCTGAGATTTTATTGGTCTGATCTGTCACAGTTGCACATATTGAAACTTAACTTTATAATAGTGATGTCATTTCGGTCCTCTTCTAGAATAAAAGACAACAATCAACCAACCAAGCAATCAACCAACTTGTCTTTTAAGGCAGAAAGCAAATGCTGCCTCCTCAGGTAGCACTCATTCTGTTCCTGAGGCTGGAAGTAAGCTCTCCTTCTTCTGAACTCCCTTCAAGAACCTACTTACACTCCTTGCTAAACTATCAGTTCTGTGAGGATAGAGGCTATATCCTTTTTTTTTTTTAAATTTTTGAATGTTCTTCAGTACAATGCATGACAACCTGATGATAACAATACATTACACATTCAAAATGCAAAATTGAACTGAATTTTATTGAAAGAAAGCAGGGACCAGGTGTTCCTTATCTTTTCAATGAATAAGACAAATGAAAATTGGTGTCACATGCAACAAAAATTAAGGAGAGAAAAAAAGGGCAAGATCAAGCCACTATGACTCCTTGAATGTAATGCATGGTATAACAGTAGAGTATGAGTTTCTTGAGGGTAAAGTCTGTTTCCTTTATGTTTAGAATGTTACCTTATATACAAGGGCACTCAATGAATACACATTGACATGAATTTGTCATGTCTGCTTCCCATGATAAAAAATATAGATAAGTTTCAATATATAAAATTCAATCGTAAAATTATCAAAGGAAACTTATAAATCATCCTCTCCAATTTCCTAATTTCATAGATGCAGAAACTGAGTTTTTCACTCATTGTGTATTGAGAAAGCAAATTGATAACAGAGTAAATACTACAACCCATCTCTCCCCAGTCCTTATCCTATGTTCTTTTCAATATCTCATACTGCCTTTCTTGATATTAAGGCTTTACTATATTCTGATAAACAGTATCATATATATGATATTTCAAAGCAGATTTATGTTTGTTTTTGCATATTTAGTTTTCATGGCAACCTTGAAAAATAAACAAGTTCTATATTTTCCCAGTTTCATAAGTGAGAAGACTATGAATTAGAATATTAAAATTCTTTGCTCAATGTCATACAATCCAGGAAACGAGTGGTCAAGCTGGGAGCAGATCTTATGTGTACTAAGCCTTAGTTCTCTCCTCATCTATTACACTACACTTTTCCACATGCTTCGTTATCCACTGTGGCTTTGGAAGTTCTCTCATATGCTTGCTAATGGAGTCTATGATTCTTAACTTCTGAGACTTGAAATTTTAATAGAAAAATGAAACAAAGAAACAAAAATTCTCTATTTTATTGTGTAAGTTTGACCTGTACTTTATTAAGCTTTAGAATTCCACCAAATCTTACAGAAAAAAGGAGGATAATCCATAATAATGTTTCAGGTTTTACCACTGTGAGCAGTTTTTAGATTTCATGTATACCAGAGAGATTTTTACTTCACAAAGACTGAATTATTATTGTTGGTGATGTTATCCTAGAACTATATTGCCTGTCTACATGTTTAAAATAAATCTTAGGTGACAGATTCCCTCATGGAAAGATGACAGCTTTACAATATGACTTGGTTGGTGAAGATATGGTTACTGGCGTAAGGGCAGCCTTGTGTTGACTACAATAATCGCTTTTTGTTCTGAGTGCCACAAATACTTCTTTTATGCTGAATTTTGAGCACCAAGATAACTATATAAATGTAGATGAAGAGGAAAAAAAGGCAGAAATGTGTCAACCCAGCTGTCTTCATTCCCTTGCTTCTAATCTCTCTACTCAGAAATAGGGAAGTTTCTGGTATAATTAGTGTGTCTATGGGACAGAGGACTGAAATACTTCTAAATTCTAGTTACCTTCTGCTTCCAGGAATGATTATCTCCACAAGTTGTTGTTGGTGGTGCTAATCATCGAATTAGGTAAAAAAAAAAATGCATCCAAGTCCATAGATGGGAGGTCAATAATGCCCCATTTTTACGATAATTTGGAAGTTGATCCTGTGATAAAGGGAATCCTTTAGGGGTTGCGTTAGGACAGAGAGAAGGAAGTGATGATAAAGGAAGTTACCACAAGCACTGAAAGCTCTGTTTTTCTCTGGAATATAGGAATAACTGTGGTGTCTTTTGTTCTTCTAGGTAGTACTGGAAAATAGTAAGGCATCTAGGTGGTATAGTGGATGGTTTGCTTTGGCACCAGGTAAATCTACATTGAAATCTTTCCTCAGATAATTACCACTACCTGTGTGGCTCTTGGTAAGTCACTTGAAGCTCTTAGTTTCAGTTTTTCATTTGTCAAATAGAAATAATAACACCTACCTCACAAAGCTGTTGTATGGTATATAGATAGATATGCATATATATATACATAAATAAACATACATATATATGTTAAATACTGCTGTTTCTAGTATGATAGAGGCTTTCTCTTAAACACAGAGTAAGAAATTTTATTTTTCTAAAGAGAAGAAAAAGCTGTCATAAATCTTTTTTGTATGTTAAATTGGATTTCTTTCATTTCATAAAATGACAATTAAGTGAAATCCATGTAAAAATCTTCCATAAGGAAAGACAATGTGTATGGCATAGTGAAGCATGAACTAGATTTGGAATCAGGAGATACCTTAGCTCACATCTCATCCCTGATACTAGTTGCCTGATCCTGGGCAAGTCATTTATTTTCTCTGAGCCTCAATTTCCCCATTTATAAAATGGAGAATATATCAATCATACCCACCAGACAGAGTTGTGAGAATCAATGTATTTTAAGTGGCTTGCAAACAGATGAAAAATGGCAGATCTTTTTTGCTCCAGGATGTGAAAAGTAGATGCTTTTGGCACTTCTATTTCCTTTTGAAATGATTACTTTTGAGACTTCAGACCCCATCTAAGAGATGGAGGAATTTTTGAACATAAAGAAAGTATCATTTCAATAAACATCTTCTCCACAAAGTCTCCACAGGTCTCTTCCAGAGCAGTTTTCTCAACTCATTAAGACCTATTTTTGAACCAAGTAGAACCTTTCCCATTTGGGGCAACCACTATGATATGAGTACATAAATCCTATATTTTAAATGAAATGTCTAATTGAGAGCTTCATAATATTGCAATTAAGAACATTATGAAAATTGTCTTTGTTTCCTGTTGGTAACACCTGTTTTTAATCTGTTTAATGCAGTTTTTCATGCATATTTGCAGAGTGTATTAATACAGATGCTTTTATTTCTAGATTGACAAGGTTTAAATGATTAAAAAATACACATTGAATAGATGGGAAATCTGACATTTTTTCAGTTTGACACTGGAAAATGATTATCATAATTTTTCAGTTTGATTTTAATTTTTATTATAATGAAGGAATACGTCCTTGGAGGGAATGGGCAGCAAGAAAACCCCCTCATTTTATGTTTTCAGAAATGATCCCCATCAGATACACACTCCTTTCCCTTTCTTATTGTATACTTCCAAGATATGCTTTCTTAAGTGGATGCTCATAATATTTCTAGGAAATGAAAAACATTTTCAAAAGTTTACATAGTCTGCTTTGAGCACATTGTAGGACATCACGATTCTGTTGGTTACTGAAGATTGTCATAGTGTTTTATCCTTGTAATATGAAAGTCCAAAAAGTGGTGCTATATGAGGGAAACAGTAAACCTTATAATCAGGCAAACCTGAATTCAGCAGTTAAGCATTCCATACGCAAGTCAGCAACCATACAACAAACACCCACTGTGTGACAGGTATGGTGTTAGGGGATAGGCAATCAAAGAAATACAAACACATTTTCCCTGCCATCAAGTACCTAATATTCTAATATGGGAAACAACCTATAAAGAGCTATAAGTATGTATATGCCAGATATATATAGGGTCAAGTATATTTTTTTTTCTCAAAAATGATATGGAGGGAAAGTCCTTTTGTAGAAGGAGACAATTGTGTTGAAGCTTCTCCTTTCCCTGGACAAGTTCCTCTTTCTCAGTGACCCCAGGAAATTTGCTAAAACTAAATTAGAGAAGAATTTTAGAGAATTTTCTAACCACAAATCCCAATAAAATTACAGACCCATGCTAAAAATAAAGCAATGACTATCATTATGCTTTTCCAAAGATTACCAAAAAGTTATACTTGTAAGCTTAAGAAATGTTACCAAAAAGATGGTATTATTTTTCTGCTTTGTAATTTGTGACTCACAAAGTAAAGAGATACTGAAAAACATAGACTTTAAATAGAGCAGGAAAAGGTGTTGAAAATCTCTACATTTGTTGTACCCCTTCCAGATTAAGAAACAGTATGACTCAGTCTTACCTTGAACAACGTTGGGAGAAAAATACTATTAAACCATAAAGCTTTATGGACTAAAAGGAACAGGGGGGAAAACGTTTTAAATTGTTTTCTACTACATCAAATCCATTCAGAGGAGGTAGCTAGATAGTAAATATAGCCCTCTAGTAAATATGGATAGATAGTAGATGATAGCACTCACTCTATGTGTATATATATATATATATATATATATATATATATGCATATATATGTGTATATATACATATATGTATATATGTATATATAGTGTGTGTGTGTGTATATATATATATATATATATATATATATATATATATATATATATATATATATATATATATATATATATATATATATATAATATGGATAGATGATAAAGAGAAAGAGGAACAGAGCAGATAGATGAAGCATTTATCTGGCCTTGCTATGTACTACACCCTGTACTGAGTACTAGAGGTACAAATACAAAAAAAATCAAGGCAGTCTATGCTATTGAGAAGCTTATAGTCTAATGGCAAAGCAACATATATCTTGGTGATAGAAGGAGGACAGGTAGGGTGAAGGGTACTTTAACAGAAGAACAATGTGGAGATGTCTGGAATGTTTTCTGGAAGCTTAACCTTCTCTCAATCTCCTAAAAGATGAGTCAAAAGGTAAACTTTTAGAACTAGGAGACTCAGAGGTGGAGTCCAAACTTTCCATAAAGTCATTTGAGAGTAGGGTCATGATGAAGAAACATCTGAGATTTAGAGATAGATTATATTGGTGAACACTAGTAATAATTTTCTCTTTTTATAAATGAGGAAACTGAGTCCCAGAGATATTAGTTTGTCTTTGGTCACCCAAGTAGAAAGCAACAGAGAGAGGATTCAAACTTATCTCTCCAAATACTGCTTTCCTTCAAATGGTTCAAACACTGTTTCTTTCCCCACAGATGAAAAGGGAAGTTTTATCAACTATTTGCCAGAAATGTAAATAGAGGGGCTGTGCTTCTTGGCTCCTTTTAAAACACTCACAAATCAAATATTGGCCAGTAATTCAAAAAGTTCAAAAACTCCTAAATCTTTTGAAGGAGCCCTTTAATATTACAGACATTATGTATTTCTAGGAGTAGGGGAGAAGAAAAAAATAAACATCTAAAAGTGGATACACTCTATCTTTATCAGACTTGTAAATATAAGGGCCAAAATACTAAAATCATTTTGAGAATTACAACTAGATTCCTTCATTTCATTTTTTAGAATTTTGTCTGTCATTCCTCTCTAGTCTCTTCTCTTCTTTCTCTGGATTTCTGTCTCCAATTAGACATAACAGCCTGCTCACTAGGAAGATCACTGAAGTGGCAGCTCTTTCTTCTGGTCTCTGATTCGTCACTTTTTTCCAGATCTCCATTTTAGGAAAAGTGTTCTAGCTAGTCAAATTCCCACTTCATTCTTCTCTGTGATCTGCTCCTTTCTCTCTAGATTCCTTTTTTAAATCTTCTCCCTCTCCTGTCCACCCTTTACAAATTCCTCTTATGAATTATTTTCCTTCATTAGAATGTAACCTTCTTAAAAGTAAGGGAAATTTTTTTTTTTTTACTTTTATTTGTATTGCTTTACTTACAAAGGACAACTGGTGGTACAGTGGTTAAGGTGCCAGTCCTGGAATCAGAAGACCTCGTCTTTGTGAGTTCAAATATGGCCTCAAACACTTACTAGACTCTGTTACCCTGGGCAAGTCATTTAACCCTGTTAGCCTCAGTTTCCTCATCTGTAAAATGAGCTGAAGAAGGAAAAAGCAAACCACTCCACTATTTTTTGCCAAGAAAACCCCAAATGGGGTTGTGAAAAGTCCAACGTGAATGAAACAACTGAACAACAAATCACTGAGAAAATTACCTGACACATAACAAACACTTGGCTAAAAACAATTAAAACCAGGAAACTGCTTTTCAGTTACAAGTCTTTTTAATAAAGCTAAATGTTTTGTCCATTCCAAACAACCCACAAGGGCTCTAATAGGGAGAAAGCAGTCAATCTGGTAATATGAATTTTCAGAAATCCTCATAAATCAAGACTCATCAAAATGTGTGAGAGAGAACAGCAATCAGAACATAAAGGAGTAATCTTTACTGCCCTTAAGGATTTCATCCTGGGAAAGACCTTAGCTTAAAAAGGTCAAGGTCTCCTACTGTATTTAGGGCTATGTCCAGTCATCCTAATCTGTATCTTGCCACTGGACCCAGATGACTCCAGAAGAGAAAGTGAGACTGTTGACTTTGCACTGCCCTGCCTCACTTAAATCCAATTCACTTACAAGTCATCACTTTCCTGATTTCTTGGTCCTTCTCCAAAACAAAGGACAAACAACAACAAAGATCTCACATTAGGAATAGGAAATGGTAAATAAGCAAAAACACTGGTCTTTGTTTTCTATTTCCCCCTTTCACTTTTTGTTTTTGCACTGATTTGGCAAAAGGGTTTAACCGTGATGAAAACAAGATGAAAAGACTAAACAACCAAAAACTGATTTGCACTGAGACACATAAGCTTCCTCCAATTGAAAGTTAGCTTACCAGATTGTGAAATGAGATTTGAGTTCTTTGAGAAAGAAACGAAAATCCATTGATTTTCCTACCTAGAACTCAGTCCAGTAGAAGTTTTTATTGTTGTTGTTATTTGGTAAGTACATTTTCCAGGCGCCTAATACCATGGCATTAATGAGGACAACAATAAGAAGAAGAACTGGCATTTATATATATTTTTAAGATTTCAAAAATGCTTTACATATGATAATTCATTTAATCTTCCTAAAATTCTGTAAAGTAGGTGCTATTATTATCCCCATTTTACAGAAGATGAAACTGAGGTTGATGGAGGTTAAGTCAAGGATCACACAGTTAGTAAGTGCTTGTGGATATATTCAAACTTGAGTATTTCATGAAATACTTTTGTGTTATAAGATATCATGAGAGATATGGTTTCCAAAAAACCTTGGGTAGACTTATATGACTTGATACAAAGTGACAGGAATAAGACTAGGAGAACAATGTACACAGTTGAAGCGATATTATAATGACGATCAACTGTGAAAGACTATTCTACTCTGATCAATACAATGATACATGGCAATTCCGAAGGACTCATAATGAAAAATATCATCCATTTCCAGAGAGAGAACTGATGAACTCTAAGTGAAAATAAAGACTATTTTCTTTCTTTTTTTTTCATAACATGGCTAATATGGAAATACATTTTACATAATTTCACATGTATGTGGGCATTATATTTTTTTGCCTTCTCAAGGGATGGGAAAGGAACAGGAAGTAGGGAGAAAAATCAGGAACTGAAAATTAAAATTTGAGAAAAAAACAAAACAAAACTTGGGTCTTCCTGATTCCAAGTCCACTGTTCTCTGGCTACACCCCACCACCTCTCGCAGCCATAGCACTTCAAATCAAGGCAATACAAAGCTTTCCCTGTCCATTCTGCATCCAGATGACTCTCAAACAATTCACTTTTTCTTTTTTCCTGTCATTTGTGCTTTATCTTCCCAAGTAGATTGTAAACTCCTTGAAGAATGGGATTGTACCTACTTCTTCTCCTTGCTACCTCTGAACTGCTTAGGACAGTGCTTTGTTATGTGCACAGCATGCATTCAATAATGGTCTGTTAAACAAACAGCCATAGAAGATTTTCTGTATGGGCTTCTTTTCAAATAAACCAGAGCTTTCCCATTTCTACACTGAGCAGCGCAAACAGTGACATTTGTTCCTTCTCTTTATATAGCTATTTAAAGTACTTCAGTCTATATACTTCAGGATCTCTTCAATCTGTGAGTCATTTTATACAGCATCTTGATGATATACACTTAGCACTGCCAGGCTATGAGTCCCTTTCTTCCCCCTCCCAGCCCACCCTTCTTTACTTCATACACACATGTTCTATATTTTTCCCTGAGCTTTTAGCTCATGAGTTCCAAGAGCTATTTTTAAGGACTATAAGAAAAGAATATTTTCATTCTCAGGCCTGCTTTTATTTGAAAGTTCAATTGTCATAACAACATGATGCAACTTAGGTCTAAGAGAAGAGAATGAAGAGAGGTTTTCTTTGTCCACAGCTACATTCTTCTCCTCAATCAGTCTTTTCTATTTACTCTTATATATCCCTCCTTTCAGGTCTAAATTCTGTGAAACTTTTACAACAAGGGAAATGAATTAATCCTATCTGGGTCATGGTGGGGTTGGCAGTGATTTTACTTTGTTTGAATCAGCACCACCTTCTCTCAAACTTAGTTATACATGTCATAAATGGCTCAGACCACCTCCACCTCCTCAGTCCCCAATCCCCCTTTCCCAAGCTACTGATGATTATTCCCATTTCCTTCCTCATCCAATTTTGCTTCAATTACTCACCTGAAAATTAGAGTTTAACAAGATTACTAAATGTGTAATAAAAAATTTAAAAAGAAAAGAGGGAGTTTTTAAAAATCAAAAACTGGAATATTCCAAACACTTCCTAGCACTAAATTCAAAGTAGACTGTTCTCTCAGAGTTGAGTCTATTTTCACCCTTTTTTAACCTTCTAGACTAAGAAAAATAATAAAAAAATTCATTTGCTTAATAAAACTCTCATTTCATCATGCTGCAACAGCAAAAACATATAGGATTCAGTCATTCCAGTTAACTCCCAAACAGGTGTTGCAGCTTGAAATCTCTTTTTTTCATACTGGACACATTCAAAATAACTGAATATATTTGTCCTGAAGGGTTAAAAAATAGATGGAACTGTCACCAAGTACATTCAAAACTCCCTTGTGGAAGGAGAATTACACTTGGTATCTTAGACTTCCTCAGGAAGAGAGAGTAGCAGTGAGTCAAGTAGGCAAATTGGGATTTATTGAAAGGAAAAAATAATCCTAGAGATAAAAACTATGCTCTTGCGTCAGACACTGCTAGTGAGCTCCTTCTCACTATTGATCATTAGGCAGAGGCTGGATGATTCATCATTGATGCAGACATGGTATTCTTATTGAAGTAGCAGTTAGAGTAAAAGTCTTCAAAGATCTCATCCAAATTATGTGAACTTTGCTTGATGACACTCTGATGAACAATATCAAAGATGCAAAGACAGGGAAACCTATGCTCATTAAGGGCATGCCACAGAATCTTGAAAGATATACTTTGAAGAATCTAAACAGAGAAGGGATTTCCTATACAACCTTTCAAATAAGTTAGGCCTCACAAATGATGCCAGCAAATGAAGTACATGAAGAAGGAATGCTGCTAGATTATGGCAGTTAGTTGAATGACAAACCAGTGAGTAACTCCATCAGCCCTTATCTTGGATACGCACTACAGAAGAACTAGATGTTATGCCTAGAATGGAAAAAGAAGGGCAGATGGTGCTTGGTCACATTTGGAGAATTTTTTTGACACATTTAGTTGCAAAAAATTGTTTTGTTTCAAAAGATGACTATCTTTTCAACATCAGTACCTTCTCAGTTTTGTCACATACAACATGGCTTTAAGTCATGGAATAGTACAATCTCTAAGGAACCAAGATTGTAGGTGACCAAAAGGATGATGAGAAGAGGGTGAGTATAAGAAGTTCTCAAGGGGTTGTGAGAGGAAAAAATTTAAGAAATCCTGGACTAAATATATTGTCAGCAATGGTTTGGACATAAGTAGTGAAATAAAGGACATCGTCACGGACAAAAGAAGATAGATCCTTCATGTAGTGAAGACTAGGGATACTAGATGAATAGGAAAATGCTGCATCCATACCCCCAAAATAGGCAAAACCTAAAAGAAGGACCTCCAGCCCTCCAATTCCAGTGCTTTGACTAGAGTAGCTATGGAAGATTTATGGAAAGATTAGAATAAAACAAATACAGGTTGAGAAGACAAAAGTGTAATCTGTATTTGTTGAGGCATTACACATTGGTCCTTTGAAAAAAATCATCAAATATCAAACTAACATTCACTTCATTTATTAATGGATAATCTTTTGAATAAAAATAAGTGTTTACTAAGTTACTATTGTGCAATTATGTGCATAACACTAGGTTGGGCACTAAGTGGGATACAAAACCAAAATAAAATATCACACATATCCTATGGAACTTTACATTCTAATAGAGAGATAAGGCTATCAATACAGAGAGTTATAATGTATTTAACATGAAAAGTAAATTAAAAACTGAAAAAACAATTTGCTGCATGAAATGTAATGGGAAAGAATATTACTGGATAGAGAGATCTGGAAAGGCTTTGGTGTGTTTGAATTTTTATGGAGCTTTAAAGGTTTGAAATTTGAAAAATAAATAAGACGAGGCTAAACAATAAAAATTTCTAGAAGAGCTTGAGTGAAAAAAGAACTTGGAGAGAAAAGTGAAAGATTTGTTCTTGCTAATTTTAAAGGTTTTTTTTTTAATTTTAAGTTTAAAAGGTGTGAAGCGAGCCAATGTGAAATAAAAATGGAGATGCTATAAATAATATTGTAGAGGGTTTATTAAGGAAGCTTGATTATTTTGATGAGATAACATGGAGGTTAGCTTGTCTTATGGATTTTGAATGTTTTTTCATGTATACATATACATACTTGCATATATGTGTATATACATGTGTGTATATACACATTCACATATTAAAGTGTATACATATATTTTTAGGTTTGTGTATGTGTACATTGTTGTACTCATATATAATTTGTCATAAGGTGAGGCTATTGTGCTTCTTTGAAAGAATTAAGCCTATCTAATCTAGATCAACATATTTACACTCCATTGAAAATCAGTGATAGAGTGACAATAGCTAGGAATATTTTGTTTCGTTTGGCTGCTATCCTTTGCTAAGACAGGAATGGGATGGGGGTACATCAAGAGAGGTACAGTGGTGAAGATCTCCCAGAAAAGCCCATTTTCTCAGAACCATCCCTGATTCTAAAAACTTTCATAAAGCCTTGCAACTAAAAGTTGTTTATCCAAAGATTTCTCAGAATACTTTGAAAGGGAGGAAGATGCAGGGAAAGTGGAAGGTTTTTTTGGGTAGGATTTATGAGTTGAGAGGGAAAAAAAATACCTCAAAACATACCTAGGTTCTTCATATTATGAAAGAATCTTTGACACAAGGAATATAATAATTTTTTTTTTCACACATGGCCATGTTCTGTCTTTCCATGAGATTACAAAACTCTTTGAGAGCAGAAATGGTTCACTAAACTTATTTGTAGCATCCACAATACTGACTAAAACAGAGTAAGAGCTTACTAAATGTTGCTTGAATACGTAAATGTAGGAATGAATGCTTAACCTAAGAAAATTTTTCCATCATAGCTCTCTCTGTATGAATGTGGAAGGAAAATAATAGGTTTGAATAATAATAAAACTAATAGAATATATAGAATATATGAGCTAGAAAGTAACTTGGAGATGATATAATCCATCCCCACACACATACCTTTTTAAGGTAAGGAAAGTAGATAAGAGAAAAGGTCAGGTGGATAGCAAGTGGACAGAGCCTAGACTTGAAATCAGGTCTTTGACTTCCTGGTTATTTGACTTTTCTAATTGTGTCTAATCTGTTTATTGACATAATAAGAATTTAATTCCTGACCTCCTACAGTTGAGAGTGTTTGAAAATTAGCTGCCTGTGAGCTCAGGGCAAATACTATTTTACAGAATAGCAATTACTTGCTTGACAGTCAAGTTCATCTATTTTTTCTAGTCTCTGATTTTAACTGTACTGAAGCATTTCTCCTTTTGCTTCCCACCAGTGTCATCCAAGTTGTGATTGAGATTTTCCCAGGGGAATCCTTGTGAATGGAGGCAGGAGATTATAGCAGATTGTCATCTTAAATGACAACAAAGCCCCTGGCACCCAGATGTTTTGTGTACTTGAGTTGAAAGAAGAATCATAATGGGAAAGGGGGAGCATAGGTTTAGTCCTAAAAAATAATAAAAGCTTTCTTATTAGACCAGCTCCTGGCATTAACTGAGTTCATTCATACATTCCTGACAAGCAATTCATTGACCTCATACATTGTCTTGATCTCTGGGGAAAAATTAGCAATCTTTTCTTTTTTCTTTTAGTAGTTCTCCCAATGATGTAGTCCACTTGTGAGAATAGAAAGCCAGGAAAATACTTTCCTAATGTGAATGGTAAGCCAGTGCCTGGCACACAGTAGGTACTTAGTGAATGCTTATTGATAGAAGATAGATTGTCCAATTTTATTCCCTTTGGGTAATCACATTCTCCACCCAGTAGGAGTTGACTTAGAACCCTCTGAAGTCACCCAGTCCAAATGTATACCTATACAAAAAATTCCCCATAAAATATAATCAACAAGTGTTTAATAGTTGATAGAAGTTATTGAAAGGGAAATACACTATTTCTGAAAGCAACCTTTCCAAGCTTAGATAGCTTTAATTGTTAAATCAAGAGAATATTGATCTGATTAGCCCTTTCTGTTTCCCCTCTGCCAATAAACAAGCAAACA